>NC_069659.1:155282500-155597857 GCF_027244095.1 Hemicordylus capensis | reverse complement strand
CAAATACCCTTAAAATATCTCCTGTGGTCTACAGCGCCAAGAAGAAAGGTCATTGAGTTTAATAATATATTGTTTTGGTCTAAAACTTCTGAAAACTTGGAATAAATTCAAGGACATGTTAAGTCCTGAATCTGTCCTCTTCAGTATTTTTATACGGATGTATTGCAGTGGGACAGAAGACATTAGTCTAACACTGGGCGGTATATATCAGCTGATAGAGTTAAAAATCTTGTGAATGATAATGAAATTATACCTTATCGAGCTACAAAACAACTACCAGGGATGTGCAAACCAGTTCAGTTCAACAGCTCGATATCGAGCCGAAGCCCCTGAGGTGTGCGGCGGATTCGAAGTTTTTTAATTTTTTAATTAAAAGGGGGTGCTGCTGTGGCCACGGGGGGGGGGATCTGCAGAGGCTCCCCCTCCCCCCGCTGGCCTCCATTACAGCCCTAAATTGCCTGGTTTGGACAGTCTTTACCCTTTTCTGGGCCTGTCCGCCATTGTAGTGGTCATTTTGGAGGCCACTGTGTATGCCCAATGGGCCTCTGCATGGCTGGCCATACAAAGGCCCATTGGGCAGCACAGTGGCCTCAAAAATAGCCACCATGATAGAGGATAGGCCCAGAATTGGCTGAAGACAGCCCAAATTGGGTGATTTGGGGCTGCAATGGCAGCACCCCCTGAGGGGGTAGGTTTTCAAGCATATGTTTGCATGTAACAGCTAGACGCTTGCTTTAAAAAAAAAGGAGAAGAAGAAGAAGATAGCATAGCCATATAACAATATAATCATATGTATAGCCCTCATCATTGTACAGCTGACTCTTCATTAAAGATAGTGTGCTGTCAAGTCGATTTCAACTCCTGGCACCCACAGAGCCCTGTGGTTTTCTTTTGGTAGAATACAGGAGGATTGCCTCCTCCTGTGCAGTATGAGATTGTGCCTTTCAGCATCTTCCTATATCACTGCTGCCCAATATAGGTGTTTCCCATAGTCTGGAAAACATACCAGTGGGGATTCAAAATGACAACCTTCTGCTTGTTAGTCAAGCATTTCCCTGCTACAGGATATATGAATTAACTTTTTACTTTATTTCCCCCCTTTTACTGTATTTACCAGAATTCAAGACTAGTTGTTTCCAAGTTCTTTGATGTTAAAAACCAGTGGGCCATCTTAAGTTCAGAGTCCTCTTCCTTCTGGGTAAACACAGCTACAACCTGTATCTATTTTTTAAGTGGCTCATCTTAAATTCAGAGTTGTCTTGTAGTCGGGTAAATACGGCATGTGTAGCATGTTCTCTTAGTTTTGTTTTTCCCTGTCAGTGAATAGTCTTTTGGCATCTGTATCTTCCTGCCTTCCTTCAAAACTATACATCAAATCACATTTGGGCCAAATTGGATTCCACAGTTATTGCATTTCCTATCTATACCCTTTGTTTTAGGGAGCCTGTATCTAAGTACACTTTTTAAATAAATGCATATACAGTTGTTCATACAAAAACATAGATGTGTAAACAGACACCTGTAACATATATAACTGTATGACTGATTAGGGCTTTGGATTTTTGGCATACAAAGAATACTCACTATCACTGAGGTTTGTTGCTCACTCTTTTTCCATTGCGATTCTCCTCTTAGCTGCTGAGACTCAGTGACTCCACTTTACTGATGGAAACACAGATCTGGAATAGCAATGTCAGTGAAGATCTCTGAGACCAGGCTTAGAGAATTCCTAGAGACTGGAAAAGCCCCCCCCCCCCGCCCCCAAAGAAAAGGTGAACCTTTTCATTCTCAAGACTTTCCCCTTCAAGCTCAGAAAGCTCAAAGAAACAATTCATCCCCGTTCCACTCTGTACTTAGTGGTGTCAGTAATAGTAGGGGAATTGTGGCAGCACCAACAAGGAGAGAGGAGGCTTCTCCTTTTGCATGCCAGGAGAAACAGAGCAATGCAATTGGGCCTGACAGGCTTCCCCCTTCTACTTTTTGTTGCACACAGCAGCATGTCAGAGTGACAAGGTGTGTGTGTGTGTGTGTGTGTGTGTGTGTGGCGGGGGGAGCTTGTCAGACTCCATCTGACAGTGCCCACCACTTTTTTCCTGGTACATGCACGGCAGGTAATCTCTTCTTCCCACATTGCACTGCTGCTAATTTTCCCACTACCCCACCATCACCTATACTGGTAAGAATGGGGTGCTAACAGAAAAGCTGGTCTGTGCTGGGGAGGAGGGAAGAGTGGCATGGAAATAGTGCCAGGTGGCAGAAACAATTGGATTCAGACGTTATAAAATTGCTCCACTGTAGCAGCACAAAGGAGGAGGAAGTCCTAGCCTCACTACATCAATCATCCTCATGATCCGTCACTCACACTTACAGTGATGCTTGTCTGAAAAGGGGAGAGCCCTACCTATGATGGCAGGAACTTATGTTATTGCGATGCTGGGTCGGTTCAGCCTTGCAATCATGCAAGTGCCCACCATCATGCTTAGGGCTTACCCCGCTTCAGATAAGCAATCATAGAATTGCCCACCAACATGGGTAGGACTCTTCCCTCTTCAGACAAGCCCTGCTATAAGCGTGAGTGGTGGAGTGGGAAGGTGATTGAAGCAGTGGAGATGGGACTTCCTCCCTCTTCATGCTGCTGCCCATGGCTAGAGCCATGTGATTTTATAACATCTGAATCAAGCTATCAAGTACTTGATTTGCCATTGCAAATTAGCTTCTCCAGATGCTGTTTTGCAGAGAACAAGAAACTATTTGGGAGGTTGTTGTCTATGAAGTTAGTGTGTATCATGTAATTCCTGCTTTATATTTTCTCTCCAGCGAATGCCTGAATACCCCAAGAGTATGTCAATTAGTCATGGTTGGGAGACACAGCTATACATCAGTTCATGATTCATAAGTGTCTAGCATTTCATGTTGCCATGGTAAATAAAATGACTACAACTTTGTGTGGGCATTTGCATAAATGTATTTAAAAGATTTGGGAGGAAAAGATTTATTATGTATGTGGGAATATTTTCATTAGCCTTATATTTTTAGATATGTCATACCTCATTAGTACCTCCAAGATGCAGCCTCTAATACTAGGAGCAAAATGTGGTGGTGAATTCTCTAGTGCAGAAACATAAAGAAAAACCTCATGGGTAGGAGGAGGATGAAGCTCATCAATCATTAAGGAGCCTTTAAACAATGAAATTGCTTGCTTTTCTTCTTTCTGCTTCTACTAGAATTCAGAAAACCCTGTCCCCAGGCAATAAAAACATTCTTTACCACATTTTGTCTCCATATGGATTTGGCATTACTCTACCAGACCATTACAAATTTTATTGTTGTGAGCTGCCCTGAGAAGTAGTGTACTGGAGGGGTGGGGTATAAGTAGCTTAAATAAATAAAATTACTGGGCACCAGTTTTGTGAGACAAATTTAATCAATTATCTCCAAGACCAGTCATTCCCAAGGTGTGTGTCCTGGGACAATGGTGTACCACCAGAGAACTACTAGTGTGACATGAGAAATACATTAATCAAATAATTAAAGATTAAATAATTAAAGACTAGGGACATAGGAAGCTGCCATATACCGAGTCAGACCATTGGTCCATCTAGCTCAGTATTGTTTGCACAGACTGGCAGTGGCTTCTCCAAGGTTTCAGGCAGGAGTCTCCCTCAGCCCTATCTTGGAAATGCCATGGAGGGAACTGGGAACCTTCTCTGTACAAGTATGCAGATGCTGCTGTTGCCAGAGCAGCCCCATCCCCATCCCCTAAGGGGAATATGTTATAGTACTCTCACATGTAGTCTCCCATTCAAATGCAAACCAGGTGGACCATGCTTTGCAAAGTGGACAATTCATGCTTGCTACCACAAGGGCAGCTCTCCTCCCAGTCAAATGATTATTTCATACAGGAAATGTCCCCATCTATATAGCCAAATAAAATTTGGCTACATTATGTTGCTGCGGGCAAGTGAAATCAAGTGAATGTGAGAGAAAGAGCGTGCATCTCCAGTTGTGCCTCCTTACAATTAGCCTTCACTGAGCTGGGCACAGGCGGGAGAGAGATTCAGTGTGAGCTTCTTCAAGACTTGGTAGTTCTTCTTGCTCCTAAGGCCAGACTCATGACTCTTCAAGCAAGTGTAATGCAGGTGAATGCTAGGGCTGAATTTCACAATCAAAATCAAGGTAGGAGGAACTTCTAGCCAAGCTTAATGTCCCATGAGTGCTCTGGAGAAATAGTCATGTGTTGGCCAACAGTGGGGTAGGAGGTGGGGGGAGTGATCATCTTCTAGCCCGAATCTTGGTAGGATGCTGCAAGGTGTGCTTTTCCGCTACCCTGGCTACCTAGGTACATGATATGGGTTGGCTGCTGCTGTCCTACCCAGATTGGGTCTAGCAGATGATCACATCCCCCCTCCTAGCAAAGCAAAGCTTTAATCCTTTGCCCTGCCACTAGTACTGATCTAAATCAGCTTTTCTCCCTCATCAAGTAACAACTGCAGGGGTGGGGAATTTGCACAGGGAAGAGATAAAGTCACGCCCATCTTGCTGCCGTCTTGATCTGGATGGGAAGCCCTGCACATGCTGTTTAACAAAGAAAAAATATATATGAATGCAGCCACATGACATACACGTAAAGTAACATCTAGTTTTACCTTTACATCCTTTAAAGCAGGGCTGCTCAACTTCAGCCCTCTTGCAGATGTTGGCCTACAACTCCCATAATACCTGGCTGTTGGCCACTGTGGCTGAGTATTATAGGAACTGTAGTCCAAAAACAGCTGGGGGGGATAGGTTGAGCAGGCCTGCTCTAAAGGTCAGCCTCCTCCTTTATGGAGGTAAGAATGAAATGTACTTTTTGTTGCAATTCAGGAGAAAGAAGATTGCTTTATCTATGAGTGTGGGAAACACATAGTGAAGCAGGTTTCTCCAGTGTGTCCCTTTAGAGTTCATGGGAGGTGCATGACTCGCTGCATGGGAAAGTGAGCAAGACATCTGGAGAGGAATGCCAAAACAACAATAGCCACATGGGCAAAATGGAATCAAGACTGGCTGGGTGATTTTGGCCCAGCTCTAGGAACAACACAGTATTCTGTAGCAGATCAGCTCATTGAATGTGATTTGGTTTACCTACAGGTGAAACTCGGAAAATTAGAATATCGTGCAAAAGTCCATTAATTTCAGTAATGCAAATTAAAAGGTGAAACTGATATATGAGACAGACGCATTACATGCAAAGCGAGATAAGTCAAGCCTTAATTTGTTATAATTATGATGATCATGGCGTACAGCTCATCAAAACCCCAAATCCACAATCCCAGAAAATTAGAATATTACATGGAACCAAGAAGACAAGGATTGTAGAACAGAACAATATTGGACCTCTGAAAAGTATACAGTGTACTGTGCTTGATTGGCCAGCAAACTTGCCTGACCTGACCCCATAGAGAATCTATGGGGCATTGCCAAGAGAAGGATGAGAGACATGAGACCAAACAATGCAGAAGAGCTGAAGGCCGCTAATGAAGCATCCTGGTCTTCCATAACACCTCATCAGTGCCACAGGCTGATAGCATCCATGCCACACCACATTGAGGCAGTAATTGCTGCAAAAGGGGCCCAAACCAAGTACTGAATACATATGCATGCTTATACTTTTCAGAGGTCCGATATTGTTCTATTTACAATCCTTGTCTTCTTGGTTCCATGTAATATTCTAATTTTCTGGGATTGTGGATTTGGGGTTTTCATGAGCTGTACGCCATGATCATCACAATTATAACAAATTAAGGCTTGACTTATCTCGCTTTGCATGTAATGCGTCTGTCTCATATATCAGTTTCACCTTTTAATTTGCATTACTGAAATTAATGGACTTTTGCACGATATTCTAATTTTCCAAGTTTCACCTGTATGTGCAAGCTGGAGGGATGATTATATTTAGTGCTGAAAAGATTTTTCTGTAAGGTTCCATTTTCACTGTCAAAGTTGCCATTTTAGGAGGCAGAAAATGGTTACGGAAATAACCAGTCCTCTACTCTGTTGAACACTTTCCATACCTATTGGCAGCAATCAGTCCTCTAACCTGTTGCTGCTTTTGTGGGGCAGGGGAATACATTCCCATTACCCTAAGAACCAGGCCAGCACACCCTGCCAAACCTTTTGGCCTGTGTAGTTTCATTGTCTGACAATGCTGAACAGCAAGGCTTTTGTCCCAGTCCAGTTCCAGGCATGCACAGTTATCCATAACTGGTTGGGACAGAATGTGGATAGAGATGCATATTCAGATGTACATCTGAAAGGGCATCCAATTGAAAGTAGTAATGTCAAAGTTCATGACTAGCCGGCTTGACCGGAGAATAATGCAATGGAGATGGACATACATGTTGGATATCCATCTGTATGCACTTTAAGATGCTGATATTGCCCACCCTCACTACACTGTTTCAATGAGATTTGCAAATGATTGCACATCCCCATCCACATTCTGTCCCAATTAATCCACAAAGCATGCCCAGATGAGAGTAAGTGAGCATCAGTCCATTGTCTTGGCAATGGGGGCCCATTCCCTCCATTTACTCCTAAGACCTGCCTCTTTGTGTACAGTTTTTTAATACCATTTTGCAAAGGGGTATAAAACATTAGTGAAAAGGAAGAGTGCATTTAGCAGGGGCATACGTGTTCACAAAACATGTATCTCATTTATTTCATCCATAATGTTATTATCTTCAGCTGATGTGGAGATCAAATGACATCAGTTAGACAGACCCACTAAGTTAGCCACTTCTTCTATGGTCTGGCAGAGTTTCAGCACGTACGCAGCCCTGCTGATAGCATCTGCCTCTTCTGTCAGACAAAAATGAACCCATATGTTCACTATAAAAGGTGTTACTTTACCTTGATATGAAATGGTAGTACATCAATATCTAGGTACATGTAAGGACTTGTAAATATGTTCAAATACATTGCTTGAACGTTCTTGGTATAAACTTGATTTTTATTATTTCTGGGATCTTGTAATTCTGGGCATGAAATGACCTTCAGTCAGTACTAAATGAGGATAAAACACTTTATTTAGAATTATGAGCCCCCCCCCACTTATTCTTTAGGTGCTAAATTTTTACAATGCTGCACACTGCTATAATTGATATTTCTACATCAACTCATGGAAAATCATATATTCAACTGAATCAATAAAACAGAAATAAAAAACTTTAACCATACAGTAAAGTAAGCATCATTAACTCATAATTTTATTAAACTTACTCAATAGTAGAGATGCTGATGAAGGCTCAAGTCTAGAAATAAGATTTGGGGCCTAAAAATGCTGGCCTAAAAAAAAGGTGACTGTCACAAGCCCCTAAATTCTTCTCCATCTCAAAATCTGAGCTGGAGAAGAATGTTTACCCTATGTACACATCCCTTCTCTTCATTTTAAATGATTTCTGCTCAGGGTAGTAACAACAGTGGTAGTGTGACCATAAGAAGAGAAGAGGGAAGGAGGGAGACTTTCCTCCCTTTCTTCTCTAGAGAGACTTGTGTTTTTGGTGGTAAACAAATACGTCAAACAAAAAAATAAAATAAAAAAATAAAATAGAATACAATAAAATTGAGTGCTGGTATCATACCAGGACAAAAAGGCCCAGAGTTCTTTTGGAAATGTAGTTTTCTCCATACCTACTGCAATATCAATTACTGCTGACCTCACTTGATGTTCAAAAGGAAAGAGGGATAGTGTTGGGACCTGGGTTGGATTTGGGAAGGGTTTTGTAGGGGAATTCAAATTATCTCATAAAAATAAGCTGAGCTATTTCCAGGTTTTTGGAAATAGGCCAACTTATTTCTGAGTCAATCTGACATGATCTGGGCAGAAATTGTCGATTTCTACTCAACACCCTTTCAGTATCTTAATGCATTTCCATTTCATCCACAGCATGAAAATTGTTTAGTAGGAGATGGATTTAAAGGACAACCTCAGCTGTGTCTTTTGTTGTAGATCAGTTATGATTAATCCAAAAGATTGTAGCAAAGGTTTTAGCAGTATGGCTGCTGGCATTTTCATGTACAATTATCATTTCAATTCTAAACTTTTTCACTGAACAAGCACAGCTAACAAAGAGAGGTTCTGAAGCTCATCAGTAGCAATTTTACTTGTGTAATGAAAAAAAGGGTATTAAACCAAATCATAGAGATATATTTCTTTTAAGTCAGGTATAAATTTTGCTAAAGAGGACACATTTTTCTCCTTTAGTATGCCTACAGCTATGGCCATCACTAATGGAATGATCCATTGATTTGAAAAGTTGCACAAGACAGGTCTGGATGAGACAGGCATTTTCCCCAATATTTCTCCCTCTCTCTCTCTTTCTTTCTTGCCATGGTATGTTTTGGTGTATGTTACAACTAATCAGACTGATATATGCTAACAGAGATTACAGAGGGGAACTGCAGAAAGAAGGAAGACCTCTGTACATACACAATGCAATTATTTTCCCTAAGACTGCTTATGTCAAGTAGCTAAATATGCACTATGTATATTTAAGATCAATGCTTGGACAACAATAAATAATTCATCATTTAATAATGACTTAAGGGAGGTTCCTTCCTCATATGAAATGGCTAACAGCAGTGTTTCAGGGCATGAGGCAATAATCCAGCTTGAAAATGATCTGGCCTATTGATCATTGTTACTGTTAGATACTATTACTACATAAAATGTGAAGAAGGATAGCCCTAAGAAATGAGCATAAATTCAAAGTTTAACTGTGCACAGAAATGGGCACAGCATGCTGTTTATATCTCTTGTTTTCTCAAGTGTTAAAAGGCCTAAATAATATTTAATAAAGATAAAGCAATATTTTGCTCCCTTTCCAATTCACCCCCCAACCATCCCAGTAGCATGCAGGCAAAAGGAATCCGGGGGCACATGGTTTTCAAGGTGTCTGATGTCCATATGAAAATTGCATTTCTGAAGCTCACTAGTATCTGGGATCCTATCAGAACATTTTAGATGCAAGAAAGGGAGGGAGGAAGAGAGATCTGCCACTGAGGTCACAGTAAGGCCCACTGCTGTCCCATCTCTACAGCTGGACAAGTTTGGAAGAAGGGATGTGGCAGCACAACAGGGTTTTGTGAACTCTGGTGCTCATGGGGAGCTGGGGAGGCAGTCAGATCCATTGCATTCTTGATGCTGTCATTAGAAGTTCAACAGTGACCATTTGGTTTGGATTGGGGGAAATCACTCATTCAGGTTGGAGGCAAAATGGTTTGGTTTGTTAAGCCTAATTTTGAACTTAGTTAAGAGGAGTTTTCCTATCACAAGTGTCAATGCCATGCACTGTGATCTTCAGACCATCTACATGGAGGAAGTTCACAGAGGGACCTTAAGAGGACAACTGATATCATTTCTGACACAGGTATCTCCTAAGATGCTGGCAGTGGAAATTTTTGAAATTGTTTCAAAGGGGGGAAAATGAATTATAGGCTACCTACCTCCCCACCCTGCCTACCACCCAACCAACACAAATCTGATAAAATCTTTAAAACATATGCTGAAACCATCTTTTGAACTAGATGTAGATAACCACATTCTAGGAAGGCATTATAGACACCACCTAGAGATGTACAACACCGCCTAGAGATGTACATATCAGGCAGTATAGAAATATGATGAATAAATAAATAAACATAGTAGTTGCTACAACACTTTAACAACTCCTTTCTACATGTGGGGCAGAGAGAATACATTTCCTTTGCTCAGTCATTAACAAAAAGAAAAATTGGACCTACTGGTACATTGCTAGATGATTTGTAGTATATTGGCATAGGTTTGTGACTCCCAATGGTTAATAAAAAAGTGGGGGGACACCATGGTTCTGAATATGTCTGCTGTTGATTTCGCTCGCCTTTCCCTCTGCATTGATACCTGGGTAGCAGCTAAGTGTACTGGTTAAACTATTTATCCTACCTCAGCAAACAATAGCATTGTCTCCCACACAGGAAACACAAGGCACAGAAAGGAGAAGCTAGTGACTATGAACCCACACATGCAGCTAAGCTCTCTCCTGGTGAATGCTAGGCATTCTATTTCAACCACTGCTGCTGCTGACCAAACACTAACAATCCCTTCAGCTTTGTGGAATCACAGCCTGGCAACATGAACAGAAAGTGCATACAAAATTCCACTGCAGTGGTCTTTAGGGAAGGGATATGTTTTATTTTATCTATCTACCTATTTATTTGTTTATTATTTTATCTATCTACCCTGGTGGTGCAGTGGTAAAACTGCCGCCCTGTAACCAGAAGGTTACAAGTTCAATCCTGACCAGGGGCTCAAGGTTGACTCAGCCTTCCATCCTTCCGAGGTCGGTAAAATGAGTACCCAGAATGTTGGGGGCAATATGCTAAATCATTGTAAACCGCTTAGAGAGCTCCGGCTATAGAGCGGTATATAAATGTAAGTGCTATTGCTAAGTGCTATTTAATTTATATACCGCCTGACTCCAAAGGCTCTAGATGGTTCACAAAAATAAATACAATAGAAACAGAATAACACCAACTATTAAATAACAATTGTTTTTTAAAACACACAAAGATTAAAACAATTAAAAAATTTAAACAGGAATTAAAAATTTAAGACATTAAGAGATTAGTAAAAGCCTGTCTTAAATAGTGAGTCTTACCTCTATGGATTCGAAAGCAAGATAGAAAAAGTATTAATGCTTTTGGACTTTGGTGCTGGAGAAGACTTTTGAGGCTACCATGGACAGCCAAGAAAACAAACAAATTGACCATAGAACAAATCAATCCAGAATTGTCACTCGAGGCACAAATGACCAGGCTCAAACTATCATACTTCGGACACATTATGTGAAAACCCAGCTCCCTTGAGAAGCCCATAATGCTGGGGCATGATGAAGGAAAGAGAAGAAAAGGACGACCAGCAGCAAGGTGGATGGACTTGATGATGAGAACAATGAATGCACCACTGAGAGACCTTAAATGCCAAGCTGAAGACAAATCATCCTGGAGAGAATCTATGTAAGCCACAAATGTCTATAGGAAGCACATTCCACAGCCCAGGAGCGACTATAGCGAAGGCCCACTCCCAAGTCACTACCAGGCGGGCTGGTGGTATATAGAGATGGACTTATCTTGATGATCTTAATGTGCAGTGGGGATCGTGCAGAATAAGCAGTTCTCCCAGGTAATCTGGTTCTAAGCCATTTAGGGTTTTAAAGTTAATTACCAGCACTTTGTATATTGCCCAGAAACCTATTGGCAGCCAATGCAGTTGTTTTAAAACAGGCATAATATGGTCTCTCTGAGAAACCCGGAGACCAGTCTAGCCACTTCATTGAACCAAATGAAGTTTCCTAACTACATACAAAGGTAGAGTGAGGCCTGGGTTCAGAAGCACTCCCATGCCTTTCGGAGGAGTGCGACCCCATCCAGAACAGGAAGATTTATCACATCCCTTCAAGTATGACCCCTAACCATGAGTACCTCCATCTTTCTTGGATTCAGCTTCAATTTATTATCCCTCATCCAGTCCATTACTGCCTGTAGGCAGGCATTTAGGGGGGCTATGCCATATCATGATGATGATGATGATGATGATGATGATGATGATGATGATGTCTTGGAGAAATTGATTTGGGTGTCACCAGCATATTGATAACACCCTGCTCCAAATTTCCTTATGATCTCAACCAGAGGTTTCATGTAGATGTTAACAAGCACTGGAGATAGGATGAAGCCCTGAGGGACACCGTACAGTAGCTCTTGTTTCAGACAGCAACTATTTATGAGCAACACCATCGGGAATCCACCAGAGAGATAGAAATGGAACCACTGCAAAGCAGTGCCACCTATTCCCCAATCCCCCAGACGATCCAGAAGGATACCATGGTTGATAGTACTGAAAGTCGCAGAGAGGTCCAAAAGAACCAACAGAGTCACAATCCCACAGTCCATTCCTTGGTAGAGATCATCCATCAGGCCAACCATGGCTATCTGCATCCCATAGCCAGCTCTAAAGCCAGTTTGAAATGGTTTTGCCTCAGTCACTGCACTATTTCCCCCAACTGTGGGAGAGCTGAGAGAAAGACACTGAAAGAGCATTCTGGTGGCTGGCACTACTCTCATTTGGTCACTTATTCACAAACATCTACTGTGCATCTATCTTAAAAGACCATATGCTGCAGCTGCCGACTCTGAGTATCACCATACCTGCGACTCTGCTATCTGTCATGCCACAGTTAAAGGCACTGAAGCCCTGCTTGGATGAGGAAACTGGCAGCCCAACTCACATGACTTTCTTGCAGAACCCACTCCATCTCTAATACTGTAGGTTCCACTTTGTCACAGGTTTTTTTTTTGTTGTTGTTGTTGCTAGGGATTAACAGATAGACATTACCTCCCCCAGTTGTATATCAACTGTGCTACTGTTGATATAGCACAACTGTGCTAGCCTGTGTGTGTTTTGTGGGGGTGGGGGTCGAGGACTTATCTGCTGCTTAGGCTCAGGGGCAGTAACTCTTTGTTGCTTTTATAGCAATTCCTACAAAAATGCAGTGTGGGTTCCCTCGTTGTTTGTCCTAGTTCTGTCCTGGCAAAATGGTCCTTTCTCTCTGATGAATATTGCTTCCATATTGGGGACTTGAACCTGAGATTCAGACCCCTCTGTGGTGAGATCCCTGGAGGCACTTTGTTTATGGACCCTTGCTTCCTGTGCCACACTAGTTTATGCAGCAGAAGGCACTGACAAAGTTGTGTTGGCTGGCTGTTTGTGATGTGTGGTGTGGTCACCTCTCCTTTGTGTTTAGTGGACTGGCTCCTTCTATGCCTATCCCACGTTGGTGTCTTATTGGCCAGCCCATAATGGGTGCATGCTGGCAGTATTGCCATAGACTCTGGAGCAGTGGCTGGTAGGGTTGCTCTGGTTTGCTTTATTTCTTATATTATTTTCTTCCCATTTTTTTGTGCTAGGTAAGCATAGGATCCCACCCATGCTGTGCCATACTAACAATGCAGCATCATAAAGTTGCCTGGTCCCAGTGCAATCCCATGCATGTTTCCTCAGAAGCACGTCCCAATGGCATTCACTGCCTAGGACACAAATACAGGATTGTGTCCTTAGTAGCATATCAGTACCTTTCATATAAGGCTACAATTCCAAGAAGATCAAGAGCGTTGCTCTACAGATTCAGGAGACTTTTGTATACATTCTCCCTCAAGTCACATTTTCCCAGAACAAGCATTTCAATTACCTACAGGTTCCCAAAATGTGTCAATAGTTTCTTAAAAGCTTTATGTTTCTACTAGCAACTTGAGCACAAGCACAATAGTGCAAAGAGCATTCAGCCATAATCTACACATAACCTCAAAGTCAATGTAAACTCTAGTGCTGTGGTTGCTATGACTACTGTGACAGCTTGCTATCCATCATGTTTTTTTAAAAGAAATCATTACAGTACAAGACCCAAATGTAGAAAGCAAATATATCAGTGGTGGTTAATTTATAACCCTTATCATACACCAGCAGCATATACAGATTGGTGGGATGGTGCCATGTTCAGCGTTGGGGCATTCCAAGAACTTCCAGGGACCTGTCAGAACAATTCACATTGATCACAATGTCACTATTCATACAGCACTCTATTTCTGCAACTGCATATAAAGCACAAGATTTTTCATTCTGCCTGAAAGGCCATTCAGCAGCATTGTTGATCTACTTACATTCGGGTTCTAAAACTGTGCAGAATTGTGGTGTTTGCTAGCAGAATTGGAGAAAAATGACCAGGAAAGCTTCCAAACATGACATTGTTTCAAGTGATGATACACACACCAGTTTCTTTACATATCAGGATGTTGCTGTATCCAAAAGTCAATCTGAATCCACACACATAAGTACAGTACATCATTCCAACTGCCATTGCATTTCTACCCAATCTGAGTCTGTCGCTTCCATTGCTGAAACCTGAGGGTGGTAAAATAACATAATCAATTATCCTGATGAGCGGATTCACACCATCATGTACCATCACTATTATTATGTTTATCATTATCACTCATAGGAACACAGAAAGCTGCCTTCTACGGAGTCCATTTGTCCATCTAGTGCAATATTGTTTCCACTGACTGGCAGCAGCTCTCCAAGATTTCAGGCCAAAATCTTTCTCAGCCCTACCTGGAGATGCCAGAGATTGAACCTGGGAGCTTCTACATGCCAAGCAGATGCTCTACCACTGCATTACAGCTCCAGCCCCACTCAATGTTTATGTAGTACTTTTCCATGACTTCACATATATTACATCTATTGCCTTTACAACAGACTGTTCTCTCTGTTCAGAAAGTTGTTTGAGTTGCATTAGCACTCCACAAAAGAATGCAAAGATCTGGAGAATCCCAAAGACACATCAAACTCACAGGAACTCTTCTCTGTATTGGAAACACAGTTGCAATCAGGTACAACAGAGTATAAGAAAAAACTAGAATGCAGTCGTTGAAAAAGTGAAATGTGTTTGGTATAGAAAATAAACACAGAAATACCTAGCGAATAATATAAAAACAGAAGAACTAATAGTACAGGGAGAGAAGTTTCCATCTGAGTGGTTTTGTTACACCTGTTTTTGTTTTTGTTTTAAATATGCTTTTAAAATGTGTATGTATTTGTACATGGGTATGTATGCTTAAATGTGTATATTGCTTTCTGAATTGATTTTTTTTGGGTTGATATATATGTTCTATGGTTTGTTGGTAATGAAGGAGGCCATTTTAAAAAAATTGGGGAGGGGATTGGGGTTGTGAAGGGATGACAGAAGTGGCACCACAGAGCTTGAAATGAGCACCAACATTATTGCTTGCTGATAAGCCATGCCTATGCTCTCCCTCCAGACTCTCAGACTATGAACATTCCTAGACTCTCAGACTAAGAACAGTCTTGACAGGGAGGAGAGATTATGATGCAAGCACTCATTTATCTTGCTCTTGCGCAGGTGGTGCATAAAGAGCAATACCATGAGTTGACACTATGGCTTATGACCTCCATGAGCTGCAAATTCCTATTAGCAGAGTGCAGCAGGCGTGACGCACTACCATAAGTCAATTGCGGAGAGTTACTCCAGAACTGCAGAATTGAGCTTTTGAGGAAATTACAGTGCATTGTGTGTCAGTGGCACAATTCTTTCAATTAAAAATGCTAATGATGGAGTCCAGGTTGCCTACTAACAACGATAAAGTACTCTGCTAAGAATAGAAGTCACTAAATTGAATGAATGAGAGAGTGAATGAATCAAGTCATGTGTGGAGAAATTCTTTGGAGAAATTTTGGGTTGCACAGCTGCCATCAGAACTCCAGCAGGACTTCAGTATAACTGAAAATTATTCAGGAGTCAAACTACAATTTAACAACACATTTTCTGGTCGTGTGTGCTGTGTGTGTAGTAGTATCACTATGTATGAAATATCACAAAGTATGCAACCAAACACAATTTAGAAACACTCAGAGCATGCTGGCTGGGTTCTTTTCTACATCTCCCCAGAGATAGTTGCCATGCTGTTAGCATCCAAAGTTGACTTTGATCCATTTCTCCCCATTGCACAACAATCTTGGCTGCATTCACTTGCCCACAGTGAGGTGGGAGCCACTCACGATGATGCAGTCTTATTACTCGGCAGTATACAAACAAATATTGGATCATGTGGGAAAGGAAAGCGGCATGGGCAGTGGCATAGGAAGCTGTGAGGCAGCCAGGGGACAAAGTGCAGCCCCCACATTTTTTCCATCACATGCACAAAGTGCGTGTGCCCTGTGTCTGATGTCAGGTGCAAGGGGTGGGGCCAATGCACCCCCATGCCTAAGTCAGCTACTTATATTGGGGGACATGCTGCTCTTTGCCAGTGCCATCTCCTCCCCACTGCCATCATGTCCAGCTGGCTCCTCAGGTGCCACTTACCCGCAGTGAGAGGCCCAGCCTGCTCCAGCACCACTCTGCACCTGCAAGCTGCTGCTGCAGCTCCACACCAGCCCTCCAAGAGCTGGCCGTGGATCGAGCCCAGCACAGTCATCGAGGCAGGCAGGAAGAACCACCACTAGTTCTTCCTCTTATGCCCTGCCCTGCCCACCCCGCCTCACCTCATCCCATCTCTGAAATGAAATCCTGCCAGGTTTCTCAGTATTGGCCCTGCTCCTTTCATCTGACATCAGATGCAGGGGCAGGGTCAATGCCCGGAAGAGGGTCCATCCCTTTTCCAGCTGGGCTAGAGAGAAGAGGGTCATGTTTTATGTGCCCAGCTGACAATTGCTTTGCTTGCCTGCCTGCTGGGTGTGGGAAGGGGCAAAGAGGCACCATGACCAAGGGCCAAGGGGAGCCTTGGGTCTCCCCCACACCCTCTGGGTCTGGGTACAATTGTCCTCCCTTTCTCAATGGTCACTATGCCCCTGGTCATGGGTCTTATCTGATTGCCATCCTCCCTCCCTGTTCGTTGAAGATTAGATAGAAAAGAGTCATACAGCACTGCCCACATTTTCTGATATTCACCACATACAACATGGAGGCAGGTTCCATATTGTGGTGGTAATTAGGCTGTGCATGGGATCCTTTGCAATGCAGTGGAATTCATTTGAAGCCAAGTTGTCTGAAGAGGACCAGTATGTGATGGACTCTGATGCCACATCCTTCTGAGGTTTCAAAAATCTTGTTTGTTGAAACCATTATGGTATCTGAGTTGACTGAATAATGCACCGCACAACTTATTGTAAGAACATATGAAGCTGCATTACGTTGAGTCAGAACATTGGCCCATCTAGGTCAAAAATTCACCAGTGAAAAGGACGTGGTCATCTGAATATGCACTGTAACTGCCTGTGAGATGTTAGGGTCATATCTAGAAAAGGTGCTGCAGAGTCCAAGTGAATGCAAATATGCAAATTACCATTTTAGCGAAGAGGAAGCAAATGAGCTATAGAAAATGGCAGAAAGACCAAATGTATTGTGAACAATAAAGGATGATAAGGACAATGATAGACTCACTGGCTGACATGAAACCCAAACCAGAAAAGATAGAAGCATGCTGTTTTCGCAGGTAGGTTCTGGATATTGTCCAGATTACCCAAAGGGGGGGGGGATCAATCCATCCCCCTGGAATAATGCATTTATTCCCCAGAAAATGTGGGAAAACTCTCCCATTGGACAGCATGGGTCATGAGACCTCATAGAGCTAGGAAAAGACAACAGTCAGTCACACCTACAGAAGATATTAATATGCTGGCCACTGCAAGCCATTTTACTAGGACACACACACATTCAATTAAATTGCTCTCCTACAAAAGAAAGATATTTTATAAGAGCAATGATATGCAATATTTAGAGAGGCTGTTATTTGAAAGATGTATGTATGATATGAAAACAGACTATCTGGATAAGGGATTCCCAACCTTCTGAAGCTTGTAGGCACTTTTGGAATTCTTAAAAAAAAAAGCATTCATTTTTCAGAAACAGATGTACAATTAAAATAACACAAAGAATATCCATTATTATTAAATCCACAAATTATCAAATTTACACATGCTACAAAAACCATGAGATAATTGTATACAAATTCTGAGAAACACCTCCACAAGATGGCGCACCACCACAAAATGGCTTCTGAGGAGAGCAGCAATAAAATGGCTGTTGAAAGGATGCTAAATAAAGTAAAAGAAGGGCCATTTGTCATTGCCCCAAAGTTTTGTGGAGGCCCTGAACTTTGGCCCATGGGTAAGAGTGCCTCTGCATTCCCTTTTCCCATCCCAATCCTGGCTTTTGTATGGGAAGCATCAGAAACATCTTTCTAATATCATTCAAGCGGCCATTAGAAGGGAAATGAGGGACACAAAATGAGAATCACCTGCTATCTGGTGTTAAATGGGCAGGTTTTGCCCCCTAGCTTGGCAATACCAGCCATTAAGAAATGAGCCTGCTTTTGCATAGCCCCGCTTCTCGAGCTGTACAACTTCATCATCTTCATCATCAATAATTGTTGTTATTATTTATTGTTAATTATTATTAATGCCATTTAAAAAAAGAAGTTCTCAAAGCAGTTTGCATAGAAAAAGTAGTAAAATGGTTAGTTGCCTGTCCCAAAAGGGTTCACAGTCTGAAAACAAACACCACCAAAAACACCAGCAACAGCCACTGGAGGGACGCTGTTCTGTAGCAGGATAGGGATAGTTGCTCCTTCCCTGATAAATTTAAGAGAGCTGTACTTTAAAGTAGGGATGTGCGAAACGTTTTGGATACAAAACGTTTTGTACCCCAAACAGCCTGTTTCAGGTGTTTTGTAGACCAAAAAAACACCCATTTTCCAGAGCCAAAAGTTTTGTATACAAAACAAAAGGTCCCTGTTTCGGCTACAAAACGTTTTGATGTTTCGGACCTCCATTTTGTGGTGATCTCTGAGTCAGTCTCCATTTTGTGTTTGACATCTCTTTTAATTTCCCACCCTTCCAGCCTTCTGACCAGAGACCTAAATCATGGGCTGACCCGCTGACAATTCCCTCCTTGATCCCCATTGGCTCTTTTGCATCTTGCCACTCTTTACTGACCCCACATTGGCCAGGGGAAGGGTTGCTAACCCATGGGGTGCTGGTTTCTGTTGTTTCTGTATTGTTCTGAGTGTAGGTTCTCTGGTAGCACATGAGAGTGGATTCTTGTTTTTCACTGAAAATCTCATATGCTACCAGAGAATCTACAATGAACACCACAGAAACAACAAAACCCAGTACCCCACGGGCTTGTGGGTATGGGGGTGGTTGGCACCCTATGTGCACTACACAACCCCTTGCTCTGGGAAACCCCAATGCCCCCCAAGTGGAATTATGGGGCTGCTGAAACCTCCATTATTCCCTATGGGAGAAATCTTAAAGACATGTAAACTTCAACAAATCACAAAAGATCAGCCCTTTGCCCAATTCCTTTGAAATAATTCTGGAAGTTTCCTTGCCCCCACTGGGCACTACCACCCACCACACTCTGCTCTGGGTCATCCCTTTCCCCTTGATTTGAAGCGGTACATTTGCTGGAATCCCCATTATTCCCTATGGGAAAATTCTTAAAGATGTGTAAACTTAAAAAATTCACAACATATCAGCCCCTTTGCCTAATTCCTTTGAAATTTGGGTGGTAGCTTCCACCCACTGGATACTACCACCACCACCCACTCTTTTTGCCCTGGGACCCTTTTTAAAAATCCAAATCAATTTGGATTCGGAAAATTCTGCTACAAACAAAACTGGGCTGATTTGGATTTAGAAAATTTGGGTACAAAACAAAATGAGGGTGTTCCGATTCAGATACAAATCGAAACAAGAAAATTCCAAAATGCACACCCCTACTTTAAAGGTGCCCTTTCACCCAGTTAGCAAGGGATTAATGCTGGGTTCTGCTTTTGGGGCATGCTAGAATTTGACAATGTCCAGAGAGGAGGATGAAATGTGGGAGCTATTTTTCTAAACCCCTATTCAGGCATTCTTGTAGCCAGGAACAGGGGGAATGGAACTGATCAAGCTAGCCTTACCCTCTATGCCAGCATGCACATCAGCTTATTAAGGATTAGGGGTGTGCATGGAACCGCGGAGCTGCGGTCCGGCACTGGGGTGGGGGGTCCCCTTAAGGGCAGGGAGGGTTTACTTACCCCTCCCGTCACTTTCCCCCCTCCAGCACCTGTATTTCTTTGAGTAATGGGGTGGCAGGATACCTCCCTGCTGCCCCTTCTCCGGCGCTTTGGCAATTATTTTAGTAATGTGGCAGCAGGATACCTCCTGTGCAGCAAAAAAGTGGAGCAAAGTGGGGTAAGGGGCAGCAGGGAGATATCCTGCCACTCTGTTTACTCAAGGAAATACATGCGCGCGCACAAAAGGCTTCTTAAAGCCTTTTGCACAGGACTGCATGCCCTGCCGCCCCATTACTAAAAGAATTGCCAAAGCGCCAGAGAAGGGGTGGCAGGGAGGTATCCTGCCGCCCCAATTACTCAAAGAAATACGGGTGCCGGAGGGGGGAAAGTGGCAGGAGGGGTAAGTAAACCCTCCCCACCCTTAAGGGGACCCCGCACCCCGAACCACCCGAATCCGAACCGCCCATGTCCAGACTGGTCCGGAGGCCTATAGAATGGCCTCCGGACTGGTCCGGGCACATCACTAGTAAGGATGTTTTTGCACAATCTGCATAAGTTGAGCAAATGCAAAATGTATGCAATTTGCATTGTGGATGGGTAACCCTATTATTTCCAATGGGCTTACTCTTGTGCAACACTTATTTATTTAGCTAGTTCATTTGTATACTGCCCTATACAAAAAGGTCCCTGGGCAGTTCACAACATAAAAACCATTAAAACATTAACATGATTAAAACAATTTAAAATACAATAAAACCTCTAAAACCCAAAGCTCTAGAACTCTAAACTAAAAGCCTGGCTAAACAGGTACATTTTCAGGTCCTTCTTAAAAACATTCAGAGAAAGGGAAATTCTAACTTCATTAGGAAGGGCATTCCAGAGTCGTGGGGCAACTCTAGAAAAGGACCGGTTTCCAGTTGCCACCAACCAAGCCAGTGGCAACCACAACCGTACCTCCCCAGATGATCTTAACAGGCAGCAGGGTTGATGAAGAAGAAGAAGGCATTCTCTTAAATACCTCAGACCCAAGCCATTTAGGGCTTTATAGGTAATGACCAACATTTTGTATTTTGCCCAGAAACCTATTGGCAGCCAGTGTAGTACTTTCAAAATTGGTGCTCTGGAGACCAACCTGGCTGCTGCTTTCTGTACTAAATGCAGTTTCCAAACTATGTACAAAGGCAGCTTAATGTAGAGTGTATTGCAGTAGTCAAGCCTGGATGTTACCAACACATGTACCACTGGATGTTACCAGCACATGCACAACTTATACACACTGCACAAGCACAATGTTACTAGGTACTCTTGTGCAGCAGATGTCATTATTTTTCTCTGCAGATAAATGCTGTAATCAGGAAGAGGTGGAGGTATGGTTACAGAGTGTGCCAGCACACTTTAATTCCTCCCCTACTCAGGTACCACAGTGCATGCACAAGACTTATATAACTGGTCATGAGCAGAGAAGCAGCAGTTAATAGGATTCAGAGGTAAGAATTAGGGATGTACGTTAAATGGATTTTGAGTTTTTTTCTGAGCTCAAAAGGAAATGCAAAATGCTTGAAACATGTCAAAACAGCTGCCAAGCCAGCAGTTTAGAAGAAACAAACTCGAAATGTTTTGAGTGTTTTGGCCACAGGGAACAATGGGGAACTCAAAACACTCCATTGTTCCCCATGGGTAGCGCCTAAGGACACACAAGTGTTTTTTGTGGTATGGCATGATAGGTGCTTCCTATCACCCAACCCATAAAATAAATGGGCAAGAGGGTGATTTTTTAAACACAGTTTAATCTTTCCACCAAAACCCTTTAGCATACTAGGATGTTTTGGGGAAAGGTAAAACATTGCCTGCTTGCCCAATCCTTATGTGGGTAACACCCATCATGCACTACCACACAACCCATGTTGGTGTTTCTAGAAGCTCCCTATGCCTGACACAGAACACCCCTTTCTTCAAACACAGTTCAATAATGACCAAAAAAAGGTATCACTGGCAAGAATCACTGACCCAGAATCCACTGCCAGCCACAGTGCCTGTGCTGCAGTAACATCATTGACACGTTGCTCTCTCACACACAATTATGACTCCTTACTTAGCATTGTAACAACTGCCACAGCAGCACCCTTAGCAGCAAGCATAGCCATAAGCTCAACTAAAGCAATTTCTTCAGCCACATTTTGACTGAGGACAAATTGTAGTGCAGAATGTAGACTGCACAGCAGACTAGAACAGTAAGTGAAGCACAAGTTAGTCTTAAGGGCAGACTTGGAATTCATCTCACATTCATCACCAAGAAAATATCTCACACACACACACACACACACACACACAGAGCTGAACTGGCACTTTCCATTTTTGTGCCACAACACTATATTACAAACCAAACTACAACTCATGGAAGGCAGGCAGGCACCCAAGTTTTGCTTTTGTCAATCTGAGATCCAGCAAAACCAGATAGCAGCAATAGCACAGCATATTATACTCAGTGTTGAGAAAATAAAACCACGAAATCAAACCTCCTTGATTCCTCCCTCCTCCCTTCTTTCCTGATGTGTCCTCTTCAAGGGCACACTAAGTGCTCTCTCTGCCTCCCAGGTGCTTTGAATATATTTTGAAATTCTCTCCTTTTTTTGTCCCCCCTCCCTCTTGCCTCCCCCCTGCCAAAGGGGACACAGTTACACCAAATCAAGTATCCTACAACATTTGATTTGTATGATAGCAAGCCAACCAAGAAGCAAGGAGACCTCAAGCCAATTGGAAGCCAGGGCCAGAAAACCAGTCCGCAAGCGAAGAACAGCCCACCAAAATGGTGCTCAAAATTCAAAACTTTTAAAGCTCAAAATGAGGTAATTTTGTTTTGAGCTTTCTTTTAAGGCCCTTTCTTTTACGGGGTTTTGTTTCGAGCTTGGAACATTCAAAATGGTCTGTTTTGAGTTCAAAACATTTCGAGCTTGAAATGTTTTGGACATTCAAGTAGCACTATGAAGGAACTTATTTATTTATTTATTTATTTAATTTATACACCACCTAGTATAAAAATCTCAAGGCATTGAATAGAATTAAAACATATATAATATAAAACATTAAAATTCATAAAGATATAAAATAGATGAAAACACATTAAAATTTAAAAGTTTAGTCTCAGCTGAAGGCCTAGGAAAATAGGAACATCTTCAGGGTCCTCCTAAAATCTTTGTAAACCGCACAGAGACGTAAGTTTTGGGCGGTATAGAAATATGTTTAAATAAATAAATAAATAAATTTTTAAAAAGAAGATGCTCTTATTTCTGCCAGGAGCGCATTCCAAAGCCTTGGGGCAGCCACAGAGAAGGCCTGGGCCCGAGTTGCCAACAACCGAGTTGGCAGCAACCGTAGCTGTACCTCTCCAGATGATCTTAATAGGCGACAGGGTTCACAACAATGAAGGCAGTCTCTTAAGTACCCTGGACTTAAGCTGTTAAGGGCTTTATAGGTAATAACCAGCACTTTGTATTTCATTTGGAAACATATCGGCAGCCAGTGCAGTTCCTTTAGAATCAGTGTTATAAGATCCCTTCGGGTAAACCCAGAGACCAATCTGGCTGCCACGTTCTGTACCAGTTGTAGTTTCTGAACTACGTACAAGGCAGCCCCATGGAGAGTGCATTACAATAGTCAAGCCTAGAGGTTACCAGCATACGTACCACCATTTTAAGGTCATTTGTCTCCAGAAATGGATGTATCTGGTGTATCAGCCGAAGCTGATAATAATGCTCCAGGCCACCGCCTTTCTTTGGCTAGCATTAGGACTTAGCTCAGTGCCAGTGGTTTTTCCTGGCCAGGTGAATACCAAGGTTGGAGTGGGCCCAGAGATGAGATTTTAAAATGGGCCCCTCACTGCCTTCCTCTCCTTCTCCTGTCTTTGCTGCAGAAGAACATTAAGGACACATGTAATATAGTGTAGCAGATTAACAGAGGACATGAAGAGGCTATAGTTACAAGGTGTAAACAACAGCATCACCAAATAATACAACAGTATCAGCTTTGTGAAATACAAGGGCGCAATTCATGCTTGCTGACACAAGTTCAGCTCTCCCTCTTCTGTGGGTTCCAAAGGATGCTTCTGCTCCAAGCTTAACAATGTCTGTCAGGGCTGTAGCGTGGTGTAATTTAAAAAAACAAACAAACAACATTTTTCATTTGGAAAAGGCAGGTGAAGGGATATCCAGGAAAACGAGTTCAAAATTAGCAGGCAATCCAGGAAGCCTAGGCTAGCTCCACTCTTCCCCAACCCTCAAGTATTGTGAGCCATTCTGGGAGTAAGGAACATTTTTTTGAGAACTTGTTTGGCTGAAAAACAATTGAATATATTTTCAACCACTACCACCAACCAACCAATCAACTCCCTGCTACCACCCCCTCTCTCCTTTCCACAGAGAGGACTCATTACAAGTCCCAAGGGAAGATCACATAGGTGAGGTCTTAGAGGGAAGTACCAAATCATTTAAAATCATTTTTAAACAGTTAAAAATAGCTCAGGCACAAACAAGGGCTTGGGGTGGGGCACAGACAAAAAGGAAGGCTTTCAATTGGGGATAGAATCTCTCTCTCTCTCTCTCTCTCTCTCTCTCTCTCTCTCTCTCTCTCTCTCTCACACACACACACACACACACACACACACACTTACTTATGTGGGAAGTGGGGGGGGGACCCAGATCACACACAAAAAAGAGAGCTAGGGTTCTTTGCTTGACTTTCCTTTCCACTTGAACAGCTAGCTCCCAGGCAGCTGAGCTCCATCCTTAGTTCAGCAACTTGTGGCTGAGTGGGGGAGGAGCTCAAGATGAGGAGCTGCTGCTGAGGAAGAGATGACTGTTGCTGGGGAAAGACAGGGCTACGTATTTCCTTTCTCCGTGGCCGCAGCCACTCTCCTCCCAACTGACAAAAGAGAATTTGGGAGTCACAGAGAACTTTGGTGGGCCCCTCAGAGGCTGTGGGCCATGAGACATTTGTCTCCCCTTGACTTATTAACAGTACACCCCTGTTCCTGGCCCTGCATGTGTGTGATACAGCTAGGCCACTCTAACAATGTGGGAAAGGGGTGAACACACTGCTTGACAGCCCATTCTTCACAGAAACCAAACCCACATCAGTAGGAGAATAACAGGAAAATAGCCATTTTTTTCCTAACTAAGCTAAAAATTCTTTTCTTGGAAGTAAAAAAACAAAATCAAAATGGCAAGCCAATGAATGATAATCATTTTTGACTGTACCACATATTTCTGATATCCAGTATCAGATGCAATACACCATATGCAACAGCACAAAATCCTGCTGAAAAAATTAGCCTTACTTCAACATAAACTTTACAGCATATTTTAATTCACTCCATTAAAGGTGCTAAATTATTTAATTTGAGATATCAATGCTTATTAAAATCTCTCAAAATTTACCACACCTTGCAGGATTAATTGTCTGGAGACTGCTGGCTAATAAATTATGTTTGACTTCATTTTTTCCCAGGCAATGCAATTAAAATGATCTTTAATCAAAGTTAGCATAAATGCATCTATAATTATTTATATTCATTTGAAAAAAAAAAAGCTTCTCCCTCTATCCAGACATTATAAGAACAGCCCTTGAACAGCCTTTTTATAATGTTACTTCTCCTTCTCCTTCTCCATTACTCTGTCACCACTATTTGAGCCATGTTCCACTCCCCCTTTCAACCAAATCCCTTCTGCACACCCATCTCCCAACACTGTACAACCTCAGTCTTTTATAATGGACATCATTTTGGGTTGTCCACACTCAAATGCTGGAACATTTGATTATTGTTGATGTGGGTTTGGTTTCTGAATTTCCCATGGGATGCCAAGAACATTATGTGTTGGAAGTCAAAAATATAATTTCATTGTTGGCTATAACTTCAAATCTATTCGCTGTAACTATAAGAATATGTTTTCAGCTAGGGATTTTAATTTCATCAGTTCTAAAGGTAGCACTCCTGAGATAGACACTGATCATCAGTGCCTGGTTTATACATGCAACTAAATGTGTTGGTAGAATCCTAAGGTGGAAATAAGAGTGGGCTGTGCCACATCCAATAGCAGGCCTGCTCAACTCCCCCCCCCCACTAGCAGTGTGCATGAAACGATTTTTGTGTTTCGATTCGGACCCAAAACAAAACACCCGTTTTGTTTTGGGTCCAAATCTCTTCCCCCCGGAACACTCCTGTTTCATTTTGCACCCGAATTTCTCCAAATCCAAATTCAAAAAATGGGTCCCATAGCAAAAAAGTGTGTGGGGGTGGGGGTGGTAGTGCCTAATGGGTGGAATCTGCCACCCAAATTTCAAAGGAATTGGGTAAAGGGGTGATAATTTGTGATTTTTTGAAGTTTACACATCTTCAAGATTTTTCCCATAGGGAATAATGGGGATTCCAGCAAATGTATCACTTCACATTGGAGGGAAAGAGGTGGCCCAGAGCAGAGTGTGGTGGGTGATAATGCCTAATGGAGGCAAGGAAGCTACCAGAATTATTTCAAAGGAATTGGACAAAGGGTTGATTTTTTAGGGATTAATGAAGTTTACGCATCTTTAAGATCTTTCCCCATAGGAAATAATGGAGGTTCCAGCAGCCCCATAACTGCACTTAAGGGCACCGGGATGGCCCAGAGCAAGTGGTAGTATAGTGCAAATAGGGTGCAAATATCTACACTCAGAACACCTCAGAAACAACAAAACCCTATGTGCACTACACCACCACTCACTCTGGGCCACCCCGGTGCCCCCCAAGTGCAGTTATGGGGCTGCTGGAACCTCCATCATTCCCTATGGGGAAAGATCTTAAAGACGCGTACACTAACTTCATTAATCCATAAAAAAACAGCCCTTTGCCCAATTCCTTTGGAATCTGGGTAGTGGCAAGCACCGATTGGGGCACTACCACCCAACCCACTCTTCTGCCCCTAAAGCCTGTTTTCTGCCCCTTTCTGCCCCAAAGACATGCAAACTCCAACAATTCCTAAAAAAAAATCAGCCCTTTGCCCAATTCCTTTGGAATCTGGGTGGTGGCAGGCACCCTTTGGGCCACTACCACCCAACCCACTCTTCTGCCCCTGAAGCCCCCTTTCTGCCCCCAAAGACACACAAACTCGAACAATTCCTAAAGAATCAGCCCTTTGCCCAATTCCCTTTAAATCTGGGTGGTGGCAGGCACCCATCATTGGGGCACTACCACCCAACACACTCTCTGCCCTTGAAGCCCTCTTTCTGCCTCAAATCTGCCCCAAAGAACATAACTGCACACATCATCAACAGCAGAGCTTTGCAAAGAACTAGGTTTCCAAAGCAAGCATGATATCACACAGATGCAGCAGACTAGGCCCTAGAGCCAACAACAATGCCCTGCCCTCCCTTCCCCAAGCATTCATCCACAAGCAACAGAGACACAGCTACATCTGTGGTACCCAGACATAAAAACGGGTTAGGTAAGGAGGAAGGGTGCAAACAACAACAACATTCAGCCAGTGGAACAGCGCGGTTTGCCCCCCCTCCCACTTACCCAAGTAGAAGAGTGATGATCCTGACAACAATGGCAAACAATTTTTGGCACATTTTTTGACATTTCTGCAACAGATCATAGCCTGTGGCACCACACAGCCTATTTGATGTAAGCAATCTAGTTTGAATAAAAATGATGATGATGCTTGAAGCCACAATATGACCCAATCTTCATAACAAAGAAGAAGTCCACTCCACACACAAGAACCAGGATGCCCATCCATGAGGTCCCCAAAATGAATACAGCACAACAACAACCATCCAAGGCATTTGATACACATTGTAACTAGGAAACAGATACAAGGGAACAGATAGAGGGCAGTAAGGGAACAGAGACACAAGTAGATACAAACAATATAACTAGTTCCCAGAATAGATACAATTAACTAATATAAAAATAATGACTAGGGAAGATCATACAATAGGCTGCTGAGCAGAGAATATCAGTTATGGGGCAGAGGGCAGGCTTCTGTTTTTTTTAAAGTGCACCTCCAATATTTGGAATGGGGAAAAGTCAGAACTGTTATTTTTAAAACCACAAGACTACACTACCCTTAACCACCTACTACTATGGGGATCCCTCCCACACAGAACTCCTGTTTAAACTTCTAAACTAAACAACACACTACTTTTTACATTCACTTGCAACCCCAAACCCAAACCTCCCTCCAAACAGGGAAAACCCCCAAGAATACAGCATTCCAGAGGGAGGTGTGTGTGTGTGCGCGTGCATGCGTGCGTGTCAAAATGGGGGTACATTCACTTAATCTAAGTGTGTCCAGTTGTCTGTGGTCTGGTCTCTGAGTCTACTCTTCTTCAATCTTCTTCTCAGTCTTCAGGTTTGGGGGGCTGGGGGCAAAAACTTTGAACATCTGGGGGGAAAGGGGGTGGCTGGTCAGGTGGCCACTGGGCAGTGGCCACAGGGGCTGGGGTTGGTGTCACTGGTGGCTGGCACAGACAGACACAGCAGGCACAGGCAGGCAGCGATTCTCTCAGGGTGTGTGTGAAAAAAATTCTTCTGGAGCAAAAAAGCAATGCAGCACATAAATCCATTCCCAGGCTGGCATGCAGTAATCATAGCAGGCTGGCAGGCTGGGCTCAGGCAGGCATAGGCAGTGGCATGGCATCATGGCAACTTGAGGCATGCAATGCTACAAACTAGTTCATTCTCTCTCTCTCTCTTTTCAATGAGGCAGAAAGGCAGAATGGTGACTGAGTAACTAACTTGCTGAATGAATTGAAAACCCTTCCTTGAACTCCCCACCACCACCACTTCTTCGACCCTTCCCCTGGACAATGTGGGGTTAGTAAAGAGTGGCAAGAGGCAAAAGAGCCAATGGGGAACAAGGAGGGAATCGTCAGCAGGTCAGCCCATGTTTTAGGTCACCGATCGGAAGGCTGGAAGGGTGGGAAATACAAAGAGATGTCAAACACAATATGGAGACTGACTCAGAGATTGCCACAAAATGGAGGTCCAAAACAACAAAAAGTTTTTTAGCCAAAACAGGGACATTTCATTTTGTATACAAAACTTTAGGGTCTTGAGAAGGGCCGATTCGTTTCAGCTACAAAACACCCAAAATGGACTGTTTCTAATACAAAATGTTTTGTACCCGAAACGTTTCGCACATCCCTACCCACCACCACCAGCTGGGTTATTTTTTTACTACAGCTCTCATAATCCCCAGCCACAGTGGCCAATAGCCAGGCATTATGGGAGTTGTAGGCCAACATCTGCAAGAGAGCCAAAGTTGAGCAGGCCTGTCCTACAGTGATGGCATGTTGCAGTGACATCCTGCAGGAGGGGATATGCCACTTGTGAATATTCCAACATGTTTAAAACATCAACAAAACAAAACACCTTGCTACCTGCAATTAAAATCTAGCACATTGGGAAGCGTCACCCACATATGGTGGTTCAACACCCACCCTGCTGCAAACCCCACTGGTGGTGTTGTGGAACAGGGTAGTTCAAGACAATTCAAAGTTGTATAAACACAGTTGCACAAAATAATGGGTGTCCTGCAGCTCTATTTGTGCATTGCCAAAGCCCTCTTCACATGTTATTCTAAGAGATGCTGTACTCACGTAGAGTCTCAAATGTGACCAGAAGTCCTACCCTGGCCTCATCACTCTCTCCCACAGCCCATCACTCATGATTACAATGGCCATTATAGGAAGAGGCAAATGCTGCTTCTGTGATCAGGAGGCTGTGATGTACGCAAGTACACTGTACGCGAGTATAGCATCACCTCAAATAACATGTGATATGTTATTATTGCTATAATAAACTTGTCTCGTTGATTTCATTGGTTCTCAGCCATGATTAGCTTTCTTGGATACAACCCAGGCCATGTATACCACTCTGAGCTCATTGGAAGAAGGGTGACATTAAAATGTAATTAATTATAATTCCCAACTTATTTCTGCCATTACATTTTATGGCTGACCAGGCTATGATATTTAAGTATAACTACATGTCAAAGTTAGCTAAATTTTAAAATGTAGCAATATATTTAACACTACTAATAGAGACTCTCATAGCAATTATAAACAAATGTTTTCTAGCAAACAGCACATTATTTCTAATTTGTACATATTCACTATAGCAAAACTGATTGTTGTGTATGCTACCATTAGAGATCCTTGATATTTTAATTTATTTATTCCAGACAAAAATAAGCTTCCCTTCTTCCAAGAAGTTCATGGCACTATGCCTCATTATTCCATGTTATCTTCACAACAACCCTATGAGGTAGGTAAGACTGAAAGATGGTAGCTAGGCCAAGGTCACCTTGTGGCTGAGCAGAGCTACCTGGATCCTCTATCCCTGCAGGTCAAAAACAATGATCTACTACACCACTGTGACTCTCAGTTATGATTGCATCATTATACTCAGGCATGTGGTATGTTCCACTTAATTAGGTTGAGGGTAGAGCGGCAGGGCAACACCAGGATCCCACCAATCCTTGTTTGAGAACAAACAGAAAGTTGAGTTCTTCAGGTTCAGAATCAAGAGCTGGAAATTTATTTCAGCATGTGGGCATGTGAGCCAGAAGACCAAGAAACAGGTAAAAGCCCAAGTCAGAGGGAAAGCTTAGTATAATTCTTATTATCCTTTTCAGTATACTGCACATATTTGGACAATATGTATGATTTACTTAGCATGAATAAACCAGTTTGTTGTCAGTATCTGGACTCTGGCCATGGGTGCCGGGGTGGGGCAAAAAGCGGCAGTTGCATCACCACCGCCCCTGATCGAGTCAGTTCCCTTTGGATTCAACAGGGCAGACTCCCATGGCGGGGCGATATAGGACTACTAGCTTTGCCCTCCCCTTGCGAAAAGTCCTGCAGATGCCCATGAGTCTGGCTGACAACCTAATGAAGTGCTCACTTTTCTAGGGCCTGTAGATGCATGGGTGCAGTTGTGTAGGAACATTTAGACCCTGGAGCACTCCCCATACGTCTGAAGCATCACTGCCCTCTAGTGATGTGTTTTCACTCTTGTAGAGCCCTTCTGGTGTGAGGGAGTGCTCAGAGTATAAAGAATCAAGTGCATCTCTGCTCACGAAGGAGGACAGAGGGATTTATGCAAGGGCTCCCATCATCATCATCATCATCATCATCATCATCGAGCAACACAGGCTCAAGATATGGAAGAAGAATTACCACCAACTGAAGAAGTTGCTCAGGCGCAGGTGGAGGAGGTGTTGGAAATAGAGGATGCCACTGTTGTTGAACTGTTTCAAAATCAAAACCAGGCAACCTCCCCTTTGCCTTCACCTCAAAAACCCGAATGCCGTTTAACAGAAAAGCAACAAAAACTAAAGCAAAAACATTAACTGAGCACATGAACCAAACAACCACCAGGGTTCGACTTCCAGCTCTAAAAACAGTTGCCAAAAAACACCTTGCTCAGGCATTAAAAGATGTCAATGCTGCACTTGCAGAAATAACAACCAAGAATTTGCAAGAAACAAACCAACTAATGAACAGTGCAGCAACAATAACAACACAAGAGCTCGGATATAAGATCAGTGGACCTGTAAGATAAGAAAGTAGTACATCACCTAAACGGAAGATGAGATTAGAAAATAAAATCACCAGGCTTAGATCAGACGCTAGTAAATTGAAAGATATGAAAGACAAGAAGCTGAAGAATGAAAACACCAAACAGTATCTGATCCAAAAATACCACCTAGATTCAAGGAAAATTAGAGAAGTCCTGGAAATAATAAAGCAGCAAATAACAGCAGTGTCAAAGAAGATTAGCAGATACGAAGCCAGAATTACACAAAACAGGCAGAATCTCCAATTCCAGTTGAATCAGAGACATTTCTACCAAAGCATAGAAGGAGAAACTGAAAGAAACGTAGAAACACCAAATAAAGAAGAAACAGTGCAATTCTGGGGGAAATTATGGGACAATCCAATAGATTATAATAAAAAAGCAGGCTGGGTGAAAGAGGTCAAAAAATGTAACCAACAAATCAAGATCTAATAATAACATCAGAATTAATACGTGAAAGAGCAAAGAAAATTAAAAATTGGAATGCACCAGGTGACGATGAACTGCATGGCTTTTGGCTTAAACACCTAACAAGCCTTCATAAACAACTATAACAGTTCAATCACATTTTGCAAGGAGGTGATATTGAACAATGGCTAACAAATGGGAAAACTCATCTCATCATGAAAGACCTGGCAAAAGGTTCAGTTCCAAGTAATTATAGACCGATAACCTGCTTGCTAACCATGTTCAAATTATTAACTGGAATAATAGCAGATGAAGTGAGGCAACACTTATTAACTAACAAACAGCTTCCAGTTGAACAGAAAGGAAATTTCCCGAACACCAGAGGCACAAAAGACCAGCTGCTGATTGAGAAAATGATTTTAGAAAATTGCAGGAGAAGAAAAACAAATCTAAGTGTTGCATGGATTGACTACAAGTAATCCTTCGATTCATTGCCTCACACATGGATACTAAAATGTTTAGAAACAACTGGGGTCAGCAAAAACATTCAGATATTTATAAAAAAAGGCAATGAGCATGAGGAGTACACAGTTAACAGTCAATGGCGAGACACTTGGACAGGTTAGCATTAGAAGACGCATTTTCCAAGGGGACTTGCTATCACCTCTGTTGTTTGTAATCACTTTGACCCCACTTTCACAAATACTAAACAAAACAGGCCTTGGATACCAAACATCTAAAACATCAAGTCAAATAAACCATCTGCTGTACATGGATGATCTGAAGTTGTATGGAAAGTCCCAGTCAGAAATCGAATCACTGCTAAACACTGTCCGTATATTCAGTAGTGATATAGCAATGGAGTTTGGACTAGACAAGTGTGCTGCATTAATAATGAACAGAGGAAAAATAAGAAAAACAGAAGGAATAGAACTGCCCAATGGAAGGAACATCAAGAACCTGGAAGAGAAAGAACATTACAAATACTTGGGCATTCTCCAGGCGGATAACATTGCATACACTGATGTTAAAAGAAAAATTGGAAAGGAATACATCAGGAGAGTTAGAAAAATCCTAAAGTCCAAACTCAATGGCGGGACCACCATACAAGCCATAAACACCTGGGCTATAGCTGTTATCAGATACAGTGCAGGAATAACAGACTGGACCCAGGCAGAGCTAGAGATGCTAGATCGTAAGCCCAGGAAAATAATGACCATCAATCATGCTCTGCACCCCTGCACTGATGTAAATAGGCTATACCTCCCTCGCAGCTCAGGTGGAAGAGGAATGCTGCAAGTCCATCAAACAGTAGAGGAGGAGAAAAGAGGCCTTGAAGAATATATCAAGGACAGTGAAGAAGATGCACTTAAAATGGTCAAGAACAAGAAACTATTCAACACCAATGAAACAAAGCAGGCCTACAAGAAAGAATAAGTCAAGAACCGAGCAAAAAAATGGAGAAATAAGCCCCTGCATGGTCAATATTTGCATAATATAAGTGGAAAATCAGACATCACCAAGACCTGGCAATGGCTTAAGAATGGCAACTTGAAGAAAGAAACAGAGGGTTTAATACTGGCTGCACAAGAACAGGCACTAAGAACAAATGCAATAAGAGCAAAAGTAGAAAAGTCAACAACAAATAGCAAGTGCCACCTTTGTAAAGAATCAGATGAAACAGTGGACCACCTCATCAGCTGTTGTAAAAAGATCACACAGACTGACTACAAACAAAGGCATGACAAGGTAGCAGGGATGATACACTGGAACATCTGCAAAAAATACAAGCTACCTGTAGCCAAAAATTGGTGGGACCATAAAATTGAAAAAGTGGTAGAAAATGAAGATGCAAAAATATTATGGGACTTCCAACTACAAACAGACAAACTTCTGCCACACAATACACCAGATATAACTGTAGTGGAGAAGAAAGAAAAACAAGTCAGAATAATCGACATAGCAATATCAGGGGATAGCAGAATAGAAGAAAAAGAAATAGAAAAAAAATCACAAAATACAAAAATCTACAAATTGAAATTGAAAGGCTGTGGCAGAAGAAGACCCAAATAATCCCAGTGGTAATTGGTGCCCTGGGTGCAGTTCCAAAAGACCTTGAAGAGCACCTCAACACCATAGGGGCCACAGAAATCACCATCAGCCAATTACAAAAAGCAACTTTACTGCGAACAGCCTATATTCTGCGACGATATCTATAACAACAGCAACAACATTGACAATAACATTAAACCATCCCAGGTCCTTGGGAAGGACTCGATGTCTGGATAAAACAAACCAGTCAATAACACCTGTCTGACTGTTTAAATAAATAAATAAATAATTTAATTTCTATACTGCCCTTCCAAAAATGGCTCAGGGTGGTTTACACAGAAAAATAACAAACAAATAAGATGGAACCTTGTCCCCAAATGGCTCACATTCTAAAAAGAAACAAAGACAGACATCAGCAACAGTCACTGGACGTACTGTGCTGGGGGTGGATAGGGCCAGTTACTCTCCGCCTGTTAAATAAAGAGAATCACCATGGTAAAAGGTGCCCCTTTGCCCAGTTAGCAGAGGTAACATGCCCACACAGCCCCTAAACATGCTTTGTTAGTTAGAATGTCACCCATAGTTTTCTTTTTTCTTTTTACCAGGCCAGCTTCCCAATATCAGCTTGCTTGTAAGGAGACACTATTGGTTATTAAGTATACAGAAAAAGCTGGTGGAAATTAGGCAGCAGGGTAGGGGTGCTCACAAAACCGGCTGGCCCAGTTTTGTTCAAGTCCAAACTGGAGTCGAACCAGACGAGGCCAGTTTGGTCGCAGTGGCCATTTTGGAGGCCTTCATGCATGCGCAATGTGTTCCTGCGTGGCCAGGTCATGACGCAGCGGGGGGTTTTGATCTGATGACGAGCCGAACTGGAAGGGGGGTGGGGTTGACTCAACATTGAGCGGTCAAGACAAACTGGTTCGAAGTAGAACCAGTTCTGATTCAAACCTGTTTGCACATTCCTAAGGCAGTGTCAGACAACAGTGTCTCAAGGTCCTAAAATATGGCCTGCTAACCAGGAATGTCTTAGCAATCTCTTCCCAGGCAGCTCCAACACTCAAAACTGTTTTCTGTCTCTCAATCACTCTCAGTATTTACTCTTTACCAAATTAAAAACTGCCCACCTTGGTCCACACCCATCACTTGGATTGGGCAAACCCATTTAATGTCTTCTTCCCCTCCAAGTGGCCATGAGATTACCATGCAAGTTGCTAAGGTAATCTGCCTTCATAAGCCATAAACAGCCATTCATTGTTAGCGGCCCAATCATGGAAAACCTAGAGGGATATTTTGAACCACAAGATCAAATGGGCATAGTATTATGAAATGAAGAGGAATGGCTTGGGACTAATTTACATAGGCTTAATGAGATAAGAACTTAAGAACATAAGAACAGCCCTGCTGGATCAGGCCCAAGGCCCATCTAGTCCAGCATCCTGTTTCACACAGTGGCCCACCAGATGCCACTGGAAGCCACAGGCAGGAGTTGAGGGCATGCCCTCTCTCCTGCTGTTACTCCCCTGCAACTGGTACTCAGAGGCATCTTTATGTTAGGTGCCTGGATGTTAATGTGGCCCTATACCAATTCAGTTTGCAGGTGGGAGTTCACATTTTTTAATGCTTAAAGGTAAAGTGATCCATCAAGTTGGTGTTGACTCCTGGTGACCACAGAGCCCTGTGGTTGTCTTTGGTAGAATACAAGAGGGGTTTACCATTGCCATCTCCTGTGCAGTATGAGATGATGCCTTTCAGCATCTTCCTATATCACTGCTGCCCGGTATAGGGGTTTCCTATAGTCTGGGAAACATACCAGCGGGGATTCGAACCAGAAATCTCTAGCTTACTAGTCAGTCATTTTCAAGCTGTGCCATTAGGTGCCTTTTTAAATGCTTACCAACATAAATAATGTGCAGCTAGGCAACTAGCACAACAGGGATAAGGCAAGCCTATACCCTTTCTCCTTGATGTGTTAGCAGGGAGGTTTTATTTTAATACAGGGAAACATCCGCGAATGGTACCTTCCACTTGCAATTTGTGGTACAGCCCAGTATTAGAAACATAGGGAGCTGCCATATACCAAGTCAGACCATTGCTCCATCAAGCTTAGTATTGTCTACACAGACTGGCAGCGGCTTCTCCAAAAGTTTCAGGCAGGAATCTCTCTCAGCCCTATCTTGGAGATGCCAGGGAAGGAACTTGGCACCTCAGATGCTCTTCCCAGAGTGGCTCCATCCCCTAAGGGGAACATCTTACAGTGCTCACACAATTAGTCTCCCATTCATATGGTGGACCCTGCTAAGCAAAGGGGACAAGCCATGCTTGCTAACACAAGGCCAGTCTACCCTCTGCATTAACCTCATTCAGGCCCAGGCCATGAAGACATATGATGCAGCCACCTGGCTAACGCTAAGCAAGTCTGGGCCTGATCAGTGCCTGGAGGGCAGATCAACTGGGAACCCCGATGTTCACTGCCCTGAGTTCCACCACAAGCAGGATAGAAACGTAATAAACATTCAAGCAAATAAATATGATGTCCCATCTCAGCTTTGGAACTGGAAATGGATGGTTTTATCTGGCAGAGCTAGAGCACAGTTCTGCACTTGCACTGCACTGCACAATCAAGGACTCTTATATGACTGCAGTGGGCCTCTAAATGTTCCTTGAAGTGAATTGCTTTTTGTTGGCAGAATAATGTGCTAAATACTACCTCAAACAAGCGAGTCTTGTTCCATATCCTCCAAGAAATCTTTTGTAACCTTTCACATTTGTTTTCCATTGACACCAGAGCGACACAACACCACATTATCAATATACTTGATTACCTTTCCCTGATATGTTTTATAACCATTTCCAGTAAGCACTCCTAATATTAAATAATTACTTTTGAAGGCACAGCAATAATTCTCTCTCCAGACTGCCCTCATCAGTTCCACTTGACTGCCTGGGCAGATAATGACCACTGACATGAGTAATTGTTCAATGACTTAGTTTTTGGTTACTCTGCCCCACACTTCTTTTTGTTAGAATGCAAGTAAAAAAATTAAGAGATCCCTCTCGTTTGATCTATCTCCCTTCATACTTTTGCCTAATTTATTAGCCAGTTATCTCAAAATTATATAAATCTCAGTTTCTTGTCTGCCAGCTGCATAAACGGTAATTTGGCCTACTTAATACAATGCCAAATTGATTTGAGTGAAAATACTTCTCATTAAACTCAATACCAGTGTATTCACCCTGTCTAGAACTCTATGTACTGTCTGATGTTCACCCAGAGTTCCTGAGTGAGTGAGCCTCTTTATACACTTCAGTGATATAAGAAAATCCATATTGTATCCTTTTACACTTTCATTACTGGCCTTCCATTGAAAAATGTGGGTAAGTCCTTCAAAATGTGGAGAGTCTGTGCTGGCAGTGGACCTCCTCTGCCTGCAAGAAATCACTGGATGAGAGTCAAACTCAGGGGTGTAGCTATTATTGAGCAGATGGGTTCAAAGCACCTGGGCCCTCCAACTCCTGAGGGCCCCCAAGCCCCACCCCTCCCCAAGGGACTGCTGGGGAGAGGGGCAAACACAGGCCCTTTCTACCCTATCTAAGCCCCTGGTCAAACTGTATGAATCCTTTTGACTAAATTGCACCTGCATAAGGCCACCTGTGGATTGGGCCCATAGTGTGCGCATGGCTTCAGCACTCAGTTCCCTGTACAGTGTCTGGAAGAGACATGCTGGGAATTTTAATAAACAAATAAGTTGCATTGTCTGCAAAAATACTTAATGTTCATGTAACAAAACCAGGAGACATGCCTCTCTCTCTCTCTCTCTCTCTCTCTCCTTGTCCTGAGGCTGGCAGCCACCACAGCTTGCTTCTTACATTATCAGGCAGTGTATGCTGCCTCTAGATTTGCCACCTCAGCAAATATTTGTATACTACAGCAAATATTCATATACCACTCTTCAACTAAAGTTCTCAATGCGGTTTACATAGAAAAATAAAGACATACATAAGATGGTCCCCTGTCCCCAAAGGGCTCACAATCTAAAAGGAAACATAAGGCAGACACCAGCAACAGCCCCTGGAGGGATGCTGTGCTGGGGTTGGACAGGGCCAGATGCTCTCCCCCTGCTAAATATAAGATAAACACCACTTTAAAAGGTGTATCTTGGCTCAGTTAGCAGAGGGGTGGTCTTCACTGGTCTTTCCTTCTTACTGTGTCTTTCCTTCAGCACCAAAAGCAGACAAACTTGGTGCTGTAAGGGAGAGCACAGCAGCAATGAGAGACAGAGGCCAACAACACTGCCTGATACATCAAGCAGCAGCACAAGCTGGCCCCAGGACAAGGACTGAGCACATGCCCAGAAAGGAAGGGAGGTGGCATATGTGTTAGCTTCTGCCATGACGGGGAGGGCCATGGAGGAGAGGAGAGGAGAGGAGAGGAGAGGAGAGGAGAGGAGAGGAGAGGGTCACTTGGGGCAGCAATGGAGGCAAGGCTGGAGTAGTGGCAGCAGGTAGGTGGACGATGGACTGCTCCATTATACAGTGTCTACCTGAGGCTGCTGCCTCACCTTGCCTCATGGGGGATGTGCCCCTGATCACAGGAGTTGGTGTTCATACCTCAATTACCTTCTGTGCTTGAAGGAGACACCAAACACCACTGTTCCAGATGCTGATATTTCTGGTTCAAGATTTGGAGACCTCACACCTACCTCACTTCTCCTGGAAGCATCACCCATTACTGGGGTATGTATACCACTTAGGAAACAGAATTGTGACCCAGACACATTTTTTTTGGTCACAAGAAGAGCTTCTGTGTACATCAACTTCTACATGAGTCACTTCACTATGAACAACTTAATGGCATCCAAGAGCATATGCAAATGAGGACCAAATGTACATGAGGACCAAGAAGCAAAAGCTTTAGGCAAAAAACCTTAGGCAGCTAAAGAGCATGGCTTATGATATTTCATTTCACTGGTAAATTGCTGTCATTTCAATCTCTGGTCTATTTAATGTATAAGGCTTGTGCTGAAACTGGTCTTCTAAGAGTTCTCATTGGCGCTAATAGGCTGAAAGATGCCTTTTGAAGTGCCCATTTAGAGCTGCAAGGCTTTTGTTCTCAAGTCAAGGTGTTCCAAAAAAAGAGTGTTAGCAACCCAAGGCACACGTTCCTTTCTATAGCTCAACTGACAGTCCCTTTTTTATTATCTCAGCATCTTAATGTTGCGGAACATCATTTGCCAGTAACTTTTTTCCTTCTACATCTGCCCTCGGTTCCCTCCTCCCACTTGTGTTGCCTCCCTAAAACTCTCTCAACCCAGCATGCACATTTCAAAGCAATTCTCCTTACATCTTGCATGTATCTCTTTGAGATAGTCATAAATGGAGTGACCTAGAGGTTTTGCGGTTCACTGGAAATCTTTGGATGGGCTGGCAAGCTCCTTCATGTCCTCTGATAAAAAAAATATATCGGTGCTGCCCAGAGTCGGCCGCCCAAGGTCACCTGTCAGCAATTGTTAGGAGCTGCATAAAAATTGGAAGCATGTAATTCTTTTATCTCCTGCAGGAAGTTTGACAGTACAGGTGAATTCTCTCTTAGGTAATTCATTGCCTTTTCCTGGGAACACCACCTACAAAGGCCCAGGAGACGTAGAAAATAGAGTCTAATGTAAATCGAATGATTTTAAGATGAAGAAATATTATAAGAAGCTTTTACTTCCAAACGTTTTGGTAGATAAACCAGTCCATGAATGCTACATATAAAAATGCAGTGCTTCAAGTATAATTTTCAAGATATTCAGGCCTGAAGCAATTACCTTGGGCAGGATGTAGATTGCCAGGCAGGCTGAAGGCCAGGAGTCTGATGGTACAGAGGGAGGACCCAGTGGCCTCCATCAGCAACCAATTGACTAGAATGAATTGTAGGAAGTCGCACGCAGTGTTCCCTGTTCAGCCCGGTTTGAACCGATTCAGCTGGCTATGCCTTTACAAGCAATGAGAATTCCTAATTCTAAGGGGGTGGGAGCAGGGAGGTCACCTTACCATCGGTGGTATGGTGGTAACACAGCATCGGCAGCACAGTGGTGGTGGTGGCACCCCCAAGCCCTGCCAGCGACCCACCCAGTATACGCTCAAAAGAAAGATAAAGGAAGCATTGTATTTAGATAAGGTACAGCCAGGGGTCAATGTTAAGGAAAAATTGAAAGAAATCTTTAAGTATATAGGCTATTAAAGGATACGCAATAATTTAGTTTACCTCCTTCCCTCTTTTTTCCATTTTTCTGTCAGAGTAGTGTTAAGCAGGCAAAACTGTGAGTCATCAATTTCAACCTTCACCTCCTCCTCCCTTTTCCATGTGCTAATCAGTTGCCTGATTGGATTTAGGGAGAGTATCTAATGGCGCAGCGGGGAAATGACTTGATTATCAAGCCAGAGCTTGCCAGTTCGAATCCCCGCTGGTATGTTCCCCAGACTATGGGAAACACCTATATGAGGCAGCAGCAATATAGGAAGATGCTGAAAGGCATCATCTCATACTGTACGGGAGGTGGCAATGGTAAATCCCTCCTGTATCCTACCAAAGACAACCACAGGGCTCTGTGGTCACCAGGAGCCAAAACCAGCTCGATGGCACCCTTTATATCTGGGATATAAGAGTATAGATTTTAAACAGTGAGACATGGAACACTAGCGTTGACATCTGTATGTCAAAACATCTGTTCTTTATTTGTTAGGGATGTGCAAAAAATTTCGGGCACAGATCGATCTGTGCCCGAAATGAGAAATTTTGGGTGATTCAGGGCTGAACCGAATCACCCTCGATGTCCCCCAATATTTTTCAGGGCCGAGCCGAATCACCCGAATTTCGGGGCCGAAAATTTCAGGTGATTCGGCTCATGACAGATTTTGGGGGATTTTTTGAAGTTTTAGTGACTTTGGGGCAGTTCAGGGGCATAGAATGGGATCTGGGCAAAAAGAGTGGGGTGGGGTGGTAGTGCCTAATGGGTGCAGGCTACCACCCCAATTTTAGGGGGATAGGGCAAAGGGCTGATTTTTGGGGAATTTTTGAAGTTTTTGTGTCTTTGGGGCAGTTTGGGGGCAGAAAGTGTATCTGACCCAAAAGGGTGGGGTGGGGTGGTAGTGCCTAATGGGTGGAGGCTACCACCCCAATTTCAGGGGGATTGGGCAGAGGGCTGATTTTTTGGGAATTTTTGAAGTTTTGGTGTCTTTGGGGCAGATTGGGGGCAGAAAGTGGATCTGCCCCAAAAGAGTGGGTTGGGCTGGTAGATAGTGCCTAATGGGTGGAGGCTACCACCCATCCCCAATTTCAGAGTGATTGGGCAGAGGGCTGGATTTTGGTGAATTTCTGAGGTTTTTCTTCATAAGGTGCAGTGTGCTAGATTGATATTCATAGTAAATGAGAGTGTGAAAAAGTGAAAGTGGGGTCATGAGAGTTCTTTAATTGAAAAAAATCTCATTTGCTATCATTGAATGAGAATTCACACCTCAGAAAATAAGGGAATAACATCCCTTCAGAAAAACAAGGGTGATTCGGGTGGCCCATATTCGGGCACAAAACAGAACAGGGGTGATTCGGTTCGGGTCCCGAACCGAATCACCAAAAATCCGAATTGCACACCCCTATTATTTGTAGTTTTTAATTTTCTTTTAATCTACACAATAAAAAGGTCTAGAAAGAATATAATTATCCTGTTCATACATGACCAGTGGCTGCATGCTTCTTAGTTTCCTGAAGGTAAACACACAGTGTAGCATCTTGGTACTTGCACGAGAGGAACTCTTTCACTCATGCAAAAGAGCCCTTTTACCTGACTCTCCCTTTCATTTACAGCCCTCATGCCTCCACCCCAATCTGCTCCTAGAGTTACACAACCCTGAGGGAAAGATTGGGGTGAGCATGGGGTCTGCAAAGGGAAAGGGGGAATTGATGGAAATTCTCTTTCCCCTTTGCATGAGCAGAAGTGTTTCACTCTGGCAAGTACTAGTCTGAATGCAACTCACAGCACTTGTGCCTGATCCTATGTGCCACCTTGTCACCAGAACAACCATGCTGGAGCAGACCATTAGGGTCACTTTAGGCCAACATCCTGTTTCCAGTGATCAGGCAGATACAAATTGAACAAAAGGAGCATGAATGTGACCCTCTCCCTCGTCGTTTGTCCCAAGGTCTGGTATTCAGAGTCATCCTGAACATGGATCCTTTATTTAGCAATAATGGCTTGTAATCACTGATAGTCCCATAATCTGTGAATTTTTCTAATTCTTCAAATAAAAAACTCACTACATTGCTGGCATTATCACATCTTGTAGCAATGGATTTCATATGTGATGTTTGCATTACACAAAGTATTCTGAAGCCACTGCTAATGAATTTTACTGGGTTACTGCAAGTTTTAGTATTAAGAGGGAGAAGAATTTCTCTTGAGCTATGCTTTTCACACTGTGGTGTTTTTGGTTAAGCCATTCCTTGATCCAGGCCAGCTTTTGAATGGGGCTTAGTTACTTGTATTCCAGTCCTGGAGTAGAGGTGGGGCTAAAAAATAGCCAGCAGCAAGAGCACTGAGAAGCAGTCTGCACTTGCTTCTCTTTAGATAATGAGGCTCTTCTCACGATCAGCTAAACCTGCCTGGGCTGCTCCAGGTAGGGTTAGGCTACTCGTGAGAAGTGGCAGGATCCACACGGATACCTCCGCTCCTCGCCCTCCTAACCCCCTTAATGACGGGCGTGTAGAGTTCCTGTCTGAGGGGGAAATTCCCAATGCAATGTGCATGCTGCACATTGCATTGAGGGATGCCTGAAAGCCAGAACAAGAAGTTCCATCCCTGGATCCCTCTGCCTTGCTCTGTGCTTCATGGAGATGCACGGAGCCAGGCTGCCTGTGTGGGCATGTGGGGGGCATGCCGAAGAGGACCTGCTTCATTGTCTGGGGGGAAGGTAAGGTGAAAGCAGCCTTCTCCCCATGCTCTCCCTACCCATCCAGGACAATAATGTTAATTGCCCCAATATCTATTTAATTAAACTATTAGTATTCTTGATTCCAATCCACTGTCTTGTCCTTGCATACTACAACTCATTCCCTTGGATTCTACAGACACCATCCACAGTTGCTTTAATCTCTCTCCCTCCCTCCTTCCCCTCCCCCTCTCTCCCCCGCCCTTCACACACACACACACACACACACACACACACACACACACACACACACTCCAACACTTAAGCCTTTCTTCAGAGGGAAGGTGTTTCTTCTCCTTGGTCATTTTGGTTGTCCTTTCCAGATCTTTGCAGCATGATAATGTGTAATATTGCCAAGTAAGATTAGCTTAAATGATATTTTCACTTCACGTTTCTGGAGATTAGGCTGTAAAACACCATTTCCTATGGCCAAAAATGAGTTGCCATTTACTGGAATTTAAAAAAAACCAAAAAACTGGCAAGGTCTACATTTATTATTACAAAAGTATTGATTATAGAACACACAGCTTTCTTGGAATTAACTTCAAAACGTAAATTATATTGAAGAGAATTTAGAAGCTATCCCAAAGGGGTGGGATTGAATAGTTTGAAATTAAACATGGTAAAATAAATCTGTTGGAGTTGTCTGTAATGCTTCAGCCATCCCTCTCTGCATGTGTCTCATAACATTAAAGTCCATTACTACCTGGGAGCCAGAGACTGGGGTGGGACTGGCTGTGCGGGCTTCCTCTGAGCCTGGAAGGAGAGCCCACACCAGCCAATAGTGTGGCAGCCTGCGGTAGGAGCTTCCTCCCTTTACTCTGCTTGGGAATTCTATTCCAGTCCAGACGTAACGGAGGAAGGAACAGACTCTCGGTTGGGTAAGTGAAACTCACTGCAAAATGAGGGTTCATTCCTAGGTTTGGGGCCAAAATCGGAAGTGCATTTGGGTCCAGGAACCACAGTTCTGACAATTTGGATAACACAGGCAGCAAATCTTAGGTGACTTTGCCTCCGGTTTAGCATTATATCTGAAGGGGGCCTTAGTTTCCACTAATTAAGTGTTTTACAGATTTTTTTCAACAGGTAGTCCAACAGATCTTTCTCAATTACTTACCCAAGCCTCATCCACCTGGAGATAGATAGATAGATAGATAGATAGATAGATAGATAGATAGATAGATAGATAGATGCCATTTTATGATGAATTCATTCATGGATCACTGGGTGGGTTCAGACATCACACAGAACTACAGTTTGTTTTAACTAAGCTTTATTTAACAAACATGGATTGGCTTCACAGACAAACATGGCATCTTGGTTTGTTTTGTCATATCATGGTTTGTTTTGGTCCTTCTCCTTCTCTTTACTTCCCCTAATCAAGGCTTGTCTCTCTTTATCTGAGAGCCCTGCAATGGTGAGGTTACTGAAACAAATCAAAATTAAACCATGTTTGTGGGTTTAGACATTATGCAAGACTATTGGGCGATTTACACAATTTTACTGGGCGGGTGGGGAGGGAGTGGTGAGGGAAAGGCTACTTTTACCTTACCTTTCCCCCAGATGAGCAAGCAGGTCCCCATCAGTGTGCCTCCCACGGCCCCTCACGGGCAGCCCTGCTCCATCCATCTCCATGAAGCATAGAGCAGGGCGGAGGGATCTGGAGCCAGAACTTGTTCCAGCTCCTGGGCATCCGTCAATGCAATGCACAGCACGCATATTGCACTGGGGATTTCCCCCTCAGATGGGCACTCTATGCACCTGTTTCTGTGATTCCTTGGGCTGTGTGCAGCATGAGGAGACACACAATAACTGGTAGCCAGGTTAAGGGTGTGCGAGCTGGATCTAAATGCTGGGTTCAATAATAGAGCTAAAAGCTGTGTTTATTAAGGGGGTTAGGTGGGAAGGGAGCAGAGAGATCTGTGAGAATGCCGCTTCTCACAACCAGCCTAACCCTGCCTGGGGCAGCCTGGGCCAGACAGACCCTATGGTTAACACAAATAAACAAATTTCAAACCTTGAGTGATTTGTGAAAGTCATTGTGATTTGACTTTCTTTAAAAAACGCCACAGTTAGAAAAAATGAATGAAATAAACCATGGTTTCATGTGATGTCTGAAAACATCCATTCTATAAAGCAATAGCTTTAGAAATTTTAAGCACACCTCTGCAAACAAAGCACAGAACTGGTTTGTTTTGTGTTCAGGCACAGTAAATTATCTGTTCACTGTCTCCTTAAGTGGGGCCCCGCCTCCAATCTTCTCCCCTTTCCTTCTAGGACCAAGAGAAACACTGCTCTAGGATGTTGTTCTTGAAGCCTGTCAAGAAGCTGCATACATCATTCAGTGGGGATGTGCACGTGCTGGATCGGTGTCTCCTCTCGGAATCGTCAAACTGGATTGGGCACCAGAGTTTGAATGGGCTCAGCAGGGCAGGGAGAAGTTAATTTAAAAAGTAGGTAAGGAACTCCTTTCCTACTTGTCCACCAGCCCACCGCTTTTCTGGTGGCGGAGCCCACTCTCCAAAAGGCAGTGTGTGGCTACTCATGGAGGCTGCAGGGAACAACGCTGCAGCTGCACACAGTCTTTTGGCGTGTGGACACCACTGCTGGAAATGTAGCGGATGAGCAAGAAAGGAGTTCTTTGCCTGCTTTTAAAGAGAACCGCTCCCCACCCTGCCGGCGGCTGCACAAACTCAGTTACCAAGACTCATAGGACTGCCATATGGAAAGGAGGAAAGGTCTCCTGTATTTTTAAAAGATTCAAAAGAGAGGGAATGTCTTTTTTTCCATATGGCAGCCCTAAGGATTCACAAGGAACCAGAATCCAATGTTTCTACTAACAACACAGTGGGCAAGATCCTCCCTACACTTGACTCACAGATACATTTCAATAATTCATAATTGTGTTTTGAAAATATTCTGCCAAAATATTGTAAATGGAAACATAAAACTGCGTGAAAACGTCAATGAAACTCAAATTAAACAGTTCAAAACAACACTTCTGTTGACTTAATCCTGGCTGCAGAAAGCCAGCTCTGAGGAACAGCATTTTCAGCACTTCTGAAAAATGTTCCAGTTCCTCACTGTACCCATGGGCATGCTACCTCAGGCACACTTCACACATATGCATGGAAACACACACAGATGCTCACACCAAATGGTTCACTGAGACACTTAATGCCACTGCCTTGTGTGGCAGCACTATCTATGTTTTCTGATGTCAAAAGGATTTATTTTCCAAAGTTCATTGTGAATTTCCCCAACAAATTAACACTGAAATGATGTAACAAAGAAATTGATTTTTGATTTCCTCTGATGTGATAAGGCATCTTAGAGGTGACATATAAAACAATACTTTATATGTCAATAGTTAAGATCTCCTAAAAAATAAATTGTTTTTGATCATATGGGAAAGAGAGGCAGACTGTGTGTATGCAGCTTTAGGGGGCTAAATGTTGGGAACACAGAATTTAATGTGTAGTCAAATTACAGCACAGAGCATTCATATTATTTTTTTAAAGTAAAGTAGCAAATTTGCCCCATATGTAATAAGATTTCCCCCTCAAAACAGCACAAACATTGGTAAACACATTTTAGTCTTTGAGTACCTAAATATTGTTTGATCTGTTATTCTGGCCGCATTTGCTTGTAACGAGCAACCAGACGTAAAGGAGCCTGAGGCTGACAAACTTGTACATGGAAATGCATGAAACCCATCAGAGAAGTGAAGGTTCCTTTGCCAAATTCCAATCTGAGACCTCGGGTTGTAGTGAGTTTCACTCCTCGTACCTGAGATTTACAGCTGCCTGTTGTACAGCTCAATGCAGAACTTAAGGCTGCACTGATGTACCCAGAGTTGAGGGAGGAAGTTCGTCGCTCTCTCTGGCTGTGATTGACTTTTGGAGCGGTTCTTCATGCCAGAAGGAAGCCTGCACAGACAGTACCCCCTCTCTGCAGCCTCTCTGACTGCAGTTCAGTTCCTGTCCATTTTGTCCAAATGTGAACACATACGTGTGCGTGGGGGGTGGGGTGGAACCATGGGTCCATTGGACCTTCTATTCTGTGTTTTTCTGTGTGAATGAGGCCAATGCCACATAATCTTGAAGGTCAGAAAATGATCTCACTCATCAGCCACTGGCTGAACTGCTATGGTGACATGGAATACCCATCAACACTCCAATTAAGTTGGGACTTATCAAAAAAACTTTAGAACTGTGTACCATAGCTGCAGTGCTGTGCTTTGGGCAGGGCGACTAGGGCAATTGCCTTGAGCCCCACAGGTCCCACTGTCTCTCATCCCCAACCAGGCTGGGGGGGGGGGGAGCAGAGGTGATGCATGGTTTCTTTTAAAAGCACCACATTTTGCCCTGTTGGGCACCTGGCAGCATCTTCTGCAAAGAGGCAGAGACTCACCCAGCATTCTGCAGGAGCATTCACCACCTCCACTGCTTAGCTAGCCTCCACTCAGGCTTCACAGAAGCTGCCACTGGTGCCCAACAGGGCTAAGAGTGGCGCTGTTAAAAGAAACCATGCACTGCCTCTGCCACTGCCCCCACCTGCTTCACCAGCTGCTGCTCTGGTGGGTAGTTGGGGGAGAGAGACATGGGGCCTGGGTAGCAGTGGCAACTCCTGCACCTCTCACATTTAGTGCTGCTGCTGCTGCCTGGGCTCTGCCTTGGCCCCAGCAGGAGGTGGAGAAAGGTAGCTGGGTGGGCAGGGCAGCTGCTGTACTTCTCTTGCCCTGCCGATGGGTTCTAGCTGGCTCAGCCCAGCTTCTCTCCTTGGCAGCCCTGATTCCAGGAGGAGGAGGGTGCACTTTTACCAACCAAGATTTAAGGGTCACCTCTGGTCCACTGCCTTCACTCCCCCACCTTACAGCCTCTTCAGTCACTTCCCTCCCCCATATTTCATATTACAGCCTCACTTATAGCATCTTTAGTCACTTTCCTCCCTCATATTTCTCCCTGCTGGGATCTGATCATTTTGGTCAGGCTGGGAATGAAGGATTGACTGAGAGGTTGCAAGAGGAGAGACCCAAGGTTGGGGCGGAGGGTAAGCCAGATCACCAGGCAGGTCCCTCAAGGCATAACGGCCCCCTCATGTCCCTTGCCTTCTCTTCCCCACCTTCCAACATCCCACTTACCGGTGCAAAAATGTGTCTTTTCTTTCTCCAACAGAAATCTGGGGTTCCGGGTTTGAAAATGGACCCTTTCCTTTAAAAGGGGTCTTCCCCTCCCAGTTTGGAGTACACTATATTGCTCACTTTTATTCTATCTATCTATCTATCTATCTATCTATCTATCTATCTATCTATCTATCTATCTATCTATCTATCTATCGCTGCTTGGGCCTCACTCACTGAAAGAAACTCCCAGACCAACACACAAAAGAGAGAAACATCTATCTAATTCTTGCAGATAGGCTCCAGACTTTGCCCAGATGACAATGACGACGACTACTAATCATAATAAATAATTATTAATAATAATCCCAAACCCCACAAAAATGCATCATCTTCCCAGAAAATGCAGGGAAACCTCTCCCATTGAAAAGCATGGACCATGAAGCCTCATAGAGATAGGGAATGCTAGAGTCACAGAGAGAGAGATAAGAGGTTGATATTTGGAAGAATGCTTGCAAATTGCAAGCCCTTTTACTAATATATATACCTGGAGTGCACCCTGAGATCTCCAAACATGTCCATTTAATATGTATACTTCGAGCTAGCAGGCAGGTCAGCATGTCTCAATAGAAAAGAAAGGAGCCAAAGCTCTCAGTTCTGCCTGGAAAAGAATTGCATCTCAACAGCTGCTCACTGTACAAGACTCTATCATTTTTTGTGCTTTTATTTATGGGGACATGCTATGTTCAAAGTAAGAAATACAACAAAGGAAGCCTGGGAACCACAGAGAGAGGGGAATGATTGGCCTGCATCTGTGGAAGGAAGATACAGTAGGATTCTAAACACATGACTGGAAGAATACACTCTACCAACATTGGTCTGTTCTCTAAGTGGGTATAAACAACACAGAGATATACTAAATACATGTTTAAAAGTATCATCTGAACTGGCCCACTGACATTAATAGATCGGAAATCTGTCTCTGTCTATGACTGGCTTCACACATAATGGCAAACCGCAGGTCCAACAAACCCGCAGTTTGCCTTCAAACCCCACCCCCCCCGCCGCCCCACTGTGTGCTCCCAGACAATCTGATATGTAATCTGGGAGACTGCAAAGGGGGAAGCACTGGCTGCACACATGGCATGAAGGAGAGGGGGAGGACATTCCTACCTTGGTTAGGACATGGTGGTAGCATCTGTACAACCCAATGCTGCCTTCAAACCTGAGGACTCAGAGGTGAAAATCACTGCAGTTGCAGTTTGGGGGCTAAAACTGACCCGCAAGTTCAGTAATGAAACCGTGGTTTTCTGCAATCAGACTACCACCTTTTAAAACTCTGGCATGTTTGCCTCCGTTTGGCCGTTATGTGCAAAAGCAGCCACCACCTCTGACTCTGTCTCCTCCCCCCTCTGATTTTGTGTATATGAAGCATCTCACACTTTGGACACGTTTCTGTCTTTGTCCCCGTTCCATGGCTCCCGCATCCATGTGCAGTAAAGGGAGATAGAGAAGGAAAGTCATGGAGCAAATGTTGTGAACAGGTACATTTGACCCCAGAAATCCTTCCATACATTTTAGAGCACAGAAGCAACAAGGTAAAACAGTTGCTTCGAGTCTCTAGCTTAGTAGATCACAAAGAAGTGAATTATCAAGTTGAAAGTTCCAGAAGCCCCAGTTGCCTTTTTCTTCTCATTGTGTCCCCACTGACAGCATAATCACATGCCTTGCTTTTGTCCTGTGTTTCAAAGATCTCCATGGGATTGGTAGTCAGTGCTTGAGCGATCAGTTCTCTTTTTGAAATTGCAACTTCAAATAATAGGTACATTTCATTGGAACAGTGAAGCAATTTTTAATTCCTTTTTTTTTTTTAGTTTGAATTTCTCTCAGGAATGTCCTTGAAGAAAACATAATATGACCATTGTAAGCTGTGGCGATACAGCATTAAGATGTTTCAGAGTTAATCACATCATAACACTGATATGCTTATCTCATATTTTGTAAGCAAATGAGAGCTGGTCCAGACAAGATGTCCAAGCTGGCCTTCCTATCATGCAACTAGGGACATGTAGAAGTGTGTCCTGTTCCTCCAACAGCATGCTTTCCCCTTTTTTCTAAATGCATGTTTGGCGGGTTGTCTGAACAGACCCCTCAGACCCATTCTAAATACCACATTAATGTGCAGGAGCATAGGGAGGCTGGTGGCGGCCCGAGTGCGGCCACCGCTGACATGGCCCCCTGGCCTTGCCCCCCACATCTGACATCAGACACAAGGGCATGGTCTCCCGCCCAAACAGGGTGACGCTACCCCGTTTGGAAGAAGATTGGCCCGCGCTGCTTTGGGCAGTGTGGGCCAGAGCAACTCTCCCTGTCTTAAAGGCAGGGAGAGCCATTCTGGCCATGCTGCCAATGCAGCGTGGGCTGATCTCCCTCCTAAATGGGGTTGCACAGCCCCATGGGCGGGGGGAGATCAATTGGCCCCGCTGAGTTGGCAATGAGACCAGGAGTGGCTCTCCCTGCCTTTAAGGCAGGGAGAATCATATTGCCTCTCAATATGATTCAGAAGTGGAAGGCTTGACAGGAGGGGGAGCAGGACATGCTCATCTTTGTCCCAAACTGCATGGTCGGTGCACCATTATCCAAGCTGACCCTGAGATTTGTTATTAAAGGGCATGGAGTGGGGGAAGGTGAGGTTAGTGGAGATGCTTTGTGATTAAACTTTCCTTTTCTCTCTTTTAGAGTTTATGTTTACAAATCATTACTTGTTGGATCTTCTCATATTTGGAAACACTTATTAAATAACAATATCATCCACATTAAATACAAGCACACTTTTAAAGAAAATTAATTAAATATTTTGCTTAACAAGGCTGTGAAGTAATTGATGGGATGGAAATGGGATGGTCATTGGCCCAGCTGGGGATTGGAAGCAGGGCAGGAAGAGAGAGAAAGAGATACATCTGTGGATCATTCTTGAAACCTTCCCCCAGCCTCACCAGTACTGGGCTATTACTGATCGATTATCAAAAAGACCTGCCAAATCTGTCTGTTGGCCAGTGGCGTCCAGTGAGGGTGGCGCGGGGGTTGTGGGGTGGGGAGGTACCTTTAAAACTGCTTACTGCTAACTGAGCAAAGAGACACCTTTTTAAAAGTGGCAATTCTCTTATATTTAGCAGGGGGAGAATAAATGTCCCTATCCAATCCCAGCACAGCATCTGTCCAGTGGCTGTTGTTGGTTTCTGCCTTATGTTCCTTTTTAGATTGTGTCTTTGGGGACAGGGGACCATCTTATTTATATATTATTTATGTTTCTGTGTAAACCACTTTGAGAACTTTGGTTGAAGAGTGGTATATGAATCTTCGTCGTCGTCGTCATAATAGTAGTAGTAGTAAAACTCCATACCGGCCATACCACCAGCACCTGCAAGCTGTGGGGAGCAGCAGCATCCCGAGTGACAGCTGCCCCACCTGGCATTCACATGACCTCTGCACATGCACCCATCATGCTGACCATGCAAATAGCTATTGTGCATGTGTGAGTGCCATAGACATGACAGCCACCACTCACGATACCAGGTAGTGTGCCTTTGCTCCCCGCAGCTTGCAGATGCTGGTAGTATGGCTGGTAAGAAGTTTTAAAGGTACCTCTTGCCACCCCACCACACCCACCCCGTACTGCCCTCTCTGGCTGCCACTTCCATTGGCTCATTTAAGAGGACAGTAGGGGTATGCACAAGTCAAAATTCATGGTTCAGCTTGAATTCAAGTTGAATTCAAGCCATACCATGTGTGCTGAACCAGTTCAGTCAAACTGACTAGTTGGTCTGGTCCGTTTGACCAAATCAGTTTGGCAGCTAATACTTGTAAAGGGGAATCTGGTGAGGATTCCCCCTTACAAGCAGATTCAAATTACTTTATTGCGGACATTGACCAGATAAACAATCATCATACAATTTACAGAAGACAAACGGAAACTACATCAAGGTAAGCATCTCGTGACATATATTACAAGCTATAAAACAAAATTTAGACAGATTTAAGGAAATAGGATCACAGTTGTTTCAATGACATCTGTTCCACAAGGGGTAATGGAACTGCACTGGAATGCTCGCTAAACACTTCAATCAGGCTTTTGGGCTAACATGGGGAATGAATATGACGTATAGAGCAGTCCACCACAGAGGCGAAAGTGCAATACAGTCAGATTTATTTAAGGATAAAAGGGGTACAGGAAGAGAAAAAGGTGATTAGGAAAAGCAATAAAATTCTAACTAGCAATAGTAACAAGAATCTAACGTAGAGACATTTTAGCTTAAGGTGCAGATTGTCAATGAATCATCTTAAGGCTTACTGGAAAAGGGACTAAAATGCAGGCTTAAAGAAGGAAAGAAAAGGGGGTGAGGAGTTTTAAAGGGATAGGAAGTTAATATTACCAGTCCCGAGCCGTTGGTGCATTCACCACATTTGCAGAGAAATGCCTGGGCAGACTTCCTCGCAGAAGTAGAGCAGAAAGGCAGGGAAAAGAAGAGGCAGATTGTGCAGTGTGACCACTTGCTAAAGAACCAGAGTGGTATAGGTCCATGTTAAGTAGGGGAACAGGTAGGTTGGGTCCAGGGTAGGTTGGGTCCAGGGTAGGTTCTGAGAGATCCTCAGGATACAAATAGGCAAATTCGTGCCAAGTCAAGTACCCTGGCTGGAGGAGCTGAAACTCATATGGAACAAAGGAATTCATGTAGGCATGAATTCATCAATTTGGGTATAAACCTACTGAACAAAAGACTGGAATGGCTTGGAAGGAAGTGTATGTGTAAGTTTGAGTGGGTGAACTCAAGTTTGAGTAAGTTTGAGTGGGTGAACTTAACTGCCAACCGGGATGTCTCCAGCTGAAGAGAGATATGGGTCTTTTGAATTTTAATGAATTCACTTCCTGGTCCTTGCCAAATCACTAGTGTATTGATGGTGGGGTAAGGCTGCGCTGTGCTTATCTGAGTTCCTGAGGAGAAGACTAGTGAAGCTACTTCTCTTTTGCAAGAAGGGAGTTAACTATTTGCCTTGTGAAGGTCTCCCTGATCTGGGGTCTACTTTGCTACTTTCCTTCTCTTCTGAAAAAGAGGCTATGAAGATTACCCTACAGTCACTTGTTATTCTGACCCTGGGTAGCATTGCCCCATGTTTGCTTGTGCTAAGTGATCAAATTGCATAGTTTGCAGAATATGGGCATGTGCAGAGTTCATTACCCCATGAGCTCAGGTATCCAAGATGGAGGCTGTAAGCCTAGAGCTCCAAACCACATAGTGGGGTGCTGGCTTCAGCCCCCAAATTAGCTGTTCGGGCAACAGCATAGCCAAGCTATATATGGTATTTTCTTAAATTTCCCATCTAATACCATGGTGGGGAATGCATTAAAGTGAGCAAGGGTCAATGCTCCCCTAAATTTCAACGTTGTTGAATGGTTTAAGTAGCTTACAGGTCTCAAGAAAATGAATTGGTTGGGCAGAAATATACCTTTTAGAAGACTGGCTAGATCTAATTGCCCTTCAACATCCAGTACTTGCTGCTTAAGTGTTCTTTTGGCCTGATCAGGGCCCATCTTAATAAGTTCTTCCTGCAAGAAGTCATAAGAGTAGAATTTCTGCTCTAAAGACCTTCTCCACTTCGAGTCAAAGTTATCTGCTAAGGTCAGGGAAACTAACCCTAATGAACAGAATAACAGTCTTAACCAATGTGCAAAGACACACAGCCAACACTCTGTCTCTACTCTAATTATACCAGTTTCTCAATGAAGAACCACACTGGGGATGCAACACAGAACCTGGAATATAGATCTTAAAAATTTGGATTGAACAGATTCCAATAGAGTGCAGTTGTTATAAGGGCCGAATTGAGCTCCATATAGGAGTTGTGTTCAAATCTTTGCCAAGAATAGCTTTACTGCAGATGGAAAAAATAAGGATCCTCTGGAATAATAAAAATATTTTATAGCAGATGCTGATTTCTGGGCATTCTGAGATACATAGTCGAAATGGGTGTTCTGTCTGCAAGAGGCCTGAAAGACTATTCCTAAATATTTAAAGATTTTAATTTATTCAATTTTGTAGCCACTCAAATGTCATGGACAGATCTGGAGACATTTGGCAAATATGAGGATTTTTGTCTTGGAGTAATTAATCTCCAAGGCTTCCTCCTTACAGTTTAAAGTGAGGGAACTAAAACCACATTTTAGCCCAATTGGAGTCAGAGAAAGGAACTGTGTTGTCTGCATAAAGCAAAATGCTAAATGTTTGTTTGCTAGCTTTGGTCAATGATAAGCCATATTATTTAAATGATAAATCATGGAAATTATATAAAAGTTAAATAATAAGGGTGCTGAGATCATCCTTGTCTGACACTTCATCGAGTTGGAATTTCCTTAGTGAGATGACCCCTAGCACTACAGCGTACTATCAAAGAGGAATTTTCATAAAGTTTATATATCAGAAGTAATAACCGTTCTTGAATTTGGACTACAGTTTTTCTCTAGAGATTGAATCAAAAGCAAATCTGAAATCAATGAAGGCAGCATACAGTGCGGCACTAGATTTATGAGTATACTTTTCTACCAAATGCTTCAAGATATGTGCTTTATGTAAGGGAGAACGGCCTGCACGAAAACTGGCTTGTTCTTCCACCAGAGTATTTTCTGACTCAAGGCAATCCATATATTTTGTGTTTTAAGTGTTTCACATACAGCTTACTGATAACACTTAAGAGACTAATGGGGTGATAATTGCCAGGTAAATCCCTTTCCCCTTTCTTATAAATGGGAATTATAATAGCAATGCCCCAGTCTTTTGGAACTGCTGCAGTGTGATCTCTATGACAGTAAATAAGGAGGCCAATATAGGCGTCCACCACTCCAAATTACTATTTACTTCTGCTGTAACAAAACCATTACCTGAGGCTTTTCCAGGTTTGAGTTGTTTAACGAGCGCTTCAGTTTCAGAGAAAGTAACCAGAAACCAAAGGGAGTGCAGCTCAGCATCAAGGTTCATGTCAATATTGGATGGACCTTTCTACACATATAAAGTATGAAAGTGATCCTCCCAAACACTCGCCGGAATTAAGGCAGAGGGGCTAGAATGAATATTAGACAAGGTCAAAGTTACAAGGTGCCAAAACAGATTTGAATTCTTCAATTGAGAAGCCGAAATCAATCGCATCTTTAAAAGCCCTTTTCTTTTTATTTAAGGCTTATAATGCCTTTTGTTGGTAACAGATCCTAAACATTATACAAGGATGTCTTATCAAATGTCTTATCAAATTACTCTTTGCTTTGTGGGGGACCCTGGCAATGCTAAGGGGAGGCTGGGTGGGGGTGGAGAGAGAGGTAATAAGATGCTTACCTGGCCGATGTGGCCGCTGATGCGACCACTCACTGCTGCTTGCCCTCCCTGACACGACCTCAAGTGTGTGCACTGCCTTTCTAGGAAGCCACCCACATGACAGCAGAACAGTTCCTTTTCCTGCAAAGCAATCAAGAAATCGGGTGATTTTTAAAAAATGATTTTTTGGATTTTTTCAGGGTCAATAGATCAACTCTTGGCCTGCTGATGACCCTGGAATTGGACGGTATTTAGCACCCCTCATAATGTACCAACCCACCCATTTTGGTGTCACTAGGTGGTACCAACCCACCCATTTTGGTGTCACTAGGCACTACCCAGAGGGAATAATGGGCTGGTTTGAATTCCCATTATTCCCTATGGCAGACCACTTCTAACTGGTTTGACCTCCATTTTAATTTGAGCCAGACCAGTAGCTGGCTCAACAGAACCTATACTCTAACCAGGGGCCCTGGTTCAAGTCTGATTTGAACCTGAACTGAACTACAAAAACTGGTTTTCTGCACACCCCTAATTTGAAGCTCTTAAAATAATATCAGCTGAACCAGGGGTGGCCCAAGATATTTTGCTATCTGAGGCACAGGGCAATATGACCCCCTCCCCTGCACTTTTGAAGACAGGTGCTCAGCATTCTCAGGCTGCCAAGGCAGTGGTGGCAACATGCTGATGGAAAATCTGATTAGATCTGCACATACCTTAATCTACACATGTCAATAAAGTATCATGGGTTAAAAGGAATCAACATACAAGTGCACTTAGGCCTTTGACCTATGCTTTCCCTGGTAAAGAACATTTTCCACATAACTTGATGGAGGTCCACTTGGCTGGGCAGAGGTGACCAACTCAAGCAGAAAATAGTAAATACCCAATCACAAAGCAGGGGATTCCCCTGATAAAGAGGTAGTTGTGGTGAGCTCTACACTGGCTAAAAAACACTGAGTTTCCATGAGTTCCATGGAAAACCAGAGGGAGGGATGTTAAAGAGGAGGCAACAAAGATGAGGTGGACCAGTCATGAAGGAGGGTGGGTACAAGGAAGAACTACTTGGTCAAGATAAGCCAAAAATAATCTATATTATTAATTCCTGTAGATGGACCAGGGGGATGTGTGGGAATGTGGCAAGCCATGCCCCCACTGAAGCACCTGATTGGACAGTGGGGATTCCATACGCAGATAGGGAGAAGGAGCCTGTGAGAGCAGACACACCATGGTGATTGGGCAGTGAGGATTCCATAAGCAGATAGGGAGGAGGAGCCTGTGGCACTGTGGTGATTGGGCAGTGAGGATTCCATATGCAGATAAGGAGGAGGAGCCTGTGATGCTTACGGTTAGTTGGAATGCAACTGTTACTAGTTGGAAGATGATCTGTCAGCAGCCTGAGGGGAATGAGTGGGCATGGCAGCACTGGCAGCAGGGAAAGGCCCAGTCAACCACTGCTGCTGTTTGGGGCTACTGAGGCCAGAGGGAGGCAGGCAAGCAAAGGACCGGACCGGGCCTGTCAGTGGCCTCAGGGGAATGAGCAGCCATGGTGGTGGCACCAGCGAGGAATGGCCTGGTCAACTGCTGCTGCTGCTCCTGTGGGGAGGAGTAGAAGCGAGGTGAGGGTGGGGAGGTTTCTGGGATAGGGGGCTGCAGCTTGGCCAGTAGGCGCCAGAAACACTGCAGCCACGACCAAGAGGGGTAAGGGGGATGGAAGCAATGGGATGGAGGAGGAGGAGCAGGAGTGCAGCTCAGGTGAGGGTGGGGAGATCTCTGAGGTGAGGGGGGCTGTGGCAGGGGGTGAGGGGAGCAATCAAGTACTAGCGCGCAGATGCTCTAGAGCACATGAGAGTTCCAGCATTGAAACAGAGAGAAATAATGGCGGCGGCCAGGAGGCGGAAGGCTGGCAGCCAGAAGAGGTGGGTGGATGGTGGGAAAAGCCCCGCCGGATGGTAGGAGGAGGTGGGAGGCGTCAGTGGGATGGTCTGGCCCTGGCCTGCCCGCCCGCCGGAGTGAGGCGGTGGCAGTGGGCCCTGGCCTGGCTGAATGGAGGAAGTGGCGGCGGGCTAGTCTAGCCTGGCTGGCGGCAGCAGGACAGCCTGCCCTGGGGAACGGTGGTGGTGGGGGAGAGGTCGGACGGCCAGCCAGAAAGCTGGGCATGCCTCGTGTGTGTGTGTGGGGGGGGGGGGATGGCTGGGCCCAACTAGAGGCACAGATACTCTGCACCTGGGCCCACTAGTGGAGAATAAAACACATTACTGTATTTGATTCTTCTCGGAAGGAGTTATAAAAAGTGTACCTTGGTGAAGAATCAGGATCTACCATATTGGTGTGGTGTGGTGTTTGCCTTGGTGGTTTCTATCAGTCCATACTTTTAAAGCATAATTGTTTGATGTTGCAGTCTGTTTTATTTCTGCATACTTCTGCTTTAAATTGAACATGACGCAATAAATATTGCAGCTTTTACTTTACGTCTGGTCTGTGTTTTCTTTTCTTGACAGAGGGTTCTCAGGTGGAGAAGATCCCCAAATAGGGTCTAGCAGCTGGACTTTGGCCAGACTGGGCTGCAGACCTAATCTATGAGAGAGGGGCTTGTGAAAAGCTTCTACAATGTGAGCACTCTCAGACAATGCCACCAAGCCAGGCAGTGGTGACTGGGCATTCCTTGCTCAAGTCGGTGGTGGGGAGAAGAGGTGCACCCCAGCAGGACAAGGAAAATAAACAGCATGCCCCAAGGAGATGAGGAAGGGTTGTGTCAGTGTACGCTTCTCGTGCCACTCCCTGCACTCACTCCTGAGGCAACCACCACCCTGCCTCATGAAAGGGCTGCCCCTAGACTAAACAGAGAACATAATCTGTGTCTTTTCTGTAACCAAAGCATGCATTTCAAAGGAAAAAATACATCAATTTGCCCTGGAATTTACCAAGCTGGATTGCGTTTCAGATACAACCATGCAGTCAGAGCCACCAGCTGTGCTGTATAATAGATACACTAGGCACTGCAAGTCCCTCTTCCAATTTACATATTTGTAAAATAACAGATTTTATTGTTGGGGGCTTCCCACTGAAATGAACCTAAATACTTCTGCCAATATTTAACCTTAAACTTGCTAACAATAGTGGTTACATTTGAAATAATTAAGTGTTCAGAAGATGAATGATTTCACTCTTTGCCTCTTCTTATATATAGTCACATGAAAAAATGTACAACTGTTTTAAATCTGCATACACATAGGCGGAACTGGGGGGGGGCAGGCAGGGCACGTGCCCTAGGCGCCACTGAGGTGGGGGCGCCACGCCAGTTCCTGCCACCCCCACCCCATTGCCCACTTGCCCAGCCCCAGGGCCCCTCAGCCACTTGCCTCCAGCTCCGGCCTGGGATCAGCAACGAGGCCTAGGATCGGAGCAGCCTGCAAACTGCAGAGCTCTTCTCTCCCCGCCTCTCAGCTGATCGGCGGGTGGGCCGGGCTTCCAGAGAGGCCTCCGAGTAGGCCTCCCTGAAGCCTGAACTCGGCAGGCCCCAGCAAGCCAGGAAGGAGGCTGGCAGAGCTCCCTGCAGCAGACCCTCCCTGCAGCAGACCAGACCATCCAGCACAGCTTTTGCAAGGTAGGCTGGGAATTCCTTTTTGTGCTTACCCCCATATATAGGGATCTGCTTGCCATAGGGCTTTGATATGGGGGGTGGGGCGAGACTGAGAAGTCTCTGAATATTTAATTTAAAACAGACTGAAAAATGTGCTGGCTTTAAAAACAAAAACTATCTAAGGCCTATAAGTGGCTTGTTTCATGTCAGAAAATTACAAAAACGTCTGGAACAAATATTCATTCATTCATTCATTCTTTCATTCATTTATAAATGCACTTATGTTCAAGTTGTTTTGCAACCCAGAAGGTCTGAGTGAGAACTGTGAAGCATGTCTTGTGCTTTTATTTTATTTTATTTTTCTTGTGTGTGAACTGCTCTCCAATAACTTGCAGGCACTTCAGGGTAAATCTGGCCAACATGTGAATGCAGCACCTCCATTCCAGAGGAGATGTGTGTTAAAGGGCTTTAAAAGCCTCATGTGAAAAACCTCCTGGAATCAAACTAATTTGTTCAGAATTCTGAGAAAACAAACATAGGCTCACCCTGCATGTTTGAAAGTCTCCTTTGCTAATCTGCAGCGAGGGGGCCATTTTAATAATTACCGTTGCTAGTGTGTGCTAGGCATTAAAAGTAGCACAAATATATAGTACTCAATGTATATCACTATATACTGTGAAGTGTGCATGTGTGTATTCAGTGAAATGTATTTCCAGGCAGCATTCTTATTTTGAAATATCAAACTTAAATCCTTGGGGGCCTGGGATGTGTGGAGGCCCTGGACTTTGAGGGGCTGGGGGCCCATTTTAAAATCTCATCTTGGCCCATTCCAACCTTGCTATCCCCTGGCGATCACTAGACATGGGTTTCTGCACAACACCTGCACAGAAGAAACTCCCATGTAGAAAATGTGTCTCTTGTAAATTGACCCTGAATTTTCCATCCATGACTGGGATATTTGAGAGTTAGAGTCAATAATAAAAGAACAGCACACTGCTTGTGACAGGAAGGGGCAAATTGCAATGATTTCTTAGTCTGGCAGGGGCTGGTTTTGGCCCTGGCAGAACTTGGCTGTCTGCTCCTGTTGCACATGCCTCTGTCTAGTGTGGCAAACTAATGTATCTTCCTCCCTCCTGGTGTCAAAGCAAGCACTAGTGTGGTGAATGCACATATACCCCATCATGAGCCAACAGTCATCATAAGACAAAGGCTGTCAGGAATCATTCACTGGTTTATAGACCCCCCCCCCCCCCCGCCACCACCACCACCTTCTTCCCCTATTTTGCTAGTGGCAGGTGATCCTCTAGGACAAAGTCATGTTTTTTAAAAAGAATGAGATGAGACAGAGAAAATGACACTTGGAATCCTCACATAACTCCTGACTGTTGTTCTAAGTCTTTTACAGAGATGGCTCATGTTTTCAGGTTTTGATCAACAACCATGTCTAGATGGTACAGTATTCCTTTTAACGGGGATTTCCAGATATTGTTGACTACAAGTCCCATCATTCCTGTTTGGACAGGGGCACAATTTCAGTGCTTGCCCTAGGCGCTATTTTCCCTAGTTACGCCTCTGTGCATACAGTACTGCCTTGGACCAAAATACCATAATATTGCAGATGCTCCACTGGGATTCATCATAAACTGAAGCATCCCCACACAATTCAGTTTCAGATTGATTTCCATCTATCCATCCAAACTAGACTAGATTACTACATTTGGATACAGTGGATTCAGACATCACATTAGGAAGCAAGTAGGAGAAAATTGCCATTTGCTGCCATGCATGCTCCTGCTCCTGCTGCCATTTTCATGACATCTGGAACTGCCAGTGCCAAGCAGAGAATGTCAGTTACTGATTTCAGCTCAGCTCTGTCAGGCTGACATCAAATGTTGTTTTTGGATGCAGTGGAGGCCAGTACAGGAAGGGTTGCAAGGGTGAGGGGATGAACCACAGATGTGGCTTGTTCTCATTCTTCTCGCAATCCCCATCCAGGTGGATAACAGCCTGAATGCTTCAGGTTAATGCCACCAGGGTGTGTGTGTGAGGCAGGACAGAGTAAGGCAGCCAGAGCGGAGCAAGGAGATGGAGAATGAGTTACATCTGTGACTCATTTTCTGCACACACATACACACACACGCACAGAGCCCTGCCCATTTTGGCTGTCACTGTGCAGTTGTTGGGATGAAGGTGGGAACTGACATTCTCCACTAGATATTCTCCCAACCTTGGCAGCTTCAGACATCCAAAAACAGCAGTGGAGGTGAGAGTGTGTGCTCAGCAGCAACTGGTGATTATTTCCTACTTATGTGGCCAAGTTATGTGTGAAGCCGTCCACTGACACTAGGGATGTGCATGTGCTGTTTCAGCGTCTCCTTTGGGAAGCAGAGGCACTCTTACCACCAGACCTTGGGGTCCTGGTCCATGGCCTCCAAGGTCCGGGGGGGAGGGGCTCCTGCCACCACCTCAACCCACCCTTTGCCCGCCCCACCATGGCCCCGCGGTGCCGAAAACTTCAATACTTCTAGCCGCCATATGCATGGCCAAAAGGTGGGGGGTGAGCCGAGCAGGCCTCCCCCACCCCCGTGGTGGCAGTGGCCATGGACGGTGGCGTGGAAGCGGCTGCTGGGCCTGACTGTTCAGCCCAGTGGCCCTTGAGCACTAGGAGTTGCTCCCGTGCACCTGTCGCAAACCCGTGACGCCAATGTGCTAGAGTGCATTGCAGTTCTCAAGGGCTGCTGGGCCGAATGGTCAGGCCCAGCAGCCGCTTCCCCTCCACTCGGCACCACCACGGGCGTTGGGGAGGCCTGCTTGGCTCACCCCACATACTCCCTAGCCACGCACATGGAGGCTAGAATTATTGAAGTTTTCAGCACTATGGTTTGGAGGGTGAGGCAGCGGTCGCAAGCTCCTGGGGAGCCTTCAAAAATGCAGGTTCCCTTTTTTAAAAAAGCTTAAAAAAAAACCTCCTTTAACTTTTTTTTTAAACTCACGGCAGGCTGGTGGTGGGCACGGGGGCCTCCGAAGCCCTTCTGGTCCGGGATCCAAAATTACCTAGCTGTGCCTCTGTTGCGAAGTGCTGACTTGACACGGGTGGCCACAATCAAACTAGTTTGGTGGGGTGGGTGGTGGTTCCCTTAAGGAGCTGGTAAGCAGGTCCTGACCTGCACTGCTGCCACCTCCGCTGCTTTCCCGGATGCAGTGCTCACCCTAGCAACAGCCGTGCGGGGCTGAGGTGCTGTTCCCTGCAGCCTATATGTGTGGCATCGGCATGCACATGGCATCTGTGCATGCATGGGCACAATTTCCAATGCCATGTGTGCAGGCTGCAGGGAATAGGGCCACAGTCCTGCGCCACCATTGCTAGGGCAAGCGCCACACCTGGGAAAGTGGCGGAGTGGCTCCCCGCCCCACCAGCCTGTGCACGAGACATTTGTGTACCTCCCTAAGAAAGATGTTTACATTAAAAAACATTTAAATTGAGAGTGGATATCTGAAGGCCATCATCTAATTAGCATTTAGAACTGTTAAAGTCATCTCTCAAAAATGTGCAATATATTAGAGTGTATAATAAAATTCAACCTGTGATAGCCCAGATGATTATTTGTCAAAGCAGGAGCAGAATTAATCAGCCCAGAGGTGAACCCCTTGTCCAACAGCTAAAGGAAAAGGAGCTGAAGAGCTCCAAAAACCATGTATATTTTGCAACCCGTTGTACACTGCTTTAGGTACCAATGTACAAAAGCAGTCTAGGAATGAACAGAGATGATGAATGTTCAAATTCCATTCTGCCAAAGGTTCTGTGGCAATTTGAAAACGGGATGTCAAAATACTAAAGACAGAACAGAAAGAAGAGGGTAAAGGAAAAGCAACTTGGATTCACTACTTTTTCCAACTTTAATTATTTCTGTCAAGGGCAAACCCAGTGGTGATTTGGTTTAGGGCAGATTTCTTTCTGGGCATCACATGCAACATGGACACATTCAGAGATGTCACTCAGCCCCTCCACCTATTCATCTACAGTCTTCTGGAAATGAGCTCCATATTCATAATGTCACATTTTTTTCAGCAACATTTATCACAGAAATTACCTTCCAGTGCTACAGTAAAGAGATAGGGGTCATGTGATATTCTTCGTGTGAATATATCCCCTGGGACAATCAAGGAATCTCACCTGAAAAAATGCGTAGGCATATGGAATGGCTCATACACTTTTCGGATTTGAGAATAATAATTTCAAAACAGCAACTTCTTAGGGTTTACAAAATATATTCACTACTGTTTTCTGGCCTCCTCCATGGCTGTAAAAATAATATGCAAATAGTGTTTGTTAGGTGCAATCATATATGCATATTAGCTTTGGTTTTCTGGTTCATGAATATTTCAATATATCTTATTATTTCAAATGTAGCTTTTGTAAATGCAGCATATGTTTGGAAATATGCATGCCAAAACAAGAAACAAGCTAACGTGTAAAACATTAGGGAAACAGAGTTGGCATAGAAGGCATTATACTGCATATTACCCACAGAAAACAATGATGACTCAAATATATAAAGGTCACAGAATAATATAAAATATCTAATAACAGCACATACAGAAACAATTCAAGTCCTAAGGTCATCCATTCAACAGCATGGTACTCAGTTCAGTCCACAAGCAGATGGCAGACACAATTAGAAAAGGTACCTGCAGAGCAAGCAGGAATGGAGCCAAGCTATTCCATCTAGAGCAGGCCTGCTCAACTTAGGCCCCCCAGCTGTTTTTTGGACTACAACTCCCATAATTCTCAGCCACAGCAGCCAATAGCCAGGGATTATGAGAATAGTAGGCCAACTTCTGCAGGAGGGCCAAAGTTGAGCAGGCCTGATCTACAGAAACAAAACAGGGATAGAGCTAGGGTTGTGCAAATAGATTGACCCATGAATCAATTCAGGTCAAATAGGGGTGATTTGATGATTCTACCCCGAATCAAATCACCCTGAAAACAAAGGGCCAGATTTGGGGTAAACTGGAATCACTCCTGATTTGACCCAAATTGATGTGGGCACCATTTTCAGGCCTGTTTTGCAGGAAAACTGGGCCTGAAAATGGTGCCTCTTTCTGGGGAGAGCTGGTCTAGAATTTGGAATCAGCAGGTAGACTAGCACCCCAAGGCAGGCTGACGCATGAAGTCCGGAGTAGAGAGTTGGTCTATCCACCGATCTCAATTGGTAGAACAGCTATCCTAGTTTTCCAATCTTCCAATTGGTCTACCAACTGTTCCACCAATTGAGATCGGTGGGTAGACCAGCGCTCTTCTCTGGAGTTGACACGTCAGCCCACCTTGGAGAGCTGGTCTACCCAGATAGATCAGCTCTCCGAGACAGGTCGACATGCGAAGTCCAGAGTGGAGGGTTGGTCTACCCACCAACCCCAATTGCTAGACCAGCTTTCCTGGTTTTCAGTGGAGAGCTGGCCTACCAATTGGGGTCAGTGGGTAGACCAGTCCTTATGTGACTTGGCATGTCAGCCTGCCTTGGAGAACTGGTCTACCCACTGATCCCAATTGGTAGACCAGCTCTCCCCTGAAAGAAGCACCACGAGGCCCATTTTTCCAGTAAAATGGGTCTCAAAATGGATCCCAATTCACCAGAATCTATTCAGGTGGTGATATTCTATTGGGGTGATTTTCTGAGGCAGCTGGCCAAGCCAGATGCTTTTGACAAATCAATTAGGAGGGTCTCCGATTTGATTCGACCTCAATTGAATTGCAGATCTTGATTTGTGCACACCTTTAGATATAGCTGGTTAGTTCAGTCACAAACTCGTGTGAGGCTTTATTTGTATAGAATGAAAATGTATCTGGAGAGCAGTAGGTCCTGCCCTCTACCTATGCATTTTAATTAGAAGATTTGTAAGGAGCACTTGATGTATTGCTTTACACAGGAGGTCTTTTTACATGCAATCAGGAATCCTGCCAATTGTCCATCATATACCTTCATTTTACATGAATAAACCCCTAAAAAGGGCTCAAGATGTTCACAAATGGGAAATGCTCCTGAAAAACATCTCCCATTATATCAAAGCTCTTTTTTCTTTTTCTTTTGAAATCAGAAGTTTCATCTAAGCAGGACCCTCCAAATTTGCCTCAAAAGTTTCCTTTTGAGGAATTGGAGTCCAGTTCAGGCATTACAGGGCAAACATGGGCACCCAGCATTCTTGATCATGGGGACAGCCTTGGCCATTTCAGGCACAGGTAAACAATGTAATCTGGGAAAGTAAGGCATCACTATGGAGTGCACCAGCATGGGCTAGTGCAGGGCTGCTCAACTTTGGCCCTCCTGCAGATATTGGCCTACAGCTTCCATAATCTCTGGCTATTGGCCACTGTGGCTAGGGATTGCCTAGTTGAGCAGACCTGGATGAGTGGCATGCTCACACTAGCCCTGTATCTGGGTACATAATGTCTGAATAGGGTCTGAGTGTGTGTGCATGCATTCCTTCCCTCCCCCTGCCACACACTGGTGAGAAAAAGTCTTTTAACTTTTCACAGCATACTTTGGTTTTTTTGTTTTTGTTTTTGCATAAGGAAAACCTCCAAATTCAACTAGAAACTTCATTTTAGGGAAAATTCAGTATCAAGTCTACTTTTCTGCATAGAATAACTTGTGGTGACATGAGCAAAATGTAGCATCACGCCATGGCAGAAATGTGTATATTTAATCTAAGGTTCCAAACACATGGTAGGCTCTTCACAGTGCTCCATACCTTCAAAAGTTCACAGACTGATTTGCACTGCAAATCTTCTAGTTACAGTGTTTCAAAAATAGACAGAAAGGAGGGGAAAGATAACACTGATGGTATAAATGAGAACTCTGTAGAATAATCAGCGTATTTAGATAAGATAGTGCAGAGAGTAATATTCTTCACTAATCAAGTTCAGAGAACATGAAATCATGTGTTGACAGCTGAATATATGATACCTTTTTTTTGTCCACCTTACTATTTAAAGCTGAGTTCCCAGAGAGCTTCACGGATCTGCAGGAAAAATTTAATGTCAGTAAAACATTTGATAGATAGATAGGGAGATCAGACAAAGCCATGCCACTGAGATTTAATCTTGCTCTGATTTTATCATGTGCTTGTCTAATTTCAAGCAGCAGCCTTCTGGTATAGCCTGAAGTATTGGAAATGCTGATAAAAAGTGGATCATCGACACATATTACAATAGTAAATAGCTTCTCTCATGAAAGCCTAACAAAAATTTCTATAGCTGCTGTAGGATGAATTTTAATAAAGCATTGTTAAAGATCATCTGAAGGTGTATTTTAAAAAACCAAAAAAAACCCACCCCAAACCTTGATAGACAATGCCACCATTTCTCTTAAGTGTATGAGTAAAGGACCATCAACCAAGAAAAGCATATGAATGACAGAATTGGGACTTCCCTTTATATTCTCCAGACAAGCTCATCAGATTTCATCTACTTAGAAATATTTCTGCAGCCCCAAAAGAATAGCTGTAGTCTGCATATAACTGAGGAAAAAAATCAATGCTGTCAAAACCAAATGCAATACCTCAACAAATGACAAGGCACAACATAAATTTAAGTTAAATTAAGTATTTATTTTAGCAGGGTATGGCTATGCTTCTCCCATGCTTATCTTGATTTGAGAAGATAGCCATGGTTATTCTAAAATGCCAGGAAACCTTGGAAGATAAATTCAAACCTTTGTGCACAGACACTTTTATTGAGCTTTTGCAATTGCCTGTGTTATGGAATACTGGAATTAGAAGACAACCTCAACTGTCCTTGTTGTTTTGTGATGCAAAACAACAATGATGTAAAAGACAAAACATTACCCCACATTTTCAAAGATCAGATGATAAAAGTGAATGATTATTTATTTATTATTTGTTTCTTTATTGAATTTCTATACCACCTAATATAGAAATCTCTAGGTGGTTACAGATTAAAACATAATATAAAATATAAAACATTTAAAATTCATAAAAACGGATAAAAATCACAATAGATAAAAACACATTAAAATTTAAAATTTCAGTTAAAAGCCTGGGAAAACAGGTACATCTTCAGGGTCCTCCTAAAAGCAAACAGAAGGAGATGCTCTTATTTCAGTCGGGAGCGCATTCCAAAGCCCTTGGGCAGTCACAAAGAAGGCCCGTCCCAAGTTGCCACCAAATGACAGGGTTCACGACAGTCGACAGGATTCACGACAGAGAAGGCGCTCTCTTAAGTACCCTGGACCTAAGCCGTTAAAGGCTTTGTAGGAAATAAACAGAACTTGGTATTTCGTTCAGAAACATATCTGCAGCCAGTGCAGTTCTTTTAGAATTGATGTAATATTGTCCCTTCGGGTAAACCCAGAGACCAATCTGGCTGCTGCATTCTGTACCAATTGTAGCTTCCGAATCACGTACAATGGCAGCCCCATGTAGAGTGCATTATGGTAGTCAAGACTAGAAGTTATCAACATATGTACCACTGTTTGAAGGTCATTTGTCTCCAGAAATGGATGTATCTGGCATATCAGCCGAAGCTGATAAAAAGTACTCCTGGCCACAGTCTCAACCTGAGAAATCAGGGAGAGTTTGGGATTCAGGAGCACTCCCAGACTACAAACCTGATTTTTAGGGGGAGTGTAACCCCATCCAGAACAGGTAGATCTAAACTATCTCTCAGATCTCGACCTCCTATAAACTGGCTTGTTTGGATTCAACTTGTTTGGATTCAACAATTTAGAAATACAAAATAGTTTATTAATATGTTATTGCAAGTAGATGTTGGAAATTGATTCATGACCTTGCTTTGTGTTGACCAGTCTCTAGGCATGCAAAGGCATCGGACTGCATGGAATGGAAATTCATGCCAGGGCTACCCCTCCCATTAGGCAGGTGGGGTCTCACAATGCCACAAGGACGAATTTACACATTAACAATTTTACACTGATACACACATTGCTGTACTGACACTGAGTACAAAGGGAGGTTTATAAAACTAGGAGAAAATTCTTGTCCTGTGGCATTAATAGCAACATTTCATGTGGAATCAGAGATGATTGTGAAACTCATGCTAAACCTTTAGGTAATAAGGAATCTATTTGAATAAAGATCAATGAAAAATAAATGTTTAAATCCAGGAGATCATTAAATACTAGCAAAATACCTTATAAAGGCTGTGGTGTGTGTGTCTCTCTCTCTGTGTATGTATGTGCAGAGAAACCACTGAGATGGGAGACAAACCTGCTCCATGTCCATCCATTTAGAATCAAGCATGTGTCGAACTGGATAGCACCATTCCGGGGTCTGTTTCTTGGTCATACTGGATTATGACTGAATGCTGAGAAAAGTCAAACAGAATGTTGTAAATGGGACTTTTAAGTACAGATGGAGAGAGCAGTAACTTGAATCCAGAGTTTTAAATGCTAAACTAGCCCAAGGTCACACAAAGGGTACACTAGCTGAAGTTGTAATTCCTGGACTATAAAAACCAAGGTCCAAAACTTTATCTCTAGGGGCAGGTTCACACATAACAGCGATACCTGCACCAGTCGTGTCATCCAAACCCAAAAATGTCCACTTATCCTGCAGCACTTTCCCTTGACAACCCCAAATCTGTCAACTCAGTGGATGGCATCTGTCAAAAAGGCCAATTCCATGCTAGGGATCATTAGGAAGGGGATTGAAAATAAATACCAGTTGCAGGGAAGCAGCAGCAGGAGAGAGAGCATTCCCTCACTTCTTGCCTGTGGGCTTCTCAGAGGCATGCCATCTAGTTGGTTATTGTGTGAAACAGGATGCTAGACTAGATGGGCCTTGGGCCTCATCCAGCAGGGCTGTTCTTATGTTCTAGATATGAAGCCGGTTACAGATGTTGGGTTGGTAGAGGGAAGTGAAGCAGGATAAGCTGACATTTCCAGATTTGGACAACATGACTGGCATGGAAATAGTAGTTTGTGCTGAGAGAGTGTGTCCGTGGGGAACCAGGAGTTGACGGAACATCATGTGCCACCATTATATGTAACCTGCCTTGTATTTACTTGATTAACTCTAATTTCTTACTTATGGTAATACGTTTATCAAGTCAGGGCTCAACCTGAGTTGGTCGAATAGACCAATGCTAGAATAATTATAAGTATGTAAGTATATTTCAAATTAATTTGAAAAATTGTAATGGGCCATTTTTTCAATGCAAATGTTTGTTATTAATCTAATTTTTATATGATAATAAATGCAGATTTAGTTAAGAAAACCTCAACTAACATAAAGACATGTGTCAGCTAATCTGAAGGACTGGTTAAGAATGAATTAACAAAAAATGTTCCGTGCCACTCCACCATCTGCAACTAGCATCCACTTGTTTTTCTCTGTTCACAGATCCACATCACTGAAATAGGTCAGCATGCAAACACATTTATATAGAAAATAGGGCAATGATAGCAGGAAACATGCATTTTATTTATCATGGCTCAATAAAAGTCACAAATAGGGGAAAAGAAAACAAGGTATATAACATGACCTCGTTGAGCAATAAAAATCAGAGAATCTAAAAAGCTGATCTTTTGATGTTGTAGCATCTAAGCTTTTTAGGATACGGTTTGAGATTCCATGTTCAAACTTGTCCCAGTACGGATCCAATAACTGTCAGGATTGGAAGATTTGGACACAAATGTCATGAGAGGTGGTCATACCAACCGTATGCATATCAAGGTACTGATAACCACATCCAACATAGTTGCCACCATTTTAAATAAGCACACTTACGTTCAATATAGTCAAGAAGCATAACCAATCCAATCCAAGATGACAGTGGCTATGAAAGTGGCTATCAACTCAAGAGAGTTGATGAGATATGTGGGAGAGAAGGGGGGAAATGAAAGATGTAATGCCAGCTATTTATGCAGGGCCAGAGAATGGAAAGAGTTTGGTCAGATTCAATGACATGTAAAATTGACTAGCTGGAAGGGATGTAATGCAAGTATTTTTAAACAAATTGTATTCCATTTTTTTCAGTGTTTAAGCCCTTGTTAATTTCATTTTTAATTTGTTAAACTCACATTAGTTTTATTGAATTCTCTCCATTTTCATGATGATGCTGGCCAGAGAAGATTCTCTTATAGTGGGACAGAGCAGTCTGCTTTGTTTCTTCCCCTTAGACTGCTTATAAACTGAGCAGAGCACCTCCTAGTGACTGCTTTCTGACAGCTGCTATGTTATGTCTTTACAATGCCTCAGAACGATACATTGTTGGATCCATTGTGGGGAAACAATATGGCAGCTGCCAGGAGGCAGGCACTAGAAGGAGCTCTGATGCTCCTTCTAAACTTTAAAAAACAGAATAAAGAAAAGAAAAAATGAGGGATGTGCATAAAATAGATTTTGTTATTTGTTTTGAGCTTGAAACAAATGGCAAAATCCTCAAAACTATTCATTGAAACATTGGCCAAGTCGGTGGTTTTGCCAAATCAATCTCAAAATGATTTGAGCAATTTGGTCATAGGGGACAATGGGGAAACTTGAAACACCCCATTGTTCCCCCTGGGTAGCTCCTAAGGGCACCAAACTGAGTTGGGTGGTAGGACATGATGGGTGATGCCTACCAACCAACCCACAAAAGAAATGGGCACTTGGTTGATATTAAACAAATGTTTAACCTTTCCCCTAAACCCACATAGGATGCTTTCCTAGGGGGAACAATTAAAGATCTCTCACTTGCCTGTTTCCTTTTGGGGTTGGATGGTAGGTAGCACCCATCATGCCATACCACACAACCCATGATGTCCCCAGGAGCTACTCATGGGGAACAATGGGGTGTTTTGAGTTTCCCCATTGTTCCCTATGGATGTGAGCACATTTGGCAACACTGTCTTGAAAAACACTGCAAGCACACAGTAAAAGTGAATCTGTCCATCCCAACACAAAAAAGTACACATTTCAAATACAGTCCAGAAATGGCCCAAAAGGAGAAGGCAATGATAAACCACTCCCGCATTTTACCAAGCAAACCACATGGACAGACAAAATACAATGATTGTTGATGTAGTGCCAGATGATTGGCCCCTTAGGTCTGATACTACTCAACATGCTACTGAGGAAGAGCTGAGGATTTCTCAGCGTACTGATGGCATTTATGGAGTGGATAGATTATAGTCTTTTGGACGTCTAGCCGCTGATATTGCAATGTGGGAAAAGAAAATCCAAAGCTGCAAAGTCAGAATACAATGGGAACATGGAACGCAAGAAGCGTGAATATGAGAAAGCTCGACACAGTGAAAGATAAAATGAATCTACTACAGATTGACATCGTGGGCATCAGTGAATTAAAATGGACTGGAATAGGACACTTTCAGTCAGAAAATCATACCTTTTACTACCCAGGACACAAAAAACAAAGGAACGGTGCTGCTTTCATAGTCAGGAAGGATATAGCAATTACTTGGGTACAAGGTGGTCAGTGACCAACTAATATCAATTAGATTTCATGGACAACCCTTTAACATAACAGTTTTTCTAGTCTTTGCCCCAACAACTGATGCAGAAGAATAGGAAATTGATGAGTTTTATGCTCAAGTTCAGTCTGAAATTGACAGAACATGCAAGTAATATGTGCTGGTGGTGGTTGGAGACTGGAATGCCAAAGTTGGAAATGGTAAGGAGGAAAACACAGTCGGACTGTATGGCCTAAGAAACAGAAATGAAGCAGGAGTCAGGAGAACAACTTATTAGTTTCTGCCAAGCCAATGATCTCTTTATTGCTAACACATTCTTCAAACAACCAAAGCGGCGCCTAGACACATGGACATCACCAGATGGGGTACACAGAAATCAAACTGATTACATTATTGGTGCAAGGAGGTGGAAGAGCTCAGTGCCTGGGGGCCGATTGTAGAACAGAACACAAACTGTTCATGTGCATGTTCCAAGTCAAGCTAAAGCAGAAAAACAAAGCTATCCAGTTTCCACAATATGATCTTGAGAATGTACCCACCATTTCCAAGGAGAACATCAGGAACGGTTTTGAAGTTCTGAACCTCATTGATAGGGAACCAGAGGAACTGTGGAATGAAATCAAAGAAGTTGTTAAGGACGAATGTGAAAAGAGACAACCAAAGATCAAGAAACAGAAGAAAACAAAATGGATATCAGAACAGATGGTAGGAATTGCCAAGAAGAGGAGAAAAGCCAGAAGTCAAGAAAGAGAAAGACCTCAGGAAGGAACTTAATAGGGAATTTCAGAAAGCTGTTAGAAGAGACAAGGAACAGTACTACAACAGCATCTGTAAAGAACTTGAGGACAGAAATAGAAATAGAAAAACAAGGAAAGCTTTCCAAAAGATCCTTGAACTCAGAAGGAGGTTACAACCTCAAATTGGTATGTAAAGGGATGCCAAATGGACAGATAGTAACTGATTCAGAGAAGATCAAACAGAGATGGAAGGAGTATACTGAAAATCTGTACAGCAGGGACGTCAACATCCCAGATACTCTAGAAGATATTCCCTACTTGCAAGTACCTCTAGTATGGGAAGATGAAGTTAGATCAGCATTCCAGTCACTAACAAGTCAGAAGGCTACAGGAATTGTTGGAATAGCTACAGAAATATGGCAAGCAACATAAGGAGAATCAGTCAAGGCTCTAACCAAACAATGCTAGCAAATCTGGAGAATGACACAGTAGACAACAAATTGGAAGAGGTCAGTCTACATACCCATACCAAAGAAAGAAGACCTATCAGACTGAGCAAACCATCGCACAATATCCTTAATTTCACATGTTAGCAAAATAATGCTCAGGATCATCCAATGCAGACTAGAGTCCAACATGGAAAGGCAAATGCCGGATGTTCAAGCTGGTTTCAGAAAAGGCTGAGGAACAAGAGACACTATTGCTGATGCATGCAGGATAATTGAAAAAGCCAAAGAATAACAGAAAGAAGTCAATATGTGCTTTATTGACTACATAAAAGCCTTCAATTGTGTCAACCATGACAAGTTGTGGAATATCCTTAGGAAAATGGGTGTCTCAGAACATCTCATTGTTTTCATCAGAAACCTATAAACAGGACAGAAAGCCACAGTCCAGACGTAACATGATGAAACAGACTGTTTCCAGATCGACAAAGGAGTAAGACAAGGCTGTCTACTTTCTATTTATCTATTCAACTTATATGCTGAACATATACTGAGAGAAGCTGGATAGGAAGAAGATGGGTGTGCTTTTAAAGTTGGAGGAAGAAACATCAATTACCTGCACTATGCTGATGACACCACTCTGATTGCTGAGAATGTGGATGATCTGCAAGCTCTAGTAATTAAAGTCAAGGAGCACAGTGAAAACATGGGACTACGACTAAATGTAAAAAAGACTAAACTAATGACAACGGGTGATAATGAAGACACTGAAGTGTTGGATAGTTTCTGCCTTTTAGGATCAACCATCAACAGTAAAGGACCCAGCAGTCAAGAAATATGCCACAGACTAGCACTTGGTAGGGTTGCAATGAAGGCCTTGGAAAGGATATTTAGATGCCGTTACGTGTCTATACCTACAAAGATTAGAATCATTCAGACAATGGTTTTTCCTATGACACTCTATGGATACGAAAGCTGTACTTTGAAGAAGCAAGATAGTAAAAGTATTGATTCTTTTGAACTTTGGTGCTGAAGAAGACATTTGAGGAGACCATTGACAGCCAGGAAAACAAATGAATGGGTCATATAACAAATCAATCCAGAATTTTCTCTCAAAGCACAAATGACCAGGCTCAAACTATCATACTTCGGACACATTATGCGAAGACCTAGCTCTCTTGAGAATGTAGAATAAACTTTATTATGATCATAGACCAGACAATAGAGCAAAAAACGTTACATAAGACTCGAGCGTGAAATACAAACAATGTAGCAAAACCTAGCCACATTGAAAGTGATCTCTTAGCATAAGTTAGATAACAAAAACTCTAAATAAAATTCTCCCTTGAGAAGTCTATAATACTGGGGAAAGTTGAAGGAAAGAGAAGAAGAGGATGACCAGCGGCAAGGCAGATGGATTTGATTACGACAGCAATGAACTGACCACTGAGAGACCTAAAGGCCAAGTTGAAGACAGATCATTCTGAAGAAGCTATATCTATGTGGTCACTAAGAGCTGAAAAAACCCTGCCATTTTCCCCCCAGTTTAAGGTCAGCACTCTTGTCTCCAATGTTATTAAAATGAATATAGCCAGAATGCTCAGCTGAGCTCGGTAGTTATTCTGTGAGAAATGAAATTTGGACCAAATGGTCCCAATTTGGTTAAACTTTCCATTTTATATGACACCAGTGCACATTCCTACTAACTCATTTCAGAATCTCAAATGATGCAAGCTGAAGGCAGTTTATAATGGTTTGGAAACTGCTCATGCAGCAATGGATTTCATTCTGTTCACATGAGAGGATAGGCTTTGCTAATCCTGCCCCTCTGTCCTGCTGCAGCCCCCCAACCCATCCTGGTCCCTCGAACTCTCAGGAGCAAATTATCAGAGAAGCTGTGGAGAGAAGCGGAAGATGGGAAAGCCCTCTTCCACCAAATGAATTGTGTTCAATCAGCAGGACAAAAGTTAGAAACCAAGCCACTGCTTCTGCATCTATATTCAAACCATCCTCCTTATATGTAAAATCAATACCTATATTTGAAGTTGGTAGTTCTGTGGGAATGTAAAGGCCAATTCAATCTATTAGAACAAACCATATAAATGTACAACTTAACTTACTTATAGCTCTGAGACAGAGATAAGAAGGGCAACCTTAGACTTACTTGTTCTATTCATGTTCTCTACAGGATAACAAGAAAATTACTTCTCTGCCCATGCTAGATGTACATAGTACACCTAATTATTTAGCAAGATCTTCAGTTGGCCTTTAGAAATAGGTACTCAATTTATTTGATTATACCAATTTAAAGAGGATGTAGATATCTTCCTGGGTTATTTAAAGGAAATGTTATCAAATGAAAACACTGCCAATTCCGGGACGGAATACAAGTAGAAACATGTAAGTTTACAACTGTGAGTTAGCAACTTGACAGCCAATATATCTTTGCACTCAGATCCCCAAAGGAAGACAGGGCACACATGTATGGATGAAAACTAGGGCTACTTTTATTAACTATAAACTGGGTAGATGTCTGCAACAGGTATCAACAAAACATACATGATCTAGAGTGAGTACAAATCCATCCCCACCCCCTTTACAGGTAGGAACAGCCTACTAGAGAGGGCTGTCCTCCCCTCACTTTTGGGCAAAGCAGCCAGGCTTGGCAAACACCATCTGAACTCTCAGCATAACCCCACCAAGCTACACAGTTTACTGTGTCAGGAAGGCAGCCGCCAGGGTCACCATTCCCCAAGTCCTAATGTTCTGAGTGGGTGAGCTGAATGACACCCTAAGATCTTCCATTCCCAGACAACCCTGGGCTGTTCCACGAAACCACCAATCACCCGAAAGATGCCTATGGCTGAACACCAATCAAGATCTTAACCTCCAAAGCCTGCAATCACTGGCCAATAAAAGGGGACAAACCTCAGTTTAGTTCTCTTTCCCTCAAATGCGGAAAACAGCTTCACACAAGCTTTGCTGCAGATCCCTTAAAATATATGTCATTGCCCAGTTCAGATAGACGAACACCGTTCTCTCTGTACAAGTACACACTACTATGCCTAATATCCCCATAAGGGATAACCATCCCTCCAAGCAAATGTACTACCTTGCCCAAATCCTGGTTGACTTTCTTACGGGCCTGATCAAGAGAATGAGGTTTGCCATCACCCCTCCAACACTGTCCGGGAACCAAACAGGACCAAACAGTTAACAACTGTGGCCAATGGTCCAATAGGTCGACAGTGGCTTGTAAGATAAGAGCCTTGCCCTTCAAGAGTTGCAGATCATTACCACCCAGGTGAAGCAAAAGAACCTATGGAGATGGGCGGGAATTGAAGTGGTGAAACATCAGGGGCAACATGCCACCCAAGCCACTCCACCTGTGCCGCCCCCCCCCACAACCCAATTGATTCCCCCAATTGATTGGTGGAGCGAGGGCTGTGACTGAACACAAAACTGTGTCCAAAGATCAGGACACGAACAATGCCTTGGTGCCCAATGACATCTGCAAAAGAAAAGTATTAAAAATTGAAACTACCCCATTGACTTCTTGAAAGGTCAGACATAGCAATGGTAGACAGAAAAGTGCCACCACCCAATCCGCTGAATGGAAGAGGAGGGCAGACCTGCAGCAGCTGCAGTGGAAGCAGCACCAATCCTAAAAGAGTGAGTGCCAAAGGAACGGCATTCAATACAGTTCCGCATTCAAAGCAGACCTAGTCAATGCCCCAAACGGATAATGGGTAAGTGGGGCAGCATCTGCATGTGGATGGGCATGGGGCATCTCTGTGTGCCTGCTTAATTATGCATGGCATGAACAGGGCAGAGCACAGGGTCAGCATTGCATGCTAGCTGAAAAACCAAACCCTTGCACCTTTGATCAGTCTTAGAGATACGCAGATGAACCCGTATATGAGAATCAGAAACCTATACATCCTTCCTACTAAAGCCCTACCAGATGCATCCCGCTGAGAAGAAGCTACCAACTCACTGATGGAGAGGGCACAAAAAAATGCCAACAGTGTAGCTGCCTGAAAAAGTAGGATCTAATAAATGGAAGAACAGAGAGTGCTGAACTGGCCCATCACCCAGGAAAGGATCTGCGGGGAAATGGGCCATCTACTATCACCTGCTTAGGGAGAGTCCCTACCCCAGCCCTCAAGCATGCACTTTATTCTAAAGTTGCACATGTTGTCCCCAAACCTGCTCTTTTGGGCAATGAAGGAAAGAGCAGACAGCCGCCCCATGAAAGAAAGTGGTGCCAAACCTTTAGCGCAAAGAAACACACAATAATGCATCAGGTGTTCTACTGGTATAGGACACAAATCATCCAGTTCCAAGTTGTGCCTAAACTGCCTAAACTCACTATTAGCCGCATGATAATGAACTCTGGTGCTGGGTCTAAGGGATAGCTTTATGGCCTGTCAGCCTCAAACCTCCTATTTTCTACAGTTCATCAAGCAACACATTGGCCATGAGAGCAGAATCTGGGACAAGGTGGCAGAATCACTCAACCTGCATCCAAGACAGCTATGTTATCGTCTACTCCTGGTACATGGTGAGCCCAAAACAAGATGTTAAACTATAGGCATCAGAGTGTGACTATATGCACTAATTGCATGACCATAAAATTCTGGGATGAAAGGTGTTGATAACATGAACTGTAGCCTTATTTTCGCACCAAAAGTGTACCATACAATAGGTAAGGTCATGTGCCCAAATGTGCACTGCCAGCACAATTGGAAAAAATTCCCAAAAGGTAAGGTCACGTGTCAGCCCCACCCTCAACCCAATCAGAGAGCCATAAGGTAGTGCACCACCGTCTCCAAAAGTACAAGCCAAATCCATGAGCACTAGTTGTTGCAGAATGGACTTGCTACTCAGCCTCTAGCAATAGCTCCACCCTCCATAATGAAACTCCATTAAACTCACGAAGAAACTGCAGCTAAACCAAGAGTTTCTCCCTAAAAGCACTAGTGATGTGAAGATGATGATGAAGGGCCCTAATATCCAAAATAGTGACTCAAAATCGTCGGAAAAAGGTCCAACTAGGTGTGAACACACAGCAGAAGTTAAGGTGCTCAGTCAGGGACTACCTTCAAGGTAGTCATAGGAACATAGGAACATAGGAAGCTGCCATATACTGAGTCAGACATTGGTCTATCTAGTCCAGTATTGTCTTCACAGACTGGCAGCGGCTTCTCCAACGTTGCAGGCAGGAATCTCTCTCAGGCCTATCTTGGAGAAGCCGGGGAGGGAACTTGAAACCTCCTGCTCTTCCCAGAGCGGCTCCATTCCCTGAGGAGAATATCTTACAGTGCTCACACTTCTAGTCTTTTTAGATCCTAAAGAATTCTGCAGGTGGAGTACTAAGTCCTTGACCTTTTCACAAAGCAAACAAAAGCATTCCTGAATGGAATCAATTTCAATGCACAAGAAAGAAAGAATGGGGGTGGGACCCTCAGTCTTCTCAACTGCAAGGGGAACACCTACATCTGCCAGGTTCTGGAAAGCTTGCATAATGTGCTGACAAACTGGGGAACCAGAATAGCCAGCAAAGAGAAAATCATCTAGAAAGTGAACTATGGAATGGCATCCTGTCTGCCAACAAACACACCACTCCAGAAAGATACTAAAACACTCCAACATCGCACAGGAAAAGAAACAACCCATGGGCAAGGCACAGTCCACATAAATTTGACCCTGAAAAGAGGCACCAACAGGCCAATAGGAAGGCTAGAAGTCAAGGGAACAATGCTATGGGTAAAGGGACATAGCCCGACTGAGCTTCCTGCGTTGTTGGAGGCCTATCCTAACTGGACCAATGCCAATTACATGGCTAGAGGCTTCCAGTTTGGTTTTTATATCCCATTTGAGGGCCCACATTGCCATATTTTTCATGTAATCTTAAGCCTGTTTGGGTATTGGAACACATAGTTTGATGTAAGATAGTTAAGGAGGTTGCTGAAGGCAGGGTGTTGGGCCCCTTGACCACCCCTCCACTATGCTCTCTTATGGTCTCCCCATTGGGCATTGTACCAAAAAAAGCACTGGGAGAATTTTGTCACATACATTATCTTTCCTAGCCACATGGGAGTTCCATCACTGATGCCATTCCACACCACCTTTGTACTGTCAAGTTTACATGCTTTGGCGCAGTGGTGCATAGTGCAGGGCATGGGTGCTCTTATGGGCAAGTGAGATATAAAATCTGCCTTCTGCTAGTTCATCCTGATGATTATGAGCTGTTTGGATTCTCTTTTGATGGTCAAACTTATGTGGACTGTGCCTTGCCCACTGGTTGTTCCATTTCCTGGGACCCAGGCAGTAGATTCCAAAGTCCCGTTGCCTTGGCATTATAGGGGAAGGGGAAGCAGAAACTTAATAACTGTTTTCCCTTCCAGCTGTCCTACCAGCTCTTTGACCTGCAGGTGGGGGTGGCAGTGCCAACTACCCACTGTACCCCAACGTGGTCCTTTGTTGGTGTTGGAGTCTCCCAGATTTGTGCGGAAGGATGTTCAATGTTCATTTTGAGACCGGTTTATCAGGTGCAGCTCAGGAGCTCATAGCGGCCATGACAACTATGGGCCTATACCAAGTGGTCTCGGAACCTACACATACCTCTGGTCACATGCTTGATTTGGTCTTTTGTTCTGATCTGGGTGGTATTCTGTGGATGGGGACTCCGGCCATCTCCCAATTATCATGGATGGAGCACCATAAAGTAAGAGTCACAGACAGAAACCATCATAATACACAGTTAAATGAAAACCAAAATAAGGACCATACTTAGATAGTCATACATAGGTTTCAATCTGTAGCTCTTACTTTATGGCCTCTACTAAACATTCAATCACTCATTGTATAACTATCTATAATATGGTTCCTGTTTTGATCTCTATTTAATATTATATTATTCAATATATGGTTACAGATTCTGACATTGTTATGAATATGTTTTTGATCTTCTAGGTTGGTCTCTGCGGCAACCCGAAAAGAACACATTACTCCTATCCCATTAAAGGATATGGGCGCTGTCTGCCCATACATTTCTGGGCAAAATATAAAGTGTTGGTGCTTACCTATAAAGCCATAAATTGCTTGGGTCCAGGGTATTTAAGAGAGCACCTTCTCCTTCAGGACCCCAACCTCTTATTAAGATCTTCAGGAGAGGTCCACCAGTGGTTGCCCCCAGCAGCTCTGGTGGCAACTCAAGGTCAGGCCTTTTCTATAGCTGCCCTAAGGTTCTAGAATGAACACCTTGTTGTTGTAAGAGCTTCCCCATCTCTAGCAGATTTTAAAAGAGCGCTCAAGATGCATTTATTTCATCAAGACTTCAATCAGCTGTTAGTTGGTTTTTATGGGTTTGTTACTGCTGTTTAATTGGTTTTTAAAAACTGTTTTAATGTTTATAATTTTTAACTGTTGGTTTTTATTGTTGGTTTTAATCCCGGTTTTATTCTTTATTTGTAAACCGCCATAACACATTTGAATGAGGTGATTTATAAATGTTATAAACAAACAAATAAAGCCATTTTTAAAAGAAAGTTTCTGTACATTTTAAAATCAGGTATTTTACGAAGCTTAATGTGGAATTAATTGTTCTGATTCATTCTAGCCATACAAAAATTGGAATTTTTACATTACTGGTTGCACCAGAACATGGATAGGAATGTCTATACAGGGCAGATAGACACCATCCACCATCTCGTGCTCCTAATCCAGCATCTGGACACCTGCTTCTGTGCAAAGAACACTGTATCTTATTTGGGACATTTGACGAATTGCAGAAAGTAGGGTGTTGAGGGGAGCAATGGATATCTGACACCATAATTGAGTTAAGCACTTAACAGAACTATGTAGGCAAAACAGGACAGAATCCAAAGAGCACACAAATACATCTGTTTCAGCCAACCCCCACCCCCACCCCAGCAATTGAAAACTGAAGCTTATTCACTATATCCTTCCTCACTGGTAGCTCTTTGCAAAATGGCTTTGAACATAACCATTCTGGGAGAAAGCCCAGCTTCTGGCATTTGAGTTTGATTTGGTGGCCTTCCATGTGTTATTTGCAGATATTTCAAATATGCTAAACTATGCTTGCCAGAATGAGAGCTTTGTCTGCATGTACTCCTGCCAAAAAGAAAGCAACTAACAACTTCAGAAGATACCTGAACCTGATACCCACTACTCACTTTGGTGTAACGATTTATCAACCTTTTCAAGTACAGTCCAAAGTGCTGTTTTTGATCTACCAAGCCCCATGTGAACTGGTCCTAGCAATAAAGTTTAGAGATATAATTTACTCTGTCCAAAATCAAGAATTCAATTTTTACACCTCATCTTCTTTAATGATTATTTAGTGTTATTTTATTCAGGACAGAATATAGCTGCTAAGTCTTTCTTTAAGTTCTTTGATAGCCTTTAAGACCAGTTAAGAGTGTCTTCATGACTATCTCACTATGTGTAGGAAATCGTTGCCCAAATGTTTATGCCATAATTTTGGCATACCTTTCCTCTCATAATTTACTTGAGTCTGACTTTCCATAAAGTCAGGTGGATCTTTGGTTCTTTGTGCTGGAGGTCTGAGAGCTTTTGAATATTGTGGCCTTATCAGGCAACAGCAACTCATATTTCATTGCAAGACGGGGCCTTGATTAAACAAAAATAGTGTACATTGTGTTGGGAATTCTCTCTGGTAAGAGAAACCCTTTTTCATTATAGCAGAGTGCACAGAGGCACAACACAGCAGAATTTAGTTAGGCATGCATGTATGCTAAGAGTAAAGTAACTTGGAGCCAGTTCATAGTTTCAAATCAATATAACTGGTATTTATTATAGAACATTCTAGATAGGAGAGGAGTTAGGATCTCTAATCTAGCTAGCTAGCTGGATGCAGATGGATTCTGCATCTCTGCACACATGGTCACATGGTGCAGGGAGAGGAGCTTGCATGTTGCAAGGTAGAAGGGAGGGAGAGGAAGGAAGTGTCCCTGAGAGTAGCAATCTACATTCCAAAGGGATAGTGTCAGAGCAGTAGAGAATGGATGACCAATGTCTTGACCCTCTAGCCCTCTGACTCACTAGTCTGTCCTCCTATGTCATTGAGACAAGAGACAGTGTATAGTCCTTCACTTCCAACACATTAAGCTCAACATGCTGTGTTCAAGCTAAGGACACATTCCTTAAACCTCAGGGTTGCTTCCCCCTGCATGAGATACACTCATGACTGCTACCTGTTAGAAATGGAGGATGAGGCAAAGGATTTTAGCAGCGGAGCCGAGATTCTTTGGAAGCTTCAAAGGCCTGCTTATCAATATATTCCTGATTGAAATGTAAACATTTGAAATAGCTTAAGAGCACTTGGGGTTGTAAAGATTACCTTGCAAAATGACGGGTTACTTCGTAACAATAATAATTCACACGCAACTCAGTGGGAGAGCACAAACTTGTATATGCCCAAAGTCCCCAAATCAATCCCTGCATCTCAGTAGGGCTAGGAAAGGATTTTGCTCAAAATCCTGGAATGCCACAGCCAGTCAGAACAGTTTATGCTGGGCTAGATGGATGCTTCATATGCTGTCTTCCAACACAGGCCCAAATTGTTCATTTTCCTTTAGAGAAGAAATTTGTAGCTTTGGCATGCACCCCTAGTACCTATATGATCCATATAGTACCTATATGTTGTTTATAACAATAGTCACATAGTGGGGCTATTCTGATGATCAGCAAAAATCGGGCTAGCCTCCGCTAGCCCAATTTTTGCTGATCGTCAGAACCACCAGGCTTGCAGCTCAGCCCAGTGGTTCTGGAGCGGCTAACCTGCTCTGGAGCCCCTGGTAAAAAGCAGGTTTGCAGCGCGAGCGCTCTGCAAACCTGCTTTTTACAATCGCGAGTAGCCGTGGTGTGCCTTTGCACCGCACTCACTCATGAGTAGACCCCCGGCCGGGAGGCGAAAAGCCACCTCCTGGCTCGGGGGTCTCCCCAGTATGCCCTGCGCACTCGCGCAGGAAATACTGGGGATGCGGGGGCCATGCAGCCCCCGAGCTCCCCAGCCCCCGCCGGCTCCATCTCAGAGCCGGCAATCGTGTGGGCGGCTGATCCGACCTCCCAGGGCTCCCTCCCCACTCACCCGAAGAAACTGGGTCTCACGGATTGTGAGACCCAGCTCAGTGTGTGAAACTAGAGATGTAACTCTAGTGTAGAAGTTAGGAAGCTTGAGAAGGCCTCTCTCGTCACAAGTGATACCCAACTGCTTAGAATTAATGTCTGGCCTGACACAAGGTTGGGGTTTGTAGCATTCCCTGCCTTCTGATTCAATTTGGTTCCACACTGGAAAGGATTCAATCTTCCCTGGGAAGAAATGAATATGACAAGAACATCATTTCCTCTTAAGCAGAGGCTGATGAGACTTTGGTTTTCTTTAGCATGCCCATCCTGCTGTTGGTCATCCCTCCATTAATGAAAGTGAGGGTTTTTTCACTTGGGAAGGAGGTGGGATGGACTGGCAGCGAAAGGGTGTGCTTGTCTATTTTTCTCAGAAAAGCTTGAAAAGACTCAAGTTTTTTCCATGCATTCTCCAGCTTAAAAAGAAGAAGAATGGATTCCAAAGAGAGCTGAGGAAGGCTGCACCCATCACTGTGCAAAACCATGAACAAGCAAGCAATGTTGGCACACCTGAGGGATATTTACATGTGGCCCCAATTCAAATAACTGGTGGCTCTGATTCAAAGGAAAAATCTTTCTGTACTGAGTTGTTATGTACCTGCACATTATAATATAATTGAGCTGAACTCTGTAGTCTAGCTCTCTCCCATTAATGCAGATACTGTTGGAGGTGCAGCTCCTGATGGCATCGACTCTCAGCACCAGCAACCCTATTGACCACTAGGGGTAAAGAGAGCAAGTAAGGGCATTCTCTCTCTGACCATACTTTCTCTACTCTGATTCTCCTTTTGTTAGAAAGTCTCAGTTTTCATTTTCTCACCTGGAGAGAGAGACTTTGGTCTTCTCCCTCCCCCTCTTCCTGTACGCAACAGCCAGGCATGTAGGCCTTAATCTATCTCCCTGATGGATTTCCTAAATAAGCTACTTTATTTAGAACTGTAACTCCATGTCTCCAGACAGTATTAATTAGCAGTGCTCTCCTTCCTTGTGCACTTCTGCTGCAGCTGGGGATAGATAAACAAAGCTCCCCTCCAAGCAATCTAACAGATACACACATTTAAGCAAAATTAAGATTATCTAAAATATTCCATTGGCTCAGTTTATTGTTCATGTTAGCATGCACGGCCCTTTAATTCAAATCAAAACATTGCAGTATTAGGAAAATTAAGTCCAATAGACCTGACAGAAAGAAGTCCATAATCACAGTTTCTTGACTTCAATGCACAATATTCATAATTAAATGTATGGCTAGAAATGATTCGATTTGAATGAGGCACTGGCATCCCAGAATAGTCCCTCTGACTGCCCTGAATGGCAAAAAAAAATCAAAGTAGATATCTGTAGTAATCACTGGCACAGCTGTCTTTACACAGTTGCTTGTGCTGGCAGTCTCTGAAGTTCCTAAATGGCTTTCAGAAGCCAGGAATGGCACTGGCCTTTGGCCATATCGTGCAATACCCACAACTCCAGCAACATCTAGCTGATGTACCATAATTACCAGCAAATGCATTTGGCACTTACTTGTTTTAGGAAGGGAACACAATAGCAATAAGTACAAAAAGTGTTAGCTGCCTGTAGAGTTTTAGCTTCTTCTCCCACCCTTCTTCAATTCAAGTACATGTTTATAGCTGATTTCAGCTCATTGTGGCTGTTTCTTCTATGTCACACTCCCTGTGGCCTACAACTTGTTCTCCCTTCAGCTGAAATGAGAATGTTAAATGCAGCAAATGGTTTTTTCCTCCAGAATTAATGTGATATGAGATAACTTTGTTATAAGACTGACTGACACGTTGTGTGGCTTTCCATGTGCTCCACAAGGGCCGCTCCAGAGGAAGGCCAACAGGGAAGCAAGGACCCCTTCAGGCATTCGCTCCCACACTTGGCCCATTTCTGCTTAAGAAGTCTAATATGTGGGGCACAGTGCACCCACCCATCAATGCACATTGCCATTTCTGTGCCCCCCTCAATTGTCTCCGGTGCTGCCACTGCAGTTTTTAATGCTGTGTGCCTGTAGGTGCACAAGGGTGCTGAAGCACAAATGCTAGGAATTGCTGAAATGCAGTTGTGTTATGGTAGACTGGTGGAAATAATGGCCTACCATCATGACACAACAGCGTTGGTATAATTTTACTTTATTTTATCTGTTTATCTCTCTCTCAAATGTGTAGACTGCACCAAACTTCCGTATCTGGGCCCTGTCTGGTCGATGACTGTAATAAAGATTCCATTCCATTCCATATCGGGGTAGTTTACAACAACATAAAACAAATTAAGACAGAAATGAAAACCTTAAAGCAATTTAAAACCACAGTCAATTTAAAAAGCTTGGGTGAAAAATTTAGTCTTTAAAGACTTCTGAAAAGTTGTCAGAAATGGCGAGGCTCTTATTGCAGCATGGAGCATGTTCCAGAATCTCAGGCAGCAACAGAGAAGGCCCGTCCCTGTGTAGCACCAGACGGGCTGGTGGCAATTGCAGACAAACCTCTCTGGATTATCTCAATGGGTGGTGGGGCTCATGGCAAAGAAGATGTTCTCTTAAATACCCTGGGCCTAAGCTGTTTAGGACTCATACCTGTAGGTTATAACCAGCACCTTGTATTTTGCCCAGAAATGTATTGGTAGCCAGTGTAGTTCTTTTAGTATAGAAGTAATATGGTCTCTCTGAGATAACCCAGAGACCAACCTGACAGCCACATTCTGTACCAACTGCAGTGTCTGGACTATGCACAAAGGCAGCCCCACATAGAGCACATTGCAGTTGTCAAGTCTGGAGGTTACCTACATATGTAACACTGTTCTTGGGTCATTTATCTCAAGAAGTGGAAGCAGCGGGTGTATCAGCTGAAGCTGATAGAAAACACCTCTGGCCACTGCCTCAACTTGAAACACCAGGAATAGGTTTGGATCCAGAAGCACTCCCAGACTGAATGCCTGCTCCTTCTTGGGAAGTGTGACCACATCCAGAACTGGCAGATCAAAAATTTCTCCAGTGTTTTGATACCACACCATAAGTACCTCTGTCTTATTTGGACTCAGTCTCAGTTTATTATCCCACATCCAGCCCATTACTGCCTCCAGGTAGGCATTTAGGGAAGTTAAGACTTCAACTGCTGATGTTGACATAGAGAAACAGATTTGGGTGTCATCAGCATACTGACAACACCCTACACTAAATCTCCTGATGATCTCTCCAAGAGATTTCATTTAGATGTTAAAAAGCATTGGAGTCCTGAGGACACCATATAAAGGTTCACATTTTGAAGAGCAACGGACTCCAAGAGACACCACCTGGAATCTGCCCAAGAGGTAGAAGTAGAAACACTGCAAAGCAGTGCCTCCAACCCCCAACCCCCTCAGACACTCCAGAAGGATACTATGGTCAGTCAGTAGTATTGAAAGCCACTGAGAGAGCCAAAATATGACAGACTCATATTTCCTCTGTCAATTTCCAATTGGAGATCATCCATCAGGATGACTCCACTCCATAGCCACCCCAAAAAGCTAGTTTGAAATGGGTCTAGATAGTTCACTTTCAAACCAGTCTGCTGTGAACCAGGGTGGTTTGAACGATTCAATCTTGGACCCAACCACCCTTCAGGAAGTGGGCCTGTCCAAGATCAAACTGAACCAAACCTGGTCTGAAGCTAACCATTTTGGTGGTTCGGTGATATCTGATATATGCTGATATCTGGTCAAAGGGGAAACAGCTATTAAATTTCTGATTTCCCTGTACTTCCCCTGTAGCAGCCTGCTGACTTGCCAACATTACTGTGTAATTGTTTGCACAGCAGCACACTTGTGCAACTGCATGCATGCAACATTAAAATACCCACCCAATACTGGGCAGTATGTCAGCCACTGCTTCTAACTCTAAATAATTCTCATTGCAGAATGATCCAAGGAGTGCCTGTGGCACACTATGCAGCATGTTCCTTTGTGGTCATCAACTGCCAGTGCAACTGCCAGTGCAGTTCACTGGTTAATGGATTGGACTTGGTTTGAAGGACCTGGTTTCACACCTCATTCTCCACTTCACTGATAGCCTTGAGCAGGTAATTATGCTTCAGTATCAGTTCTACAGACTGTAAAATGGGATTCACATGGAAAAGGTAATATGTCAAAGTCTGTCACAGACCAGGGTCTCGCTTCCCCCCCTCCACCCCAGCACATCAGTATGGAAGGTGCTGTCCTCCTCCTCTTCTGGGATGTTTGCTCATGTCTTCACCCCTCCCCCAGGAGGCCAAAGCATTTGCTTCTTCTTATTCCTTACCGCATCCTTGGTGCTCTAAATAGACCCGGGCTGCACAACTTCAGCCCTCCAGCTGTTTTTGAACTTCAACTCCCATAATGCCCAGCCATAGTGGCCATTAGTCAGGGATGATGGGGGCTGTAAGCCAACAACTGCAGTGGGACTGAAGTTGTTCAGCCCTGCCCTAGTCCCTTTATATAAGCAGTCAAATAGAGAATTTTCAGCTTCTCCAATGACTGGGCTCTGATCACGTGAGAGCACTGCCAGGTTCTACTCTTCTTGTTTTCCCCACCCTCTTGTCTGCTGACTTCTCCTAGAGCTCTACCAATAGGTCTGTGTCCCTTCAGATTCCTCACCCCTTCTCCAATGTCTGCCACACAACTAGAGTTCAACACTAACCTTCTTCAGATGGGTCTTGTCCTTTGCATTTGAGCCACCATGCTGCTCTAGCTGTCTAGAATCCAAACAGGAAATGAAAAACAACTGCAATGCAGTTTCCACCGGTTCGTCTGGTGGCGACTCAGAGGCAGGCCTTCTCTGTAGAAGCCTATCTCGGGCTTCTCCAAGATAGGGCTGAGAGAGATTCCTGCCTGCAACCTTGGAGAAGCTGCTGCCAGTCTGTGAAGACAATACTGAGCTAAATAGACCAATGGTCTGACTCAGTATATGGCAGTTTCCTATATTCCTATGTTCCTATGCTCCTGGGCTATGGAAGGCATTCCCGGCAGAAATCTGTAATTTGAGTTCATTACTGTCTTTGGCCTGACCTTCCAGGGTTTTTAAACTGTTTTAAATGTTTGCCCTGGTTTCCCAGGGCTTTTAACTGCTTGAATGTTTAATTGGTTTTTATTCTGTTTTTATAGTTGTGATTTTAATTGTTAGCTGGTTTTAATTGTTTTTATTCTGTTGTAAGCCGCTCTGAGCCATTTTGGAAGGGTGGAATATTAAATAAATTAAAAAAATAAAATAAAATAAAATAAAATAAAATAAAATAAAAATGTTTCCTCATTGAACAATAAGGACTCCAAAGCACTTTCCAATATGTGATAAAATAACATTGTTCTGAGGGGAATGCAACTTACAGATACTAAAGTATTTCTAATTTACAAAGTACTGCATAAATTAGAGCAGGAGCAATTTGAGGCAGATGTGCATTAGAACACACCCAAAATGATGCAAATCTACAAAAAGCCAATATGCACCAATCCAGAGGGAGGCACAGCAAGCCTACATATTCTATGGGGCATCCAAGCCCTCTTTTTCCACAAGCAACCTTCAATTCCATCAAATAGGTCACTCTCAAAATATGTGGGCAGTTCCACAAGAACCTCTAATGCAGAAGAAGGGATTTCCATCAGAAAAAAAGAAGTGGGGAAATCTCCAGCTTCTGAAGGAATTATCTCTAAGTGTAGGTGCAACTTAGTGTAGGCTTATGCTTATTCAGTTGCCAAAGGGCACCATTCCTATCTTCTTCTGGCAGAACTTCTACCTGCCTTATCAAATGCGTCTCCCTTTGCTTCTTTGACTATGAATATGGATATTTATATACCACTTTTCAGCAGTTCTCAAAGTGGTATACACAGAAATAAATAAATAAGATATCTATATCTTATGCTCTAATTATATCAAGAACTTATCCTTGGGCTCAGCTGAATTCTGGACAATTCAGAACAGAACTGTTTCTCTTGGCTTCTCTTGCCTCTCATGAGACCCGGTTATTCTTGGTCTGTAGATGGCTACAGGAACCATCCTTGCTGCAGAAAATGCTACTTCCTCAGCATTGCAGTGCTAAAAAACATAATATATTATCATCCTTCTTTTCACTTAGTGTACAAATGCATTTACACTAGGGACTTGATTTCTACATCTCAGTACCAGGGCTTCTGTAGTTAAGATTAATTCTGAAATAGCACAGCTTCTTCAAGAACAACATATACTGGATGACATTCTGACTAAATCACTCAGTGGAAGTCTCACTACAATTAATGGGGCAGTTAGTCATGTCTAATTTGTCCTATTAATTTCAATGGGACTAGGTCAGGATGTCAGCCTCTATGAGGAAAATCTTAAAGAAACGTTGAACTTGGCATCTTGGTTCCACAAATATTCCTCCTAATACCACTATAAAAATATAAGTGCAAGAGAAGAAGGGGCTTTCACTCTGTTCAGGTGGCTGAAATCAGATGCTTTGAACTGCCTCTGAATTCACAAGGTCCAGCCCAGGGTCACATATGAAATTATGCTGTTTGTCTCCTTTTTCAGACACAAAGTCTTAATGATAAATGGAGTAAACAACTTCAAACAAACAAACACCAGGGGACATGCCTTTGGATGTGAAAGTTGCCAAAGAGGATTAAGTGGGGAAACTAAACAATAGCAAGGTCAGAGAAAAAGCATCCAACTAATTAGTCACACTAGAAAAAATGTATACCCGAAAGGAAAATGTTAGGCACATTTCATACAATGCCTAAAAGAGAATAGTGTAGTTAGCTTGAATGTGTTGTATAAATAAAAGAATCTTCTTAAAATCACTTCCCTTTAATCCAGATTAATTAATCTTGAACAAATGGAACCCACTAACCCTGTTTCAACAGTTACAAGTACAAATTCAAACAACAACAACAACTATTTATATACTGCTTTTCAAAAGTTCCAAAGTGGTTTACATAGAGAAATAAATAAATAAGATGGATCCCTGTCCCCAAAGAGCTCACAATCTAAAAAGAAACATAAGATATACAGAAGAGGTACCGTACTGGGGGTAGATAGGGCCAGTTACTCTCCACCTGCTAAATAAAGAGAATGACCACGTTAAAAAGGTGCCTCTTTACTCATTTTGTCCCAGCTGTCCGTTATCCCTTGCAAATGCTGCCTGCCACTATAGAAGCGTTATAAGGAAAACATTGAGTTTTCTCTTTTATATGTGATCTCTCGCACTCTCTTAATCTATTCATACATAGTTGTTTGCAAAGAAAATGAATCCTGACCACTGAAATTAATGAGACAACTTAGTTGTGTATCAATGGCACATGTTAGTTAAGTCTTATGATTTTCAGTGGTGCTTAGTAAAGATTCACTTTCTTTGGATGCAACTCATGATTTATACTCCTCTTTTCTACATTAACATGTAATAAAGCAGCTAATAATGTGCTCAGCTACATTAACATGTACTTAAAGCATGCTGCTTACACTGGCCTACTTAACTGAACAGATTTAATTTCCCTTCAAAACCTGCTAGTCTATAATATACATGCAAGCATTTCAGTGAAATCCATTGCAAGAACAGGCAGACCTTTTAAAAGGGATTAAAAAGATTTCACACCTTTGAATCCTTTAATGGCTAGAAGGAAAAGTGAGAAATTTTTTCTAGCCACAAAAACAGACATCCAAAGTACTTTCACTTTCACTAACGGTGTACTTCGGCAATGGGGAAGACAAAAATTAGTTAAAAAATCAATGGAATATCCTTGTTCTTCCACAAGGGTGTGGAATTATGGTCATAGGGAGGACTTCAGACTCAGAATGTTTTGTAAAGTTCTGTCTTGAAACAAGCCAGATTTCACAATTTTTAGCCTTCCCTTCCCAAGATTTCCCCCCAAAATCAGAAGAGTTACCAATAGCTTTGGAAAAAATAATACAAGTCCTTCCAATGTGGACTTCATGTGTGCCAGATTTCATAAGTTATGCCCATCCATTCAGAATATTGGGGGAGGGGTTGCAAAAAGGGCATGCAGCCAGGACTTTTAAATTCAGGTTTTTTAATTCAGCTTTTCAGATTTGATCTGATTTTTAACTATTTTTAAAATGAGTTTTTAATGCTGCTTTGTATTGTATTTTGTTTTCACCATTTACTGAGGCTATTCACATGATTGTACAAAATCGGGCTAGCCTCCGCTAGCCCAGTTTTCTACACTCGTGATAACCACCAGGCACGGCTGCGGGCTCAGTGGTTCTTGAGCGGGTAACCTGCTAAAGTAGCCCGCCCCTAAATCAAGCAAGCGCTCCGCAAACCTGGTTTTTTAAAATTGTGAGTAGCCTCAGTGAGGCTCTGCGCTGTGGTTACTCATGAGTAGACCCCGGCAGGAGGCTCCCCAGGATGCCCTGCGTGCTCGCATGGGGCATACTGGAGCTTCCAGGGGCCACGCGGCCCCCAAACTCCCCATCCCCCACTGGCTCTGACACAGAGCTGGCAATCGTGTGGGCAGCCGATCCAGATGTTCAGGGCTCCGGCCCTGATTGTCTGTGGGGACAGCAGGCTTAGCCCGCTCTCCCCGCAAACCCAGACAAGGCAGGTCTCCTTGATCATGAGACCCACCTCTTATCTGTTATGATTTAAGTTGTTTGGGGGTGTTGGGTATTTTTGTTGTATGTAAATCTTCTTTTGTGAGCCACCCAGAGAACAATTTGTAATGGGACAGCTAACAGATAAAGTATTTTTTAAAATGATGATGATGATGATGATGACGATGATGATGATGATGTTACCCCTTTTCATGAAGGCAAAGGGTAAATTCCATGACATGCTGGTGGGGAGATGGTCAAAGGAGGGTCTTCAATTACAACCATTTTTGTAAAGTTCTGATTTGAAACAAGCCATATTTCACCATTTTCACTCATTTTTAACAAAAATTTTAAAAATTCACCATAAATTGGGGAAAGTGACAAATTCCCTTCAAATTTACTAATGGGGCCCTTGACCTCTTTCTACACATCTTTCTCCACACTCTTTCTTTTTCAAGGCTCTAGGCCCAATTGGTGATCTTTACTGAACCCACCCACCCCGCCACCATTAACCTCTAAGGGAAAAAATATTGCATTTTGGGGGTTTTAAAAAGGTGGTTTCTCCCATTTTGTACCTCCGACCTCCCAACATGAATCCTGACTTTCTGTCATCATATCAGATATTTTTGATCCAAAATAAGGAAGTCAATGGTAGATTGGACATTTCCAACATTTTTACCAATTCTGTAAATTTTGGATGAACTCCAACATTTCCAATCCAACTTTGCACAGGCCTAATGAGTGTGTGGGACAGCATGCAGGTAGGTTGGTGTGATATTTGTGCTCTATTCTTACATCACATAGTGAGTGGGGCCAGTCAGACATATTAGCCAAGCAGTACCAACTCTTTAATAACCAGTTCAGCCATGAGAGGAAAGGAGAATAAAGCAGGTCTAAAGAAACAAGATTTTCATCCAGCATTATCTGAGGGCTGGTTCGTACACAATGTTTTGTTCTAGTAGTTGTGATTGTCTTCAGACATGCAAGTGTAGACAGCCATAAACATATGAAGCTAGCACCAGCACCATGACCAATGCATTGTTTTCCAGCTGTAAAATCAAATATGGTTGTAATACAGTTCTCAAGATTCATCTACTCTTCCTTGATGAGGGCTGGAATCCTACACACACTCACTTGAAAGCAAACACCAGTTGATTCAATGGATTTACTTTTGAGTAAAGAGACATAACAGAAGGCTGCACAGTTGATCAATATCATTTACAGTGCTGTCATCCTGGAACTGAGATCTATATCATACTTTTTTCTGTCTTTCAATGAATGTTTTTTTCTGCCTCTCTGTATACATAATTCATTGTCTGCTGCATTAGGAGACTTAGTACAACAACACAAGCTATGCAACAAATAAACCTCAGTCATTGCAGTCTAGCTATAAAAACTAGCCAAAAATTGGAATCAACTCTTTCTGGTTGTTCACTCTGTTATTACAAAGGATGATCAAATCAGCATTGATTTGGTTTGAGGGCCACCTTAGTGGTTCAAAGACACACTTGAATTGATGCTTTTTTGGAGGGTGGGATTCACTGTTGCTATAGTGAGACCCATACCCCGTCCTCCAACCTTGCCACACTCCTCTGTAGTTTCTTACCAGGCAGTTCTTTACAGGTTGCTAGTTTACAGGTAAAGAATGACAAAGTACACTGTGTTTACTATTTTTATTTTTATGTAGCATGTTTCACATTCAAAGTGTTCTAGATCAATCCTTATTTTTCTCTTTTCAAGTAAGGATGAGTGTGTGAGGGATAGCTCTTAGCTCTTCCCATTATAAATGTCTTCTTTAACCCTGGTATAACTGCTCTTATCACTGGGCACAAATTTTCTACAAGACCAGATCCTTTACTGTTTTAAAGGAATGCAAAATTTCCTCCATTATCTCTCTCTGGATAATATTGATCTTCAGTGAAGAAGAGAAATGATAATAAATTTCCTGTGCCACAATATTAGTTTTCTATTCATTCTCTCCCTGTAATATTTTGCAAACGCAACATCATTACGTACTTCTTATGTGCCAGTAATAAGGTGTAGTTATTGGTGGTGGTGGTGAAAATCAGCCAGATATGTTTTTCGAAGCATCTTTTATAATATTCCAAGGAATATATTTTCCCAATAGGCCATGTTATGGTGCTGCACATAGACTCTTATTTTCCTTTCTGTTATGTAACTGAGCTTCGGAAAGCCTATTCACAATCTTCCCTTTTTATATTGCCTTGAGCAAGCAAATCTTTTTAAGGAGGCTCAATCGCTGAGAGAATTTAATGGACAATTCAGCAGCAATTCTCATTTTGAAAAGGACATGGGGCAATAAAAAGCAAAACGAGAGTGGTTTTTCTAACAAACAAGGAATCTGATCTTTTTCAGGCATGTAGATATCCTGTTAAACTGGGCTGAATAGTAAGTTGTAAGTATTAGCCTTGTAGTCGTGAATGAAAAAAGTAGCATGTGCTGAGGACTGCTGCAAAACCACAGGTATGCTGACAGAGCCTTTCATACTCTGAAACTGGACTGACATTGTAGGGAACTTACATTGCAACAACAGTTAATGTTGCTTTTGCACTACGACCAAAAGGTCAAAGCATCACAACAGTCATGATGGAGTAGAGCAAAATTTAGTGTAGTTCAGCATCTTGAATCAGGTGCCTACACAAACCCTCAAGCATGGCCTGAAGGCAACAATCCCGGCCAGTTTGGGCCCCAGCAAAGTATTCAGTTGCATCACATCGCCTCTGAAAATTTCTATTGACATCATGGCTAATAGTCAGGGAAAGTACTATACTAAAGTATAGGGGAAATGTGCAAATAAAAGTTAGGAAGCAAATTTATTAAGGAAGTGAAACCAGGGAAAGCAAGCCGAATCTCCACAATCTGTGGACTGCGTGTGTCCATTGAACTTAAAATACCTCCGAAATATCACACACACACAAAAAACAGCCTACCCATTTTCACTGCTGGTGAATGGGACAACAAAATGGGGGTAGTTTCAACTCTTGCCTAGGCAGGGCCCAAAGAGGTGAGGCAATGTGCTTCTAAGGATAGAAGGGAGCAGCCTAAGGGAACAACCCATGAAGAAAACTGTTCAAAATCCATTAGTGCTTTGCCATCTGAACAGTCATGGTCTCTGCACTATTTAATAAGCAAATCACTTGGTGAAGTATTGTAACCTTGAGGTGCCATTTAACCACCCTCGAAATATTTGACTGAACATTTGAATATTTTGTGTGATGCCACGCCTCTGTGAGCCTTTTAGGATCAAAGCACTTCAGAGAGGTCTGTCATTTTCAGCCAACATGAACAATTAACGGTGACTTTTTCAAATGTCATTTTACAGTAAACGCTAACGATGTAAGGCAAACAGTAAGGATGGAACAATCAGGCTGTATGAGAGCTATTAAATGCTTTATAACGGTTCACAGTAGATTTGCATAACGAGATCTACTAATGGACTTCATTTTCTCTTCTATCTCAGTGTCAGTGCATGAAGTTGTATAGTGAAAATACTGTTTAAAACATCTAGGTACTTGTTCATATCCTTTATATAGAATGAATGAATTGTGACAATTCAATCACTTTCCTTTTCTTAATTTACTGATATTTGTTTATGAGCAATTGGTTAATTTATACAACATAGTAAACAGCACAAAAAATAGAGAATTTAAAATTGATTATAGCTTCTATTTCTCATTATTCAGTTACAATCAACTAATTATAGTCATGCTCGTAAGAAACAGCTATCAAAGGAGGAAAATTATTACCATTGCGAATATTCCAAAAATGCTAAACATATTTTTTGAAAAAGTATTAAATCCCACCAACTTCTAAATGCAGGGACGTTTTTCTGAATGGAGAAAATACAAGTTTTGCGAGTGACAATTTTAATCAGGGAAATTGCATGGGAGGGGGAGTATTAACGTTCCCCCAGCTCCAAACACACATTTCCATGGGCTCATCTAATTTGGTTCTAAGGTTTTTAATTGGTCTTCACAACTCAAAACAATTGGGCCAAAAAGTGCAAAGTGGGGCTATTGGTTGCTCTCTGTTCTGAAACTGTCCACTCACACATGTACCGCAATAGGGACTGGACTGGTGTTCTTTGACACTCAAGGTAGAGGGTCATTATAGCCTATCTAAAGCCACTCCTCTTTGGCTGTCCTATAAGAGACTTATTTATACATCACTGTTGTTTGGAATGGTGATGATAACAGATTTTGCAAAGCACTGGAGTTTTGCATTAGTTACTCATGCCAACAATCCTGTAGAAGAACTAGGGACAACATTAAGGAACAAGTCAGGTCCTCACAGGATAAAACTGCCATGGTTGCCATCTCCAGGCTCAACAAGATTTATGTCACACCAAGGAACTGGATGAAGTTGAACGACTCCGATATCACCAATGTATGCATGCTGTTTAAAGGTACACATGCACAGTAGTTACAGTATGCTAATATAATGGCCACCTTAGGAGGTAATGTGGAATGCAGGTCCAATGGAGTTCTGCCCCACCGGTACTCCAATTTGAATTCAGTTGAAAATGAGAGTTCTTTCTCTGCAGTCTTGGTGACTGCAGAGAGGAGGGGGAACTGGCTGCCGGGGCTTTGTTCTTTACTGAAGGTCTGCCCAGGCACCCAATAGCAGCCAGAATGAGGGAGGATCTTCTTCCCTCACTCTGGTTGCAGAAGTAGACTGTGATGCTGTGTTTGGATGTAACGCTAGCACTGCAGAACTGGAGTTAAAGGCAGTGAAACTCACTACAAACAAAATACAGTTCGGGGAGGGAAACCGCAAGTCCGTTATCTATCTATCTATCTATCATACTTGTTAAAGTCTTTTTTTGAGGAAACTGTAGTTGCCCACATTCGGATGTACAGTTTCCAAAACTGGAGGTCCCTTCTCTGGTTTCATGTTATGTGCGAATGGAACCAATCTTACTCAAGCTGGCATTAAGCACATGTGCAATGAGGGTTGTTGAATGATAGGAAATAGGAACATAAGAAGCTGCTTTATACCAAGTCATAAATAAATCTAGCTCAGTATTATCTACACAGACTGGCAGCGGCTTCTCCAAGGTTGATGTTGAATGCACAATAAACAAAATATAAAACAAAGTGCTGGTTTAAAAGCACTTAGGTCTGAGTTATCTTAGAGAGCACCTTCTTTGGTATGATCCCCACTGCATACTAAGGTCATCTGAGGAGGTCTGTCTGGTAGTGACGTCTGGTAGTGACTCAGAGGTGGGCCTTCTCTATGGCTGCTTCTGTGCTGTGGAATGCACTCCCAGCAGAAATCCACAATCATTATTGGCCTTCAGGAGAGCCCTTAAGACCTATCTGTTTTGCCTGGCCTTCCAGGATTTTTAAACTGTTTTTAAACCCTAAAGATTTGGCCTGGTTTTCCAGGGTTTAAAAAACTGTTTTAATTGTTTTAAAAATGGTTTTATGTTGTTTTTACAGTTTTCAATTTGAACAGTTAATTGATTTTAGTGTTGTTTTAATGTAAACTGCCCTGAGCCATTTTTGGAAGGGCGGTACAGAAATCAAATAAATAAATAATATAAATAAAACCTCTACTGCACATGCATCTAATCACATTCCAGATGTTTTCTCTCTCCCACTCACACACGCGCTGCTTCTCTCAGTGCCAAACATTCTAAGTGCTGCCTTGGACTGACAAAGGAAATCACTTGGAGAGCAATACTGAGAAAATATTGATTGCCTGAAAAGCCCCTGGGGAAGGGACATGCTATTTAGTCTATTTCCTGCATAGGCAAACTGTGTCTGAACAGTGCTCCTACCATTACTAATAGAGCAAAAAGCAGTCCAAATGAATGAAGGAACAATTCTTTAAAGTCTCCTAACACATTTTGAGCTGAAAATAACTCTTTATCAGGAAAACATTATTTTGAATGAAAATCTCCCTTGTCATAGCCCCAAAGAAGTAGTATTTCAGCCTAGCTGAAGGAAGACTATGTATAAGCTTCTGATTCATTAACAATACTGTTTCCCTGATGGACAGCTAGTTTGGACTCGAAACACATGGGGATTCTTTGAATGGTCTAATTTAAGCAAAAGTTAGTGAAAGCTAGTGTGGCATCTTCCCCTCACAACAAAATATGTTGCCCCCCACCTGAAAAATACTCTTTTAAAATGTGTGACTTAGGAGGATGGCTAGCGGGGCCCTCCAAATTTGCTTAATATTATGCTTTAGGCAAAATTCAATGACAGCTTCAACAAAAGGTCATTTTCAGCATTTGTAGAGCCTTTCGGTACCTTAAAGACTAATGAGTTTGTTGTGGTATAAGGTTTCATGAAGTAAATCCTGAGAGCTTATGCCACTGTAGATCTGTTCATCTTTAAAATGACACAAATATCTTTGGTATTTTGATGCAGCATACTACCACTGCCTTTCTTGAATCTAGCATTTGTAGTGAAAAGCCACATTTGCACATAATGCAGAGTTTTGGGTCCAATGGACCCACAGTTCTGCCCCACTGTTCTGATTGCCACCACTCCTTCACCATTCAGATCAGTGGTGGAGCCAGACTGTGAGCTGCCCATGTCCAGCCGCTGCTGCAGCCCGCTCACCCTGCCCCTGCATCTGACGTCTGATGCGGGGTCTAGCCACACCCCCGCATCAGATGTCAGATGTGAGGGGCGTGGTCTGGCTCCCGAATGGGGCCGCGTGGCCCCGTTCTGGAGTTAGAGCCAGGGCGGCGCCATGTTCTCAGCATGGCCAGGAGTGGCTCTTCCCTGACTTAAAGGAGTGGCCAGGAGTGGCTCTTTCCCTGCTCTTCCCTGCCACTTCTGTCTGTGCTGCAAACGCAGTGTTGGCCATCCAGTTCCAGAACAGGGCCGCGATTGGGGCTGCTGCTGTGTTAACAGCACGGCCAAGTGTGGCTCTTCCCTGCCTTAAAGACAGGGAAGAGCCGCTCCTGGCCATGCTGCGAACGCAGCTCTGGCCATTTAATTCCCGAATGGGGCCATGCAGCCCCACTCGGGAGCTAAATCAGTGGGGGCTGGGTTGGGGCCGCGAGGCGTGGCTCCTGAGGGGCGGCAGCCTGGGTTCTTTGAACCCATTTTCCCAATAGTGGCTCCGCCCCTGATTCAGATGAAACGGAGAGTGGGATCTCTGCAGTCATGGAGACTGCAGCGAGGAGGGGGAACTGTTTGTGTGTGGACTTCGTTCTTGCTTGAAGGACAGCAACCTTGGGCAACCTCAGTTCACTGGAAGAGCAGGACTAGAGGTGCATGCACTTGGATGTAACAGTAGGGAAATTTCTGCCCCATGCAACTCCGGTTGCACATTATGTGCAAATGTGGCCAAAGTTTACAAAGGGAAGAGAGGATAGATTTTTTAACATATAAAGGCCTGTTGCTACAGACTGATTAGATTATCATCTAAAGATTCGTCTTCAGTCTATCTAACTGGGTTTAAAAATTGTTGGTGCTGAGCATACTGTATGTATCAGCTTCAGCAGTGCCATATCCTATATGGCAGATTTGCTCAAACTATTTGTAGGGATGTGCAGAATTGCTCTTTATCACATGCTCCTACAGCCATGCTTCCAAAGTCAGGCATACATCTAGAGGTCATATGGTAAAACTATTCCTAGACTGTCCTACTGCAGATTGCATGCTGGGGGAAATCACATAACTGAATGTATATTATTGTTGTATTGAATATGTAGGCATACATAGGCGTGCATACCCTATTCTGACTGCACTCCCTTATTCTTTTAAATTGTAGGTATCTCCGCCCCCCCAATAGAGGAGCATTCAGATACACAACCCACCACTTGCAATCTGAAGTAGCTTTGCCACTGATGAGCTCTTTGTCTAGGTAGGCTACAGCAGGATGAGTTTTGGGGTCACACAGTAGCGGCTGGTGAGAGCGCCGGTGGAGGGGCGGCAAGAGGCACCTTTAAGAGTACAATAATTGGTGCTTACCTCTGCTCTCACTGCACCTGAATGTTGCTCAGAGAAGTCCCATGCTGCCCAGCACCCCCTGTGGCAGAGTAACACCTCCGCCACTCACCTGGCCGCAGGCGGGGGATCGGCTCCGTGGAAGCCAGGTGAGTGGCGGAGGTGATCCCCTGCTGCAGAGGGTGCTGGGCAGTGCACTGCTTCACCAAGCAGTATTCAGGTGTGGCGAGAGTGGAGGTAAGCACCAATTCTTTTACTCTTAAAGGTGCCCCTCGCCGCCCCTCCACCAGTGCCCTCACCAGCCGCTACTGGGGTCACGTTGAAATTTCCAAGCAGATATGATTCCAGCACTCCTCTCTTCTCCTCTCCTCTCCTCTCCTCCCTTCTCCCCTCTCTCATATAAATTAATTTAATGTTACAGTGTTTTTTATCCTGCATGTATAATTTGTTCATTAAGATGAAATTGGTATTATCTTAGTTGGATTAGTCATACCTCACATTATTAAGGATTTCACATGTGTCCCTGTATTGTGTAGCATCACCTAGTAGTTCAACTTTTGGTAGTACTTCTCAGTGATCATATTTATAGTTAGGATACATTTTAATTAAAAGAAGGAGAAACTTACTACCCTCAACAATAGTTTTGCAGGAGTAATAAAGCATTCTATGCATATGATATGGGACTGTTGTATCTAAAACAAAAACAATATGGAATGTTTCTTTATATTAATATAATACTTAGTAGGGATTTATTCACAAGGTGAGGCTAGCATGAATGAGTTAACCATTACTGGTATCAAAGGAGTAGAGAAGATGTCATTGAACACACTCCAGAAACATGCTTGTGTATAGGTTTCCAACAGACTCTTCCCCTGTACAAAGATGGAAGTAAAAAAAACTTCAGTGGCATGTAATTATCATATCCACTGGATCAGAAAGATGTGGGTGGTGCATAATGTGTTCCTGGTATAACATAGGAACTAAGGCCCTGCTCAGGCATTATCCAAATGTGGGACAGTATGCTCAAGTATAAAGCAAATGAGAGCATGCTGTCTACCTGGGCCCCTGCCAGAATACCCCTTAGCCATACCCCTGGCTTTCTCCAAGTACAGCAGTTGTCTGAAGCAGCAAATCTTTCCCTTGATTTGTAATGCTGGCCACCCAGCATTCCAAATCACAGGAAGAAACTGTCCCCAGGGACAGCATGTGCCTCTGCAAACAACAACAACAACAACAGTGGATCCATGAAGAGGTGGAAGTGGGGGGTAGCTAACTATGGAGTATCTTGGTGTGCAGGTGGGGTTACCAAGTGTAGTTCCATTTCCCTGTACCCAGGTTCACTGTACCTGGTTTGAATAATTACTGAACTGGGCTTAAAGAATGATCGGTAAATCAAGATGTCTATGGTTCGAACTCACCTCTGCCATTAAGTCACTAGATGGTTCCCTCATGTAAGGCATTCTTCCTCAGCCCCTCATCTGCAATAAATGGATATTATTATTATTAGTAGTAGTAATAGTAATAGGCTTAATGTGCACTATAAGAATTACAGTGAGATAATGTGTATAGCACTATGAAAACTTGAAATCAAATACTATTTTATTTATTTATTTATTTACATTTTATATCCCGCTCTTCCTCCAAGGAGCCCAGAGCGGTGTACTACATACTTAGGTTTCTCCTCACAACAACCCTGTGAAGTAGGTTAGGCCGAAAGAGAACTGACTGGTCCAGAGTCACCCAGCAAGTATCATGGCTGATTGGGGTTTTGAACTCGGGTCTTCCCGGTCCTAGTCCAGCACTCTAACCACTACACCACGCTGGCTCACGTGATCCAGCAAGAGAAAAGCCCCTTTAAGACATTGGGCCAGTTCAGATGAACATCAGTCCATTGCCACTCATACTCGAAGAGGAACATTGTGAATGCACACACCCCTACCTCATTCAAGAATGTACCCAACACCCTCTCAGCACATCTTTTACTCATGTGTAAGGGGCAATAATCTGAATCGCCCTCCTACAAGCACTGCAAAACACAGGGTTTTGCAGCTCAGGTAGAGGGGTGATTCCGATGATCACCCTTTAGACACAAGTAAAGGACATGCTAAGAATGCATCAGCATGTTCTGGAGTAATGCAGGTATGGGTGCATTTATGAGGAGGCTCCAGTCTTATCGCATGTAACAACGTTGGCGGGCTGAGGTTCATCGGAAATGGCTCCTCATGTTGTTCAAGTAAACAGATGTCTATACACTCATATATGTTTTTGTCTGAATGACTATGCTTGCATTGATTTTGAAAGTGAACCTGGGTACTGGCCCTCTGAAATGCAGGCTACAGACAGGGACTGACTGTACTACTGTACTCGGATTCAACATAACATAAATAACTGTACCCATGTACACTGTACACTCATTGTATGGATGTTCAACATCATGCCTGAATAGGACTAAAATCATGCATGTAAGCAGCCTTCCATGTTCATTGCTAATGCAGCTTTGAATAGTCATTTGTATACACAATACCAACTGTGATGCTTATCATTTTACGGAGCGATAAATCCTACGGAACAGGTTTCTTGATAGGAATTCTACTTCTTCCCTCTCCTATCAAATTAGTGAATGGATGATGTGATGTTGTGGGCTGTATCAGAGGTGAGTCTTTTTTTTTTTTTTTTTGGTGGCATGACCAATAGGAAGCAGGCTCTGACAAGTTATAATAATCCAGGAACCCTCTCCCCCAGAGTCACACTGGAGGCACCTTAACACCTGTCTACCCTTGCTTGGAGACAGTGCAAAATTAGTTGATAACTTCTGGGCAAGAATGATCTTCAATCTGCACTGGACACAGGATCAAGGGATTTTTAAAATATCTATCCTGTCTCATCCAAGAGAGTCATAATCTACACTAGGTAAGTGGAATTTAATCTATTGCAGAGTTTAACCCATTTTCACAAGTTACTAAAGTTGTGGATTTTATTCAGCTCTGTGTCATCTCCTTTTCCCTAGTCAGGGCACAGTCAGAGGATGCACATATATATCTGGGCCACTCTTTGTTCTGGCTGGACAGTTTGTGACTGCAGCTGGACTAGAACACTGAGCTAATATGCTTATTTTGAGGATGATTTGTCAAGTGTATTACTGTAATATTGAGCAGTAAAGAAAATATTAAGGATTGCCTCTTTCCATAACAATACTGTAAAAACAATACTTTTGTTTATGAAATTGCATTTTTTACACTTCCTTCAATGTTTCGGAAAAACCACCAACAACCCACATATATAGAGATTTGGTAATTTACAAATTTGCAGAGCAATAGCAAGGTTAGAATGGGCCCTGGGACAAAAAGTGAAGATGGGCCACTGCCCCTTCCCCTTCTTCTTCAGAGAAGAAGAGAGCTGGTCTTGTGGTAGCAAGCAGGAATTGTCCCCTTTGCTAGGCAGAGTCTGCCCTGGTTTGCATTTGAATGGGAGACTACATGTGAGCACTGTAAGATATTCCCCTTAGGGGATGCATCCACTCTGGGAAGAGCACCTGCACATCTGTAGAAGGTCCAGAGTTCCCTCCCTAGCATCTCCAGGCAGGGCTGAGAGAGATTCCTACCTGGAACCTTGGAGAAGCAGCTGCCAGTCTGTGTAGACCAGGGATTCTCAACGTTGGGTCCCCAGATGTTTTTGGACTTCAGCTCCCATAATCCCCAGTCCCAGTGGCCTTTGGTTGGGGATTATGGGAGTTGAAGTCCAAAAACATCTGACGACCCAACGTTGAGAATCCCTGGTGTAGACAATACTGAGCTAGATGGACCAATGGTCTGACTCGGTAGAAAGCCGCTTCCTATGTTCCTAGACAGCTGCAAGAGTGAGAACAAGCAATCACTCATCTGGTGGTCCACTCTCCCTCAGGGGCCCAGGGACATTTGTCATTCCCTATTCAATTATAACAGCCACCTAATGGCGTATGTTACACCATTATGGAAATGACTTGATTAGCAAGCCAGAGGTTGCCAGTTCGAATCCCCACTGTTATGTTTCCCAGATTATGGGAAACACCTATATTGGGCAGCAGCAATATAGGAAGATGCTGAAAAGCATCATTTCATACTGTGTGGGAGATGGCAATGGTAAACCCCTCCTGTATTCTACCAAAGACAATCACAGGGCTCTGTGATCACCAGGCGTTGACACTGACTCGATGGCACACCATACTTTATTCATTTATAGCTACACCCTTGCAAATATGTTTATATTTATTAATCAGTTGAAAAATAGATGATTAAACAACTAAAATTACTGAATCAGTTGTGGCCTACTCTCCGTGAGAAAGAAATAAACACCTCTATAATATAACCAAATGTTTGCAAGACAGTTGTAGACCACAAAGAGTTTGCAAATATTTGCAAATATTTGAAACTGCACTATATCTGAAACAGAAGCAAAAAGTAGAACCCCAGTCTGAAGGATTTTTAGAAATACAGTTAAGGATAAGAACTTCATACCAAACAAAAATCCTTTTTCTAATCTGCTTTGTTCAGCTACAGGACTCCATCTCTAAAAGAGATGGGTGGAGAAAGTGACTCCATCTGGACTGCCAGTCTATCATGAAGAACTGATGGATCGACCGTGTCTTGTCAGATACAGATAAGAGCAAGAAAAGAAAGCTATGAGGGAGTTGTAAAGAGACATCTTTCTCCATTTGACAACAGAGCCAGGATTATGCAGCAGCGAGGGAGGCCATTAACTGATGACATGAAATTTGCCTTTGCATTGCATAATTCCTTTTCCCTCCACAGAGGGGGTGGAATAACGGTCCTAGAGGGACCATTCAGACCCAGAATGTATTGTAAAGTTCCGGCTAGAAACAAACCAGTTTAAATAGTTGCCCCTATTTTTATGCTGCTGCTTCTTCAAAATAAAATAAAATAAAATAAATTTTAAAAATCCAACCCGAATCAGTGTTACCCATAGCCTTGAAAAAAATAACACTGATTTCTTCCAACATGGACTTCATTTGTGCCAGATTTCATAAATTATGCTCATCCATTCAGGATATATTAAGGGGGGGGAGGCATGCTGTTACCCCTTTTCATGAAGGCAAAGGGGAGATTCCTCCACATGCTGTTGTAATGGTGATCCAAGGTGGATCTTCTGTTTCAGGCATTTCTGTAAAGTTCTCGCTTCAAAAAATCCAGATTTCACAATTTTTAGCCACTTTTAAAGAAAACATTCAAAAATTAACCAAATATCAGAAGATTGACCAATTGTCTTAGATTTCATTACAGACAGAACTTACCTCCTTCTCCACATTGGTGGCAAGTTACAAGGCTCTAGGACCAAACAGTGATGTTCATTGATTCCCCCTCCCCCATTTTCCCATTCACCTTTATGGGGAAAACACCTATTCAGTCAATCAATCAACCTTTATTACAGTCAGAGACCAGCATAAAATGCCTATTCTATTTTGCTAATTCCAAAAATCTTAAGTATTTCTGAAATTAATTTCAATATTTTGGAATTAATTTTGATTTATCAATCCAATTTTCAAAAACAAATTGGATTCAGGTTTTACCAATTTTTACCAACTTTGGGCAATTTTGGATAAAATCCCAATTTTTGAATCTAAATTTGCACAGGTTATGAAATTTAGTTCAAAACGGTTAGTTGGTCCACTTGCACCTCAAATGCTCATGAGTCCACCATCTTGAATCGGGGTGAATGACATCATTACAAGTGACACCATTGAGGTGTCCCTATGTGTCCCTACAGCTCTGGCAAATTTGATTCATATTGGTCCAGGCATTGCAAAGTTGATAGGGACACACAGAGAGAGACTGTCAGGTGATCTCATAAGCTTACTTTCCTTAAGGAAAGTAGGCTAGAAATTACCCTAACTGATACCATATTTTCACAATAGATATTACAATAGACAGTAGAATCAAAATCACCTCAGAAATAAATATGTCTTTCGTGCTCAGGCTCACTAATTAGAATTGTCCATCTTTGATTAAAACTGGCCTTCTCTAATTAATCAATTAGAAATGTTAGTTCATTAATGTACTAATTAAATCAATTAAAGTTTGGAGTTTTAGTACAAATATCTTACAAGGTGGTATCCTGGCTATACAAGACAATAGCTTAGATAAACTTTCCTTAGGGAGGTTGCCTCAGAGGATTGCTCTCTGACCCTGACACCATTCCCCAGCTTTCTCCTAGTGATTTCAGGGCTTTGCCTTCAGCCATGCCTTTGTTCAGTTTCCTTTGGCTTAAGCCTTTCCAGAATTCCTCCTTTTCTGTGTTCCTCAAAGCACTACACAAAATTCCCCTTCAGGTATCTCTGCAGAGCTCTTTCATACTGTTCCCCTTTGGAGTCTTTCCCCATCCTTAACCCATTTGGCCAGTGATGGACATTGGAATTTTGACCTTTAGCTAAGCAAGGTTTAAGTCCTCTTGTCCCCTAAAATAAATAGGCAAGCTCCAGGGTCTCACTCACTCCACAGTGAAACTTTAATTCAGCAGCTCTGCCACCATTGCCTAGCAACCTTGGAAACACAATTTGGCTAGGTCCCCCATGGGTATCATACCGAAGAAGGCACTCTCTAAGGTAACCCAGACCCAAGCCATTCAGGGCTTTAAAGGTAATAACCAGCACTTTGTGCCCAGAAGCATAGCGGCAGCCAGTGCAGCTGTTTTAAGACAGGCATAATATGGTCTCCTCTCATGAGAGTTCTCTGGTCCTTGGGGACAGGTGAAACAAGTCAAGCACTCAGAGAGCAGGCACAGGTGGAATAGGGCAGCAATCACAAGCTGGTCCTTCAGAAGGTCTCGGGCTGCAAAACCAAACCTCCTCGGTCGAGACAGGAATGCTCAGACAGGGTGAGACGGCTGTTGTTCATCAGGAGAGGTCAGGGAGCTGACAGGAACTAGCCCCCTCCTCTCTTCACCCTCCTTGATCTCCATTTTGAAGAATTTCATATGAATTTGAGAAACCAGAGAAGTTCAGGGGGTTAGGTGAAATAGAATGCCTTTTTAGTTCTCTACCCACAATGCACAGGCATTCCCATGCCGGTGTAATAATATCCAGATTCTAAATTTATATCCAGATATTATATCCAGATTTAAGCTTGCCTTTTATCTGTCTCTGCTGTATTTTTCAATACATTAAGACTATATTCAAGTCAATGATCGATTTGCTGAATTGCAACAGGGTGATATAAACTCGAGGCTGATGTATAATGAGTTGTAGTCTGTGCACTGCCAACTTAATCATCCCATTCTTAGGAAGACTACCTGCGTAAGATCATACACTTAACAATTCCCTCCAGACAGTGTACTTAAATTTCTGTATACTGAGCCATTTTCATAGCATTGCTTTGCTTTCACAGAAATGTTCAGTTGTGTAGATCACAGTGTCACACTAGCTGACGTCTGCACAATTACTAATTTAAAGTGACATAATCTTCATCTTATATGAATATAGGAACTTGTTTTCTACTGAGTGACGATTTGTCCATCAACCTCAGAATTCAGAAACTCAAGATGATTTACATGAGTTGCTGGTTGTGGAACCTGGACTTCATGCATGCAAAGCAGCTGCTTTACCACTGCGGAATGGATGTTCTAATCATATGCTCAAATCTCTATTTTTCTATTACATGGCCACATTTAATATGCTGCTGCCCAGCTCACTCTTCCAAGCTTTGTGATGTGTTGGTGAATTGTAATTTGTGCAGAAGATGAAATCAGTCATACAAGCAGCAGAAGAAAAACATCACAACACACTCACTCAGTGGTATTTCTTATAACTGGGAGACTTGATCCAAATGTTTTAACCAAACTCTTCCAGAATCTCTGCTGGTTTTATGCAATTTATTTGGAAGAAAGTTCCAGGGAGTTTGATGAGACTTATTCTCAAGTACTTTTGCATTCAGACAAGATCATTATTAGGTATGCCTACCAGGATGGAATAAGACATCTAACCTCAACAGGACTTGTTGCTACTACTGTATGCTACTACCTATAATGAAGATACTCCCAGAAGACCAGTTCCTGTTTCATCTGGCTCAGTTCATAGAGCTTAGCCACATGAAACTTTTGCTTCCTGCCAGGATGGATCCTCCATTCCCCAGAGCTTGATAATTCATCTGTTGAGCAGAATAGTACCTATATCCTTTAATTTCCATTCAAATCAAAATTACTTTCTATCAAAAATATTTTAAGGAGGCTCTATGTTGCAGCCATATGCATATTATGAATAAGCATATTGAACAGAAACTGCATTTTTAATTATTTTATTATTATTATTTATTTAAAAGGATTGTATCCCACATCTTTGAGAGGCTGAGTTCTGATGAAATAGGAAACTGGAGGTCTCTTCACCTCCAGTTTCCTAACCCAAACATCTGAACTCAGGGAACTGGAGTTAGTGAGGATAAGTGACCCGCGGTTTCGCTCTCCAAACTCCGCTCTGAACTTTCAGTCAGAGTGGAGTTTCACCACCTCAAACACCATTTCTGTGGTACCAGTGCTATGTTCAAATGCTGGCACCGCAGGTTGGACTCAACGGGACTGGAGCTGAGGGAGGAAACTCATCCCTCACTCCGGCCCAATTGGCTTTGTGGGCACTGGGCTGCCCTTCTGTCAAGAAGGAAGCCAGAAAAGCCAACTCCCCCACCGATCTGCAGTCTCCCCAATGTCTGAATGAGGACAGGAGAGTGGGGGGGATGGGGGCGTGGTTCCATGCTATGTCTGAACCTGGTAGTCCAAGGGCAGTTTACAAGATTTAGATTAACAGTTTTTTTAAAAAACCATGCAACAATCTATCAAAATCCTTTTAAACAGCTGATCAAAGTACAAAAAATAAAATATCACACACACACACACACACACACACACACACACACACACACACACACACTATACATAATAATAATAATAGTCAACTCCCTCTCCCTTAGTTGATCATTTTTGGCATCATGTGACCCCTCTAGGAAGTAAGCTCATCACTCTCAACAGCAGGAATGGGTTTTGTTATCCTATCCTTCCTCCAAGGAGTTCCTGCCATCAATCCTCCCAACTCTGTGAGTCAGGTTAGCCTGAAGAGTGAGTATTTAGCCCAAGGGAACCTGGTAAGCTTCCTGGAAATTTGAACCTAGATATCCCAAGTCCTAGTTCTAACCAGTCTGCTAACCACTATAAACTGCACTTGCTTATCACACATCACTCATTTCAAGTCATTTCAAAACATGAAGAGCAAAATACAGAAAGGTGGAATAATGTTGCAATTAAACATAAAAACAACCAGACTAGGACATAGCAATTCAGTCGCATACAGATCAGCAAAGCTTGCTAAAGTAAAGCTGTGTTGTCGAGTCGGTGTCGACTCCTGGTGCCCACAGAGCCCTGGGGTTTTCTTTGGTAGAATACAGGAGAGGTTTACCATTGCCATCTCCCATGCAGTATGGGATGATGCCTTTCTTTCAATATCTTCCTATATTGCTGCTGTCCAATATAGGTGTTTCCTAGGCACAGTTTAATGTATGGGATGCTGCACTACCTAAAGATTATCTGCCATGCTTCTCTTCAGTTCTCTTCTCTGCTTCCTGTGTAATTTGGTTAGTGCTGGAGATGGAATTAGGCAACTGCTAGATTATATATAGATAATATTTTATAGTTTAAACTTGAAGACTCCAGTCCTCCAACCACATTCTTCGGAGGCACCTCATTCACAGTCTGAATTCTGTCAGCCATGAACAGCAGGAGCCCAGCACTGCTCATTATCAGCAAAGGCTCTTGCAGGCAATTTTTCAGATCTAGTTTGAATATATTCTTTGTTGTTGTTTTCATCTTCTGCCAAGTTTTGTTGCGCCCCCCCCCCCCCCTTGACTCCCTAACACTATCACTGACATGTTGGCTGACAGTTGTGATGTGTGCTTTTCATGCCACATGATGCAGTTTCCAAGATGCTGCACCTCAAGGCAGGCCTCTCTGTTCTTCGCTGCAATATTGGGAATCAGTCCAAAGAAACACAATTCTTAATTTCAATGAGAAAAAATTCCCAGCAATCCATTAGTTTACAGACATCAGAATTTGAAGAGGTTAGGCTTCATGGCATCTTCATGGCTTCATCATTATTCTGATAAAAGCACAGCAAGTGATAGCCTTTTTAATACACTAACTATATCTGAAATTGCTTCTATCCATTCCTTTACAATACAACATCTATTGGAAAGAGCATGTACATACACAGCACATAACCATCTCCAGTTTATTTATAACAATTTTGCATGTCCAACCTCCAAGGAACTCAGAGTGGGATTCATTGTTCTATACTTGTTATCTGATGTTATTTGACAGTTGACTTGAAACAGTATTTGCTATTTGGCATCTTTTTGATATCTGACAGAATCTGCTATTTGACAGCAGATGGCATTTGATATTTTACTTTCAGTATATTTTATAGTCAGTACTGATATTCCTTCTCCAATATTCTTTCTCATGCTGCAGTAAAGTCTCTGAAAGAGAGGAGAGGAAAGCTCGTCATGTGGTAGCAAGCATGACTTGTCCCCATAGCTAAGTAGGATCTGCCCTGGTTGCATCTGAATGGGAGACTTGATGTGTGAGCACTGCAAGATATTCCCCTCAGGGGATGGAGCCGCTCTGGGAACAGCAGAAGGTTTCAAGTTCCCTCCCTAGCTTCTCCAAGTTAGGGCTGAGAGAGATTCCTGCCTGCAACCTTGGAGAAGCTGCTGCCAGTCTGTGAAGACAATACTGAGCTAGATAGACCAATGGTCTGACTCAGTATATGGCAGCTTCCTATGTTTCCTATGTAAACACTGATTGTCTGAGCTGGTTAACCAACATTCCACCTGCTAAGGGAAAGGGTTGCCAACTAGGGACTTTTATAGAGGACTATTTTGGGGACCAAATGACTTTTGGGGGTTTTTTTGGCAGTAGGAGGAATAGGTTCTATTTTGGGGATTTTTTTTTTTTTAAATTGCATGTGTTGTGGTGTCCAAAATTCTGGGGAGTTGATGGAACATTTTGTTCACTCAGAACACTTTGCTCTCATGAGAAGCTTCTCTTCTGTCTGCTTCCCCTTCCTATTAGCCATCCATTCAATGAGGAAGTCAGAGGGGAGGTTCTCCTTCAGTGGCAGGTTGCAGAGCCACATGATGCGGGGGCACAGATAGGTGGGCATCTGACAGGTGCAGCTTCCTTCCTTCATGTGATGGTGGCGGCGGCGGCCGTGGGAAGTTAGCAGTTATCTAACTAATTTTGCTCAGTTAGAAGGCACCTTTTAAAGTGGTGAATCTCTTCTGTTTATCATGGAGAGAGCAACTGGCCCTATCCAGCCCCAGCACAGCATCTCTTCAATGGCTGATGCTGGTGTTACCTTATGTTTCTTTTTAGACTGTGAGCCCTTTGGCACAGGGGGGCATTGTATTATTTATTTTTATTTGCAAACCACTGTGAAAGCTTCTGGTGAAACTTGGCATATAAATGTTTGTAGTCTTAGAGAACATCAAGAGAGTGGGAGTCTGTGTACACACCACTGCACTGGTGTGCAAAAAGGCTGGGTTGGTAGCTAGCTGGCTGCCCTGCCTCCAGCCAAGAGATGGCCTGGCTGGGGAGAGCAGGCTGAGTGACCCGTGGGCGAGGAGGAAAGAGGACAGTTTGTGTGGTAAATCAAACCAGGTTAGGAATTTATGGTTAAGTAGTAGGGGCCTTGAGAACTCAGCACCTAGACAGCAGACTGAGCAGATATATAGCTTACCTAGTCATCAGCTTCATGGTGGTGAGCTGTATTTTTCCTCATATTATCCAATTTTTATCAAAATATAAATATATAGTTTCAGTTAACATATGCAAATTGTATACCAAGTGGAGAATTTCTATAGACTTTTCTGGGGGTGAAAATTGTCTTCCATTTCCACATTTTTGGTGATGGATATCAAGTTTTTTCGCCATCTGTAATGGCAACCCAACTAAGGGAACAAAGCTGTCAGAAGGTTTGCAATCTGTCCCACTTCTGTGATAGAAAGAAAAGCTGTCAATTTGGCTGGGGTTACACCAACAGGATATGTCAGAACAGTAACACACACTAGACGTTTCCTAATAACTCAACTATTCATTCCTGATAACTCGCAAGAAAAGCTCAGGTCAGAAAAAACTTAGATTGATGAAATAACATGTACTACCTAGCTGAAAATGATCTCTGCTTATTGGTGCATCTAGGACGGTTTGGGAGTTGGGACCCTTTAGGCCCCTAAGGAGATCATACCAGCTCAAGCACGCACACAGATCTCTGCTGCAAATGTGAAACTGTTACCTCCAATTTCTCACATGCCCTGACTTATTATGAGGCCTTTGGGACTTGCCTTTTAATGAGACAAGAACACACACCTTACACACAACCCTCAGGGGCATATTGTTGTGATGCACAGTAGGCTTCCAAGGGAAGGAGAAATGGTCAAAAATCATCTCTTCCCCCACTAGTATGATGGCAAAGCATTACCCTGGAAGTCAGTAACTTTGCACCAGCACAGTACTAGATGTCAGCTAATGAAGGAAATGTTTCAAGTTAAACTTTATTTTAGAACCAATGCTCTGTTGATTAAATTATGTCAAAGGGAAGGTACCAATGGAATTATGCAGTCCAATACTATATAATTTGGTAGCAGCAAGGCTGGCATACGCACAGAAGTGGAAAATTTTAATAAGTCCAAGAAAGAAAAACTGTCTAAGGAAATTGTTAGAAATAGTTAAAATACAGAAGCTTTCTATGTATTAAGGACATGAAGAAAATAATAAAAACTGTGTACCCATATGGATACCTGTTTTATCATATATATTTTCTCCTCAGAGTGTCAGGCTTCAATTCTGAAGGCTAGCAACAACAACAACAGCAACAGCAACAGCAACAGCAACAGCAACAGCAACAACAAATATTTATATACCACTTTTCAACAAGTTTCCAAAGTGGTTTACAGAGAAAAATAATAAATAAATAAGATGGCTCCCTGTCCCCAAAGGGCTCACAATCTAAAAAGACTAAGATTCAGCACTGGTGCTTCATTAGTCAGGATGCCAGCCAATATATATTACTGAAAAGTAATGATATTAGAATCTGGAATATGCTTTGATTTTCTCAGTCTCTCCAGCCTCGGACACTCTAAGCCCATTTAACAATGCTATTGTCTGCATTTTGCCATCTGCCTTATCATGGTCAGGTGCTGCTAGGAACATTATATTCAGTGCCTTTCCACTCTCTTGTATTTACTGCCTCTTATTGCCAGTCTGGTACTATAAAGAATTCTGTCAACATCTCAACAATGTCACAGAGCCTTCAACATAGACGCAGCATCAACACAAGGTAGGTTTATAGGTCTTTTACAGCTGCCAGTATTATAAAAATGTGTGTGAGCGAGATCTAGACCTTGTCCAACAGCCCATTGGTTTTCAACTGGTGAGCCTCTCTCTCTCTCTTTCACACTCACACACACACGGCCTAAGGTGGGCTGTAACAGCAGCATCACAAATATATTTTGATGAGAGAGGGAGAAGGAGAAAGACAATAAAACATAGTGCTGGTATGTTACAGTCTTTCACAGGGCTTTTACAGTTAGTTTTGGGGGAATGTGCCATTTTTGTTACTCAGTCTTTTCCCCACATGATGTCATCTCAGCTGATATAGACACAACTCCCAAATCTCTGTTTCCTGGCCACATTGCTGGTTACTGAAGTTATTGGGCAAGCATGATTATGAAATTAGGAGCATTTTTCTTCATGGTTTTGCTGTGGAGTGGGTGCCACAGGCATTTTTCAGTGGTGGCAGTATGACATCTCTCCCACTAGGGACATGCCACTAGGCCCTCCCTCACTACCCTTGCTATCTGGTCGGCATGGGAACATGAAAATCCCCCTCCATGCTTTTCTCCCTCAGAGGCTGTGCACAAATATGTTCCAATGTTGCAACATATGTTTTCAGCAAATAAAACAGAATTCATAAATCTCACAACAGCAAGGCTTTCTTCCACTGCGTCTTCCATTGTGTAGGGACAATGGTATTACTGTTGAATGCTAGAGCCACTAGAATGCTAGTTGTCTGAAGGGTTGCCATCATGAGATGGCATCTCATTAGAATCATATTACAATTTTTGAATCATAGTGAGAGAACAGTGGGAATGCTGGGTTAGGATGAAGGGCAGTTACCAGATTCCATACAAGGCAGGACTTAGATGTCTATCAAATGGTATATGGAATGGAGAAGCACTTTTTCACTCCCCATTGCAGTACTTTGGGAGGAAAGACTGTAGTTGCTGAAGTACTGCCTCTCCATATAGATCTTAAAGATACAGGGCCCCTGTTCAATATTGAATCTGGAGGTGAATGATCTTCTGAACACATGACAGTCCAAGTTTGCACTACATCACAAGGGTTAAGCATAACATTTGACAGCCTTTCTTCATGTACAGCATTATAATATATGTTGCATCTTTCCTCCTCTCCTTTACTGGTCAACGACCGAAATAAATTTATCTTATCTCACCTTCCTCCTCTCCTTGAAAATAGATGTATGGATTGAAAAAGAGAATTGGTTCTTACATAAGCACCAGCCATATTCTGATATATCCATGTGCAAGGAAAATGACCAGGCTCATACTTCGGACAAATTATGTGAAGACCCAGCTCCCTTGAGAAGTCCATAATGCTGGCAAAAGCTGAAAGAAAGAGAAAAAGAGGACGACTAGTGTGAAGGTGGATGGACTAGATTATGACAGCATTGAATGCACCACTGAGAGACCTTAAAGGCCAAGTTGAAGAAAAATCATCCTGGAGAGCATCTAGCTATGTGTTCGCTAAGAGTCGACACCGACTCGACAGTACTCAATCAATCAATCAATCAAGGAAAATATTGCATTACAATATAATGAATGTGCATCTTTCCTCCCCACCTTAAAAATAAGTGTATGACAAACATTTGTGTTTAAAGGACAAATAGAGAATTACAGGAGGACCTCTTTATTGGTGGGGGTTCTGTTCCCGCCTATTGCCATAGGTAATGAAACTGTGAATAAAGAGACCTTAACCCTATGGGGATGGGGTAGGGGGGTAGGTTTCTAAGCACTCTGAAGTGTGCTAACAATCACAAGAAAAAAGGGGGGAGCAGAAATAAGCACAGTACCTTGCTCTCCAGCTAGGCCCCCAAACTCCCGAATCTTCCAGTTTTTGTTGGGGTTTTTTTGTTTGCTTTCCCCCCTTTCTTTCCAGAAAAGAACCACAAAATTGCTCCGCATTACAAGCTGGCAGCTGGAAATTATGTCAGAAGTAATATTCTGCCACTCAGGAACTGTGGATAGGCAAATATAGCTCTATTTTCACCCCACAAATAAACAAACTGCGTCCCTATGACTCAGTTGTGGATATGCAACTCCATGAATGAAGAACCCATGAATAACGAGGGTCCCCTGTCTGTCACAAATGCACATGCCAAGTTTCACTGTGATATCCCAATGTTCAAAAGTGATTCTGCATTAGAGCAGGGATTCTCAGCCTGCACTGTTGAACCATTTCCTGAAGTAAAACCAACTTTCATCCCATTGTAACAATCTTCAAGGCAGATCTTGCTTATCTTGCTTGATGATCTAGTTTCTATCCCCTCCGCCCCCCTCCCCGCCTCTATGAAAACTGGTGAGGGATCTGAGTTGGTATTCAAAAGGGAAATTTAGAATTGCAATCAGGACATGTGTACCACATTTTATTCTATCACCCCAATATTTAAGAGAGATTTAATATTTAAGAGAGATTTTGAGTCCCCCACTCATCTGCAGTTGAGTGGGGTACTACATATGCGAGCGCTGTGGGAAGAGCATGTGCCTGCTTGCCTGCAGAAGGTTCCAAGTTCCTGATGGGACCGGGAGAGACTCCTGCCTGCAGCTTTGGAGGGGCCGCTGCCAGTTTGGGTGGAAGGTACTGAGCTGGATGGACCAAGAGTCTGACTCGGTATAGGGCAACTTCCTATGACTTGGTAATTTGAGGCAAGGAGACTTCAGACAAACAGTTTGCATGCAGATGGTCTCAGGTTCAGTCCCTGGCAGCATGGGTAGAAGGCAGCTTGCTATGTTCCGACGGGTTTTTCCTAGAACCCAGTGGCTGGGGGCAGAGCCAAATGCAAAATTTGAGGAGAGCTGATCTTGTGGTAGCAGGCATGACTTGTCCCCTTAGCTAAGCAAGGTCCACCCTGGTTACATATGAATGGGAGACTAGATGTGTGAGTGCTGTAAGACATTCCCCTGGGGGATGGGGCCACTCTGGGAAGAGCAGAAAGTTCCAAGTTCCCTCCCTGGCATCTACAAGATAGGGCTGAGAGAGAGTCCTGACTGCAACCTTGGAGAAGCCGCTGTCAGTCTGTGAAGACAATAATGAGCTAGATAGACCAATGGTCTGACTCAGAATATGGCAGCTTCCTATGTTCCTATGTCATATTATGAAGATATGGCCTTGCCTTACATTGTGTCAGACTATTGATCCATCAGTATTGGAGACACTGGCTGGTAGCAGGCTCTCAGGAAGGAGTCTTTCCCAATCCTATATGCAGATTCCAGGGACTGGACCTGGGGCCTTTGGCCTCCAAAGCATGTGCTGTGCCACTGAGCAAGCGCCCCATCTTATAAACAAACCAAAACCCAACATGCACACAAAGAATGCTGAACCAACAAGTTCTCACTTTGCTTTATCAAAATGTACTGTTGCAATGGAAGAAAGAAAAGATGTTTTTAGAGAATCAATGAAAAACAAAGCATCCAGTGGAAGCAACGTCTGAATAATTAATTAAAACAGTTCCTCCTTGGCTAGTGTTATAGCAACCAACAGTAGGACATTTGCTGCAGTGACATTTCCCCACCTTGGTGTCAGTAACTGACTTCCTCCAATTGGACTGCTGCTGTAAGGCGGCTTCACATAAGCAGCTGAACTGAAAAAGAGATGAGCCATCTTATTCTGGCTCAGTACCAAGCTCAGAGTATATGCGCTGTGCTCTGTGTCAGACAGCTTTTAATAGAAACTGGAATGTATCCAATTTTATATAGTAAATGGAAAAATAGAAATGCCTGTTTTAGCTGATTTAGTGCCCATGAACTGCACTACAGTGACACAACTGGCCAATCAATTTTACTCATTATTCACAAAGTGCGTAAGGAGAAGCAATCCAAGGTCCTCTTTTGGCTCTTGTAGTAAAGAGTGGGAGGAAATAGGATGAAGTGTCGCTGTAGAAAGCGGGGGGGGGGGATCTAAAGTTGAAAACCATTTGGAGGAAAATGCAGGCACATTGCAATTGGCTTGCAAAAGTTTGAATGTGGGCAAGTTCAGATGTCATGTGGGGCCTCAGCTGCAGCCAAGCTCTGCACAACCTCCCTCAGACCTGGGAGTGCACACTCCTCCCATTGCAGTAGTGGCTGGTGTGGGCGCCACCAGGGGGCAGCGAGGGGCACCTTTAAGTGTAAATTAGTAGGTACTTACCTCCGCTACTGCTGCACCAGAATGCTGCTTCGAGCAGCAGCATGCCACCCAGCACCCCCTGCGGCATGGGATTCCCTCCACCACTCACCTGGCCTCCGTGCAGCCGATTCCCCACTGGCAGCCATGTGAAGGCGGAGTCAATCCCCTGCCACAAGGGTGGTGGGTGGAGCACTGCTGCTTGAAGCAGCATTCAGATGTGGCAGTAGAGGAGGTAAGCACCTATTAATTTACATTTAAAGGTGCATCTCCTCACCACCACCACCCCCAGCAGTGCCCACAATGGCCACTACTGTACCATTCCCATGTCAGTGTTTCCTTCCTTTCTAGGCTGGGATATGCCAAGTCTAGTCACAACATCCCAACCCACCAATCTCAACTTATTCTAAACCAGGGTTCTCAACGTTGGGTCCCCAGATGTTATTGGACTTCAATTCCCATACTCCCCATCCAAAGGCCACTGGGGCTGGGGATTATGGGAGCTGAAGACCAATAACATCTCGAGACTCAGTGTTGAGAATCCCTGTCCTAAACTACTTGCTTCAAAAAACATGAGTCTTAAAACGCACTTGAACCAGTGGTTGTGCATCCCTCACTCAGGACATATTTTCAGGTGGTGCAAGGCACTTCTGAGGAAAGGAGAGATCGGGGGGAACAAACAGCCTTTGCTTGCACAATAACTTCTGCAGAGCTCAGGACTCTTCTTCCTGGTGTGTGGGCACATGGTGAATCAGGATACTGGCCATTGTGTCCAGTTCTGGGTACCATATGTTAAGGAGGGCATTGATAAACAGGTTCAGAGAAGGGCAAAGTTGGTGATGGGTCTGGAAACCAAGTCCTATGAGGGAAGGATGGAGGAGCTGGGAATATTTAGCCTGGAGAACAGAAAAATAAGTTAGGGGGATAAAATAGCCATCTTCAAATATCTGAAGGCTGTCACATAGGGAAAAGGGTGCACTTGTTCCCTATTGTTCCTCAGGGTAGGACTAGAACCAATGAGCTGGTCTTGTGGTAGCAATCATGAATTGTCGCCTATGCTAAAGCAGGGTCAATCCTGGTTTATATTTGAATGGGAGACTACACGGGAGCACTACAAGAGATTCCCCTTAGGGAATGAGGCTACTCTGGAAAGAGGATATGAGGTTTCATATTCCCTCCCTGGCATCTCCAGATAGGACTGAGAGAGACTCCTGCCTGTAACACTGGAGAAGCTGCCACCAGTCTGTGTAGACCATACTGAGCTAGATGGACCAGTGGTCTGACTCGGTATAAAGGCACTACGTTCTTATGTTCCTAACTATAAGGAATCCAATTTAGGTTAGACATTTGAACTAATGTCCTAACTATAAGAACTGTGCAACAGTGGAACAGTCTGCTTCATGCAATGGTGGTATCCACTTCCCTGGATATTCGTAAACAGGACGGATGCTGTAGAAGTTTCCTGCACTAAGCAGGAGATTAGGAGAGAAAATCTCAAAGTCCCCTTCCAACTCGAACATTCTGTGATTCTGTGAATTATTTAGATGTGTATTTTTGATGCATTTGTGCCACTGTTAATGAATAATCTTAACAAATAAAATTCTGCTTCCTTACGCCGCACTAGTGTGGTGGGAGGGGGCAGGTTTGTGCCTGGCCTCAAGAGGCAGGACATGCACAGCCACCATATTGCCTAGTCAAGCATGTGATCATCCTTGACCAATCAGAGGAGAGAGTGAACTGGCACCTAAGGGCTGGTCTCGCCTCCAGTAGAGCATTCTCTCTCCAGTGGGGCACTCACCTGCCCACCTCCATTCTCAGTAGGAGATAGTCGGTTGCCATTGGGGGCCAAGTAGGAATTTTTTGGGTCGCACCTGAGTGGCACTAGGTGTAGCCTTTTTTCACCTACTTCTCACTGAGTTTTTCTGGACAATTTGTACACTGTTCAAAGTGTAATCTGGTTACTATGACAGGAAAGTGTGGGTGTGGGTAGATAGGATTACCTATCGGTGTGTAGCTGGAGGGCCTTTGAGGTGAGGGGAGTTACCATGGAACAGCCCGTCAGAGCTTTGCAGCCCAGGGGCTTGGGAATAGCCCCCTCTTGGGGGGAGGTTGCTTTGCTCACCAACTAAGAGTTCTGCAGCCTGGGGTGTGGTGGGTCAAGTAGCCCTCCCCTCTATGTGTGAAAGCCAAGTGGTAAGAGGATGTCAGGATTGTGGCTCCTGACAGCATCAACACCTGGCCGTTTCACCCTTGTGTGGGAGCAGTCCTCTTTAGGAGGTGGTTTTACACAGGGAGGAGTACCCACACTCTGGTTAGTTAAGAACATTGGTTGCAAGTTTAATTTATGTTTATCAATAAACTGGCCCTAGTTTACTCCACTTGTCTTCTTTGGGGTTTGGGTGCAATCTTACTTAATTCCATTATCATTGTATAAAATGAATTTAGTTATTCATCATTAATGGGTTCTTCTGGATGATTAATACTACTTACTCAATGTGTGGTGTAGCTGTGGGTATTCTGCAGATTGATCTATCATTTATTATCAATGAATGATTTATACCTGGAAATTTATTAATAGCTGGATGGAAAGCATTATCTATATCTATATGGCGCAGTGGGGAAATGACTTCACTAGCACGCCAGAGGTTGCCAGTTCAAATCCCCACTGGTATGTTTCCCAGGCTATGGGAAACACCTATATCGGGCAGCAGCAATATAGGAAGATTGCTGGAAGGCATCATCTCATAGTGTGCGGGAGATGGCAATGGTAAACCCCTCCTGTATTCTACCAAAGACAACCACAGGGCTCTTTGGTCACCAGGAATCAACACCAACTTGATGACACACTTTACCTCTCTATCTATATCTATATCTATATCTAAATCTATACCATCATCATCATCATCCACTTTATTACAGCCAACGGCCAAATAAAATAAAACAACTACAGAATAATACAATCAGGTTACAGAGTAAAGGCAGATAATAATACAATAAAACAAAAAGAAAGCAAATACTAATACAGTAAACCTTCACCAAATTTCTGCTACTCAAACCCTGCATCACTCCTTTCGACCCTCCTCTGCCGTAGTTTGCCTGCTATAAAGCAGAACTTTGCAACTCTCAAGGAAATAGAATCGTTCAAATCCGCCAATAAAAAAATCTACTTTCACTTGTTCTGAAGCTGACCCAAACTGACTTAATACAGGGGTAATTAACTCTTCTCTGAGATCCCTATAGAAACTACAATTCAACAATATATGCTCGGTAGATTCCACTTCTCCTGCCAAACATGGACATAATCTCTGGTTATAGGGAACCTTATGAAATCGCCCTTTCATCACTGCCGACTGCATCACATGCAGCCTAGCCGCTGTTAAGGCCCTACGATGCTCCACATAAGTTATCTTTCGTAAGTATTGTGCCAAACACTGTCTATTTATTTGGGTTCCCATCTGTACTCCATACCCCACTTTACTAATATCGCTCTGTCTAGCTATGTCACTTATACGCTGGTTTATAGTATCTCTGGCCTTGGTAAACCCTAACTCTCTTATTGCCGGAAGTGAAAACCACAACCAGCTTAATTTCCTGTCAATTGCACTTTTCCATCTGGTTTTATAATCATCCAGCAGAACCAGTGGGGTGAGGCCAGTTGGAAAAAAAAACAGCAATTTAAGCCAATAGCCAGAAATGGCTTTCCAGATTCTGGCTTTGACAGGAAGCCATCCTACTTCTAATCTAAGACAAGCATTGGGAACCGATCGAGCTACCCTCAACATACCCCTAAGGAATTTAGATTGAACCGCTTCTACCTTCCGTATGTCCACATAAGGGCCCAACTGTGCCCCAACCAGCAACAGGGCAAGGGCCTTAGCCCTAAACAGTTCAAAAACCACCTGGACTGATTGTGCTCGTTTCCTAAGATGTAAGGAATAGAGTGCCAAAGCTACTTTTTGGGTGTTTTGCATTACATAATCCCTACGGGCATTATTGGTCTTATTTGCCTGAAGGACTGTACCAAGATATTTAAATTGCACAACCTGTTCTAATTTGTGGCCATTAAGAGTCCAGGAAAAGATTTTAGGTCTGTTTGAAAATACCATGATTTTAGTTTAATCATAATTTAAAGTAAGGTCTTGTGTCTCACAGTATTCTACTAACGCCCGCAAGGCTCTCTTAAGGCCAATCTGAGTCCTCGAAACCAGAGCAGCAGCATCCGCATATAAAAGAATATTTACATGTTTGCCTGCGAGCTTCGGGGGATGGAACTCCAGCTTCCTCATATAAGGGACTACACTGTTAATATAATAGTTAAAGAGTGTGGGCGCCAAAATGCACCCTTGCCTCTCTATCTCTATCTCTATCTCTACCTAGCTGGTAGAATGGTTAATTGATCCTTGCTTGCTTTATGGCAAGTGGAAAAAGTAAGTAATATATTGTAAAAAAACAGAGAAATTGGTAAGAAAAGAAAGAATGCCCAACAATGAGAAGAAGAAAGTCTATCCCTTTCTTTCAACAGAAGAAATAATTTAAAAAAAAAATCAAGGCAATTTAATTAAGCAGGAGGTAAATTAGGAAAAGGAGACGAAATCAGTTATATTACTACAATAGGGAGGCCTTCAGTTGCAAGGTGGATTCTTAGAGCTGGTTTGGACATTACTTTGTCTGCCTTATCAAGTCATGTGAAGAACTTGCACACGTTTAGAGCATGCAATCATTTCCCCATCCTGACACATCAGGGCATCTTTCCCTAATTATGTGAGGAAGTGTTTTGCACTAACCCTCCCTCTAAATGTATGGAAAATATTAGTGTAAACTAGTATTTAAGCATGTGTATGCATGTACTGATTCCATGTACTAGGGCCAGCAAACAAAATATCTTCTGAACCAGCCCCAGTGGCGGAGCCAGACCACGAGTGGACTGTGCCTGGCTGCCGCGGCAGCCCCACTCACCCCGTCCCCCCCATCTGACATCAGATGCAGGGGATAGCCATGCCCCCATGTCAGACGTAGGGGGCATCAGACGTGGGGGACATCAGACATGGGGTGTGTGGTCTGGCTCCCGAATGGGGCTGTGCGACCCCATTCAGGAGTTAGAATGGGGCACTATGTTTGCAGCGCAGCCAGAAGCGGCTCTGACTTGCCTTAAAGGCTTGTCCCAATTGTGCGGCCCCTCTCGGGAGCTAAACCAGCACCCCCTGTGTCTGATGTCAGACGCGGGGGGGTGTCGGAGCTGCGAAGCGTGGCTCCTGAGGAGAGGCGGCCCAGGTTCTTTGAACCCATTCGCCCAATGGTGGCTCCGCCCCTGACCAGCCCTCTAAGAGAAGAAAGTAATCAAAGATGTGAAAAAAATTGAATTTGATATCAGAAAAGGCAATCAATATTGAGACATAGTTGGGCTCAAAACCACATTTAATAATCAAGCAGAAAAGCTACAAGATATTGAGCCAAAGTTGCAGCAACAGTGAAGGGATAGGGAGCTTTAAAAAGCAGAGAACATAAAATGGATGTGGGGGGAAAGTGAAGTCCTTTGGTAATTTGGATAATGAATTAAGGAAACATAATTTTAAATTGTAAGGCATCCTGGAAGTTAAAGAAAGGAGGAATTTAGATACAGAATACACTGCTGGATTGAATCAGGATTTGCAAAAGAAGAGGGAAGCCTAGAGATCTTTTGGTCAAATTCATACATTTGAGGGTTGAGGAGGTAACTAGGAGAAGATAAGATAATATATAATCTTATTATCTTAAGATAATAAGATAAGAGCCCCTGGTCGCGCAGTGGTAAAACTGCCGCCCTGTAACCAGAAGGTTACAAGTTCGATCCTGACCAGGGGCTCAAGGTTGACTCAGCCTTCCATCCTTCCGAGGTCGGTAAAATGAGTACCCAGAATGTTGGGGGCAATATGCTAAATCATTGTAAACCGCTTAGAGAGCTCCAGCTATAGAGCGGTATATAAGTGTAAGTGCTATTGCTATAATAGAATGAATAAAAGTTAATGGTGGGCAACCACCATGTGGAAAATATGAATGATGTTCCTCCAAGTATACTTACAAAGACTATAATTTTTCTATTAAAATGAAGGAAAATAATATTAAATATAGATGGGGTATTCCCTTCAAATTATCAGCATTCTTGAGGAGTGAATCAGTACTGATATTTAAAGTGGAGGAGATGCATCAGCTGCTCAGTCACCTGAGTAAATCCTCTTCAAGAAATGCTGGTAGACGTCTGGGAAGATCAAATGTAAACAAACTGCTACTATGCAGCAGGAAGTGTCTTTGACAAAAAGAAAGGATGGTAGGAAGTGTTAAATGGTTTTTATAAAACATTAATGATTTAAATAATCAATTTAAAAGAAGAAAATAGCCCTAACGTAAAATCAAATTAGTTTAAATATATATTTCTTTAAAAAACCCATTTATTATCAAGAGATTTAGGGCTTTTAGTTAGAATTTATAAGGGGCATAAATGTAACTGGAAAGCCTAAATAAGTAGTAATACTTGGGTTAGATATATGATAGTGGAACTATAGTATGTTCTAGTGTGAATGGAAGATAAATTATAAGAAAGAGGACCTTAAGCTCTTGTTTGATAATGTTAGTATATTTATAGGCACTAAATTATGGTCAAGATGTTTGGGGTTTTTTTATAATCTGATTAAGAAGGCTGATAAATTTAAAGAGGGAGACTTGATTTGGGTAGGAGATTTAATATGATGGGAACAATAAATAGAGCTAACACTCAGAGACTTCAAATATCAGATGTGATAGACATTTTAAGAGGCTGGAATTTTGAGGCTGGCTGGAATTTTGGAGATTAAGTTATATCTGAAGATTTTATAATTTTGTATGGATATTATAATTATTTGAATAGACATACAATATATTCAAGAACTAATAATATATATTTGTAATCTCTGATGATGCTAAAAGTATATCAGTTCCAACTGAAACCATTTAGTCTACAGACCATGCATTGATAATTAGTGTGGGGAAATACAGTCCAATCTAATCTTTGAAATAAATATGACTCTAATGATTAATGACTGCCTTAAAGGTGTTCCAAATCAGTGGTTAATCTCAAGCCACTGTCCTATTCAACAGTGAGTTACAAAACATCCTTATCCGTGTCCTAAAAGTTTATTTCACATTAAAAGTTTGCAGTACTTCAAATGACCCTAGAATGAGCACCCAACAACTGTATCACAGGGAGGATTTCTTTTTGGGTTCAGTGTTTGTCTGTACATAGCATTACAGATAAATGCTGCATGCATGGAGAATGGGGAGTGTGATTAAGGTGTGCTTTGACCTGGTGAGATGGCAAGATTTGCTAGCATGCACCTGTTGGTGCTGTAACTATGTGGCATACAGTTTCATGCCTGAAAGAAGCTACAAACCCCAAACATATCATCTAAGTAAATGATGTTCATCCTGAATGGTATTACCATTCCTATATGCCAGAAATATAGTGGAACTTATCTTAGGTGGATGGTTGCATAGAATAGACATCTTACTTGGGATTATGGCATTGCTCTACAGGGAAAAAGCATATCAAGAACATCCATAATAATCCATTATCTTGCAGAAAAGGTATAATGCAGCAAAATGAGACTTCAGTGTGTGTATGTAATGCAATGCAGATATGTTTGCGCTAACAAGGAGTGGGCCTGGATGGAAGACCATTGGAGACATCATGCAAGACCCTGAGCTTTCTGAAAGAAGAGTGAGAAACAACACTATCCTCAACAGGATAAAATAATCACATCCTGTCCATGCTCTGAGTCACCAGATTCAAGGATGAACTACCCAAAGTCCCAGCCTGCTCAGGACCAACCATCTTCCCAACCTGGAATCATTGATAGATGTGTATGGTGGGGCTAGGTCCAAATAGCAATGATGTGGTTGTCCTCCAGGCCTGTGTAGCATGACAGGGGAAGTGCAGTGCTGTGTTGGTAGCAGGAAAAATGGAGGGAACACACAGGCATAAAAACAAAACTGCTCTTTATTGTTACACTCAGGAACAGCAGGAGCTACACCCAAAAGCAACAGCTCCCAACAACTACAGTAACTGCGTAGGTCCAGAAAGCACAAATACATAACATGTAGGCCGAGATTGGACCATGTGACTGGAGTGAGCACTCATAAGACCAGGGCACAGTCTCATGGGAGATGCTGAGTGTCCCACAAGGCTATCATGGCTGCATGGATGTTGAAGGGGGTTAAACAGGGTGGTATTTGGGGGCCCTTTTTATTTAATTTTTATATTAACCTCTTCTTTCTTGATGACCCCACTTTACACCAACCTAAATTAGCAGGAAGACCCATTTCTATTTTATTATATGCTGACAATGTGGCGATAATATCTACTACACTTGTTGGTATGCAAAGAGCCTTGAGATCACTCGCATTATTTTGTGAAGAGGAATCTCTGGTTATTAACACACAGAAATCTAAGATGATGGGTTTTAGTAAGGGAAGGAAAAATCACAATTGGGTAATTAATGGAAGAAATGTCCAATAGGTTAAAATCTATAAATACCTTGGCCTGGTATTCCATGCGCGAAAATCATGGAGACCTCATTGTGAGTTCGCGGCTGCTAATGCCCAGATATCTAAGGCAGTGATACTAAAATTCTCTTATACTAAAGGAGCCCATTATGTACCGGTGGTGCTTAGGGTTTTTAAGGCTAAAGCCCTGACACAGATGTTGTATGATGTTCAGATATTTTCCACAGGTAATTTACAACCCCTTGAAGTTGTTCAGGCGGGCTTTCTGCGTGCTATTTTTCAATTGTCTAGATGTGTCCCAAATGTGGCTTTACGCCTGGAATCTGGCATGATTAGGTTTGTGGCCCAGGCGTGGTTGAGCATGGTCATTTTTTTGCTCAAACTTCATACTTACTCCTTGGGCCTTGTCCCACTAGTTCTTAAGGATGACTTTCAGTCACTCTGGATAAAGAATCTCCAAACCATCCTAGGTAAATGTGGCTTCCCAGAACAATTTATTTGAATTTTAAGCTACGTTGTAGCTAAAAAGTTCTTCAAACAGAGAGTGCTAGATATAGAGAAGCAGAGATCTTAGTTTGATTGCTCCTAGGAATATTTGTGGCAGTTTTTAAAATTATCCAGCATCTGCCGCTTATTTAACCCACTTGACTACTTTAAGGCTGAGAAGAGGCACGATTTAACGTTCTCCCCTCGGCTGTATTAGAGGGAAGATATTAAAAAGTCCCTTTAAGTAATCGCCTCTGCCCTTGTGGTGTAGGCGTGGTTGAGTCAATAGTTCATGTCTTGCTTCACTGTTCCTTTTATGAATCAATTCACCTTATTTGGATTGAACCTTATTTGAAAAAATGTTTTGGGCTTTCTGCTGATCATTATGTTGCTTTCCTTCTAGTGGATTGCCAAAAAGAGATTACTTACAGAACTGCATGTTTTTTGTGCTGCAGCGTGCAAAATAAGATGCTTGCAAACTGGATTTTAATTTATTTGGTTTTGTTTTAGTCTTGTAAATATGTATTTATTGTTCAGGAGCTGTTTTGTTTGGTCATTGACTGTAACTAAACTAAGCTAAACTAAACTAAGCTAAATTAACTGCATGGGGTTATTTAGGGAAGAGGTAGAGAGCACCATGAAGGAAAAAGACCTAGTCCAAGAGACAGCCTTAGAAAGGGGCAAGACTGAAGGCTAAGAGCCAGGAGGAGTCAAGTGAAAATAGGGCCCCTCCCTTCTGTTTGGAGGCTAGGGACTCCTAAGACTGGCATTGCACACATTATCATAGTGTCTAATAGATGATTCACACAGTGAAAATCTTTATTGAACAATGCATTTGGACTCCCTTATGGTGATATGTTGTTTTCATTCATTAGAGGTCCCCTCACAGGTGTGCAAAGTATATGAAGGGTGCCTGACATACTTAATTGTGTTCAGTGAACACACTGAATTGTGTTCAGTAAGAGACAGAAAGGATGTTAGGGAGAAGATTAAACACAATAAGATCATAATTTGTCTGTAGGTAGGAAGTTTTCAAAGAGGAAGTAATAATAAAGAACAACTATTCAACATGGAAACCATTGGATTTATTATATGCACTGCATTTTTTAAAATTCTATATGTAGCTGCTTTGCAATAGAAAACAGATAATAACATTGTTTATCTAAGCTTTGACAGGCAGAGATCTACCACATGGTGGATGCTAGCTTTGAAAATCATCGAACAGGGAAAGCCATGAGATCGTTAACCCCTGCTAACTTGGGAAAGAGGCACCTTTTATCGTGGTGATTCTCTTTATTTAGCAGGAGGAGAGTAACTGGCCCTATCCAACCCCAGCACAGTACTTCCAGTGACTGTTGCTGGTGTCTATCTTATTTATTTATTTATTTTAAGATTGTGAGCTCTTTGGGGACAGGGATCCATCTTATTTATTTATTATTTCTCTGTGTAAACCGCCCTGAGTGATTTTTGGAAGGGCGGTATAGAAATCAATCAATCAATCAATCGTTAACAAAGTTTCTCCCTGGATAATAACAGAACTTCTTGCTCACCTCCAAAAGTGGGGTAATCTGTAATCACAACAAGCAACATATGAAACTTAAGATATTGCATCAGATATTTGTTATTTTAGGCACTACTACTTAACCTGTGCTAGATGCTATGCTAGCATACTAGCTTTTAATTGTGTCTAATTTGTGGAGAAAGGGAAGAGGGTGGAGGATGTTAAGGACAAGAAGGACAGGGACAGATCCATTAAAACTGGGCAAAGAAGGAAGGCAAATTTGGTGAAAAGATTCATGAGGAGAGTGGAGGAGAAAGACCTGCAGAGGTTCAGAAAAAGACAAGCGAGTTAAGTCAGTCTGGTGGGGCAAAGGGAGAGCGGAGGACAGAGACAGTTAGATCCAGACAAGACTGGGGGGAAAGAGCAGTGAAGGTCTGGAGAAGGGAGTGGGAGAATGAGTGAACTGAACCTGAACAAGTTCAGGTAGAAACACATCTAGAGATTCAGAGAAAGGGGCATTGCAGAAAGACAGAGGTACCTGAAAAACCTCGGGTGAAGGCACGAAGAAAGAGTGGTCTTTCATTCTAGGAAGACAAGGCCGCAGCTCAGCTTCCTGACTCTGGACTGAACTTGTGGGTGGAACTATGTAAATGAAGGGGGACTGCTGGACACTGGAACTGGAGGGAGTGACTGTCCCTGTGACTTCAGAAAGCCACCTACGGGGAAAGGAATGACAGCATTGGAACTACGAGAAACTAAACTACCAGGATTTATTACATTGGGGTCCAGGTTGGTTGGAGTCACCTAAAACTATAAGGATATCGGAATGATACCTGTGACAGGAAAATGCAACTTGCATTAATCCTTGACTTATCAGTAAAAGTGTAGGAGCTCTTTTGAATGTGGCCTGCACTTTCATAACAGAGTGATCCATAGGTGAATGCTGATATAGTCTTGAATGAAAAAATAGAAAAGCCCCAGAAGCAAGAGAAAGGGAAGAAGTGTGTATCTGTTGATGTGAAGCAGGTGGGGCAAACAGTCTTCAGAACAGGGTCCAAATACTGTACATTTTGGAGGTGATTGCTAAGGGTTATACAGAATGGAAAAGCTCTGAAGTGATCTTTTCTCATGTTAAAGATTAATGGGGATGGTCTTCAATGGAGAACAATGCAACAATGGATGGGGCTAGACTGAATAATAGGATTTCCTGGGAAGCCAAATGTTGATTCTAAAGATCTGATGGGCTTGTTTACTCTAAGGCTTAGGTGGATCTGAAGAGGAGAATTGAGTTTAACACCTTGGTGCAAAAATGATAATTTGCTGAAAAACAACCAACCTCATGGAGCCTGGTTTGGGGAGGGGGAGGGGTCTCGGGAATTCTTAAGGGGGTTATGCAGAAATTCTATTTCTGGGTGTTGAGGAGCCCACTGCAGGTTCTAATGGGACTAGGATGCATTCACAATAATTCCTTCCTTGACTTCTTCAGGTGCCTTTATTTATTTATTTATTTATTTATTTAAAAAATTGTTGTTATTATTATTGTCATCGTTGTCATCATCATCATCATTATCTATGTTTTATATCCTGCTCTTCCTCCAAGGAGCCCAGAGCGGTGTACTACATACAACCCTGTAAAGTAGGTTAGGCTGAGAGACAAGTGACTTACCCAGAGTCACACAGCAAGTATCATGGCTGTATGGGGATTTGAACTCGGGTCTCCCCAGTCCTAGTCCAGCACTCTAATCACTACACCACACTGGCTCTTTAGTGGTAGTGTTGAACACTGTTTCTTTTCCTGGCCTTGTCCTCGCAAACCCAGACTAGGCACTTATGTAAGTGTACCATAGGGGTGTACAGACACACTAGTTCTAATGTTTGCAAACAGCAAACTCTCAATGTTTGCTGAAAGCAGAACAAGAATAGTTCTAAAGTTTTCTTCAAGCATCTTTTCTCATGCTTAAAGAATCCCTTAAGAAGTATGCATGAAATGATAATATAAGATTCCTCAACAGTGATGATATTTCAAAAATATTTTCCACTACTAATGAACAGTAAACTTTTCTAGATCAAGTTAAGCATGCCTTTTCATATGTGAACTTTGCCATGCTTGTATTCCTTTTCTTCCTTCATCATTGATGCCCAACCACTACATCCTTATCAGCCCCAATTTACCTCTCTCTTGTCATGAAGAGGAACAACTAGATCAGTCTGTCATCCAGCAAAAGAGACTAAAGCTAGAAACCATAACCCATAAAAAATAGAGGCTTAAAACAATTGCTTAGCTGATGGAGTCTAAAGGTTAACTTGAATTTCAAATAATAATTGATGTTATTCACATAATACTGATGAACAGTGGATTGACCTCTGTTGGACAGCTCTTGGGTTAGATCTGAAAGCATGGATGCATGAAGGCACTTCTGCTTATAAACACTTCATATTATTCTGTGATTAAGAAAATGGAAAGGGTGGGGGAGTTAATAACAAGCAGGTTTGTGCAGCAATTAATTCTATTAAGGTATGAAGGCACATGTTGTCTTTACTGATACCATATATATCATTGCAGATTTTGCATTGTGCAGCATAGTTTACTTTTTAAAAGCTGCCTCGATTCCTTGCCAAGTGATACCTGATTGGCTTGGGTCACTGGGGGACTTCATTGGTTTCTTACAGAGCTTAAAATTGTGCTTTCAGGCTCACCATTTCTCAAACTATTCAATGGCATGATGGATTACAGGAAGCCGAACTCAGCAGGTTGCAGACTGCATTTTTTGATTTAGCATTTTAAGAGCCCAGCAAGTGACTAGACCGCAGCTCGCTATGAGATTCTCTAATTTGTTCCAAATTATCACAATTAAGGAGAGCGCTTTAAAGTGCACATAATTACACAAAGGATGCATTTGGGTTCATAGTAATCTGTCCTGGCATTTTTAAATGAGTTTGCTTTTAGGTTATTTCTTTTTCCTCTGAAGTGGTAAATCTCTGCAGTAAGTGGGCAGTGTTTTGCTACTGTAGGAGAGATGTTTCACTACCCCTATTATCAATCTAGTTTTTTTTTAATTATACAATTTAGCCATGGAATTTTGCTCCGGGCTAAATCTTGGCATCTAAATCATGTGTGCTCATTTTCAATTAGATGAGTTTAGAGAGAACAAAGAACAGATTTTAAGTTTGAGTATGATCTTTCAACTTCCATTTGCCAACATGTAATATGTAAGAGAAGCTCTCTGTACATATGCTGACACCCAGATTAACCAATGACTGGTGCAGTGATGCTGCATGTGTATCACAATGAAGAGGCTATTTTAGTCAAACTCCCCCTCTTTCTCAAGCTGACTGCGACTCCCAAAATTAGGTCCCTGAGGGTTACATAGCCCTCAGGCACATATTTTTAGGAATCATGGAGGGCTTCAGAGGGAAAGGGAGACATATGAATCCCCCCTCTTTTATAGCATGTGCAGTATTAGCAGCACCTACATTATTCTGTATGTCACTTATTATGGCACTAGAATGTAATAATATAAACAAATAGAACTTGGCAGCTTTAGTTTTCTATGCAGAGTTTTCCAAAAATTTTTTGCTTAGGTATAAATTCATGTTGAGTGTTGTGAAAATTCATTGGTAGGTATACTAGTAAAAAAAAGCTCTTGATGTACCAGATTTTGATTTCACCCTCTGCTCTAAAATGGTTTTTTTGTGAATAAATCGACAGCTCTGTTAATTATGATGTCCGTTACTAGATATGCCTATTAATAGCACATTTTAACCCATCCTGTCCTTGATAGAGGAGGATAATTAGTCATGTGGCAGCAAGCATGAATTTCCCCCTTTGCTAAGCAGGGTCTGTCTTGTTTTGCATTGGGAGATTCCATGTGAGCAGTGTAAGATATTCCCCTAAGGAGATGGGGCCATAGCTCAGTGGTAGAGCAGGTGACGTCCCAGGTTCACTCCCTGGCATCTCCAGGGAGAGCTGGGAGAGACTCCTGCCTGCAACCTTGGAGAGCTGCTACCAGTCAGTGTAGACAAGAGCTTGACAGACCATTGGTCTGACTTGGTATAAGGCAGCTTCCTTTTAAATGTTACATTGAAGGTTATATGACCAATAAACACAACACAGGACAGAGCTAAGCAGACTGGGGCAAGCTTAATTTTTAATGGGTGGGAGTCCCCAGGGACAGAGAACAAATTTAACCTCAGCTGCAGTGTTATTCCAATGTGACCCTTTTACTTTTACAATATAAGAAAATGGCTGCCATTCATTTCTAGGGAGAAAAGTACAGTTCTGGACATGATGTGAGAAAAACCTGTATACCAGCCCAACAATGGATGGCTAAGTCACTATTGGCAGGAACTTCATGGAAGAACAATGAGTAGCATTCACAATTTATCCTTATTCTTGAACAGCAGCCCTTAGTCTGGAACAGGGGTGCTTGATTCAAAGTAAGAACTCTTGTTCTAGAGAATGCCCCTCCCAAAGCCTTGTGCCGATGGGAGAGTGATTTGTTCCACCTCACTCATCAGCCAGCCCCAAGAGCAGGAAGGATTGGCAGTTGGCTAACTGGGGCCATTCAGATAGCATCCTGCCCCCAAAGTTCAGTTGGGCATTTTCTGAGTTTTCCTCCCTCCCTCCTCTAGGGGCAGAGTGGGTTTCAGCTGGTAGTTCTGTTGGGGGGCCGAGTAGAGATTTTTGGCTCCCAGCGCATTGACCTTGTTGGGAGTCTTTTTGCCTACTCTGCTCAGCTTTTCCCAGTTGTAGATAGTTAGGTCACAACTTGGCAGGGACAGTGCGGGCTGGGTGGTAAGGTAGTGAGAGTTAAGATCAGTGAGAACCCTTGGGCAGTTAAAAGGGTAGATTGGTCAATTGGTCCCTTGTGGTTTTGGTGGCCCAGGGATGCTGATTCACCATGAAACTTGTCTCAGGGCTTCACAAACCTCAGGGCTGTGTGGCTTGAAGGGTGCGAAGACCTAGAAGTTCTCCAAGCCCCTTTGAGGTTGGCTATGAAGGGAATGAAGTGGGTTTCACCTGCTTCTTTTCTGAGTCAGGGTGTGTCACCCACGCAAGGTGCGGGGAAGGACTGGGAAGTCCAAACCTGGCCTTTGGTAGGCCCGCACTGTCGGGGGGTGGAGTGATGACTCTCCTACAGCCCGTTAATTTGTTTCGTAAAGTTATGGCCCTTACACCCATAATTATGTTGTATGTGTCTTTCTTGGTACTGAGGTGTGGGGACAAAGGGCTCCTGTTCTGGAATATGTGGATGTTATCCAGTATACATACCGCTGCACTCTTAGGAACAAATCTTATACTTAAAATTATCAATAAATTGTCCAGATGGACTCACTTTAGATGTCTACGGTACATTTTATATCTGTGCTGACCCTTCTTTGAAATTGGTCAAACTTATGTTCAGACTTCCAAGATGGATATGTGTCCTAATCATACATGGGTAAATTTCATTGAAGAAAATACATAGTTACACACACACACACACAGAGAGAGAGAGATATGAACAGATGCATTAAGTGAAATAAGGTCAAAGGCCTCACTTCATACAGCTAATTAAAGTGGTGATACTTACTAGGCAGCTATGATGATCACAGTGAGAGCCCTGATCTTCTCATTTTGCCACAGTGATAACAGTGAATATTTGAATTGTCCACAATTTGCCAGGTTAAAAGGTGGTGACTCCCATTTCTTCTGCGGCTTTTAAAGCAGCAAGAAACTAAACTTTTATGACTGATGTCCACTTGAAAGCTTTGAAAGCATTCTGATAAAAAGAAATCCTTCAACCGTCTTTATATTTCTTATTCTGTAAAACCAAAAGAGCAGTTTGATGCTCAGTATTCATAAAAAAATCCAAAAGAAGTTAAAAAAATTTCCAAGTAGTCTGTAATAGTTCATAATGAACAAATACATATAATCAGTCCTTTTTAAAGAATGTTTCCACAACAGAGAACTGATCAGACAAACATGCAATTAGGAAACTATTAATTTTAGCAAGACACAACTATTAAATACTTTTAAAGGGAATTTCTGTTTCAGCCAGATAAACTGAAGCAGCTCCTTCAGATATCCATGGAAGCATCAATAGTAAGATATGCTAAAAATAACACCTATAAAGGCCTTATCAAAATGTTAAATATTTGCCATTCTTCCTGTTGACAGCCTTGTAGGCAGTATAATTCATCGCTTTTTGGGAAAGAATGATAATCTGTATTTGTCTGGCAGAAAAAAACAGGTCAAAAATTCAGCCACAAGAGGGATTATTCCAAGGACATTAAACCTTTGCTGCATTGTAGTTCTGATTTTCTTATTGATTATGTTATGCAGTATCAATCTTTGTGAGTTGTTGCACATATAATATTTTAGGTGTACATTGGTGTATCTAGCTCAGTATTGTCTTCATAGACTGGCAGCGGCTTCTCCAAGGTTACAGGCAGGAATCTCTCTCAGCCCTATCTTGGAGAAGCCAGGGAGGGCAGTTTAAACCTTCTGCTCTTCCCAGAGCGGCTCCATCCCCTGAAAGGAATCCCTTACAGTGCTCACACTTCTAGTCTCCCTTTCATATGCAACCAGGGTGGACCCTGCTTAGCTAAGGGGACAAATCATGCTTGCTACCACAAGACCAGTTCTCCTCTCTTTACATATCTTAAGATATTTAAAGTGTACATATTTATCATATAGGTACACATCATAACTGACTGTAGCTCTTAAAATGAATACAAACTCCTATCATCTAGTTCAGCATTGTCTAAAAAAATGTATCTCCATATTCATTTCTAAAAACCTCCTTTGTATCACTATTAATTTGTTAAAATCATGTTCATGTCATGACAAAAATTGTCTGTTCTGTCCATTCATTTGTTTACTTGTTCTAATTGATTTCAGTGATCTCTTGCATTTGTCAACAACCTATTAATGTGTCATTTTTCAGATTTGAAATAAGTTATTCTTCAAGGCTTGGGTGGATTCAAAGACTTGTAATGGCTTGAACTGTGGATACCGCTTTTGGTTGAGGCACAAGAAACTGGTGCTAAAATTTCCAGGGCTGAAAGTGCCTCTAGAATCCAATGCAGATAATTTGAAGACCACATCTGGATGCCATGGGAATGCAGAGCTGCTGACATGTAACTGATGTCACATTCTGTTAGCTGCCCCTTTGTTGAAAGCCAGGAATATCATGACACAGTGGATAAGGCAGATATATCCATCAAGTCCAACTGTAGCAAGTGATTGTGGATGAGTTGTGAACTTGTTGAATTTCTACTTAAACATTGATAGTAAATGGCAATTTGGGATGTCACTGTGCCCTGTAGGGATGCATCAGGCAGAAATTCATCTGATTAGGAAAGCTGCCCCTGTTGAATTTCTGACTGCATGCACCCCTGCCTAGCCCAGTATCAAACTGAAAACCCACAACAAAGTGTTGGTACATGAGACCTAATTTTAAATGCCAGTATTAAATATAGGACTTTACAAAATGCATAGGAACATAGGAAGCTGCCTTATACTGAGTCAGAACATGAGTTCATCTAGCTCAGTATTGTCTACACAGGCTGGCAGAGGATTCCCCAAAGTTGCAGGCAGGAGTCTCTCTCAACCCTATCTTGGAGATGCCTCGGAGGGAACTTGGCACCCACCTTCTGCATGCAAGTATGCAGATGCTCTTCCCAGAGCAGCCCCATACCCTGAGGGGAGTATCTTCCAATGCTCACACATGTATCCCATTCAAAGGCAAACCAGAGTGGACCCTGCTTAGCAAAGGGGACAAAATGGTGCAAAAATTAAGCTAGGCACTGTACCTTGCAATTCTCGTGCTTTTTAGAACACAGGTGAAAATTGTAAGCACCTCTATTCTCATTTTAAACTAAGGAGGGATTTTTAAAAAAAATGTTTTAATGATTGCCATTAAGTGGTTATGAAAAACAGAACTGTACAGGAATCATATTTGGTATAGTCCAAAACCATACAGCTGATGATTGGTACTACAAACCAAAATTGCTTCAGGGCTGTAAAACTATCTCAGTTTGTAGCTCACAGAGCAAAACCATAACCTGACTTTATAATGTTACACCAACAAAGACAAAGCAACAGTAGTGGGTGGGAGGGGGGCTTTCATATGGCCACACAGACTACTCATGGGCTGCACTGTAATTATTAAACATTTATATGATGCAGTAAAACTGTTAACTGCTAGTTATTAAAGTGTCCAGTACCAAAAAAGACACATCATTTGCATGTGTCCTCGCAGCCCAACACCCATAAATGCCAGATAAATGTTAACAGAATGAAAAACAATGCTCTGTGTTCCCCTTTTAAGTGAGCCCTAAAGGGCATTAAGCATAAAAATCTGTAGATGCTCAAAGGACACAATACCCTACAGAATAGAGCAAATACCACCATCTGATTCTACTAAGCATGCGTAAAGATGGATTTAAATAGAAAAGGCATGCAGTTACTGAAAACAGTTTTGTTTAAAATGGTATCTGTCCTACAGCACAAATATAATCCCTTGTGACTCGTTCTCAAAAGATAACGCTGAATATGAGAAATATACTATTCAAGCTCCATTTACAGAATTTATTGTTACTATCAAGGGATGTTTTGTAGTTGTGTTTAGATCAATAAATCAATAACAGATTTTGATCCAGTTAAGGGATCAATAACTGGATCCAAATCTGATGCAACATTTGTGGTGTGGGAAATATCGCGGTTAGGCTCCTCCTTATGCTGCTGGGCTAACAAGAGAAATCCAAGGCTGTGTGGAACCAGTCTTTGTTGTATCTCCTGCCCATGCCAGAATTATCCATTGTGGATAATATTGAGTCAATACTATTTTGAGGAGGAGCTATAGATCTGCTCCGGAGTGCTTGGCTAGACACTTTGAATATGCTTTGGGGTTACCATGGGGAATCAGCTTGTTATGGGGGAGCAGTCTATTACAGCATTAATCTGAGCAAAGTTTTGGTCTGGAAATGATGAGGCAGTATAAATGTAATACAACAGATTTATTTAGGAATAAAGATGAGGTACAGGAAAGCAAAAAAACTGGTTTGTCAGGGCAATGAGCTCTTAATGAACAGTCTCTGCAAGAATCTCACTTAGAGGAATTTTAGCTGAAGGTCCAAATTACAAATAAATTAGCTTAAGGCTTGCCACAGAAAGGGCTTGAATGCAGAAATGGAAAGGAATAAAAAGGGGGCAATTTAGAGGGGCAGAAAATATTTCCTATCTTTCTCTGGTGGTGCATTTGGTACAGTTGTAGATGGGCACATGAGCAGGTCTTCTCACAGGGGGAAGGCAGTAGCAGAAAAGCAGGGAAAAGAAAGAGCAAGTGGCACAGAGTTACCACTTGCAAGCTTGAGAGCCAGGCCAGGTAGACTTCCATGCAGATCTCAGTTCTGGGTCTGGTGGCCATGTTGCTGGGCCAGGAGTACTTGTACTCCAAAACATGGCTGGAGGTAATGTATGAGTCATGCGCCCTTCCTAGAGGGGCTGAAACTTGTGCTGCACAATGAAGTTCATAGTTGCATGAACTGGTTGACTTGGGTGTGAATTCACTGAACAAAAGCTGAAATGGCTTAGGAGAAGGGTATGTGGAGGTCTGAATGGGTGAACTTAGAGCTTATCTAGAAAAGGAGATGTCTCTCCAGGTGCAAAGATAAATTTCCTTACATTTTAAGGAGTTATCTCCTTCTAGTCCTTGCCAGCTCATTAGCTGTTGGTGTTGGGGAGGGGAGTTGCCCCGCATCAGACCTGGTGGCGCAGTGGTAAAACTGCCGCCCTGTAACCAGAAGGTTACAAGTTCGATCCTGACCAGGGGCTCAAGGTTGACTCAGCCTTCCATCCTTCCAAGGTCGGTAAAATGAGTACCCAGAATGTTGGGGGCAATATGCTAAATCATTGTAAACCACTTAGAGAGCTCTGGCTATAAAGCGGTATATAAATGTAAGTGCTATTGCTATTGCTATATGACCTACTGCTGAGGTTAGTGGAGCAATCTTTCTTTAAAAAAGGGGGTTTGTTACTCTCCTCTGAGCAACTGCTTTTGACCTGGGGTCTACTTTGCTAGCTTCCTTCTCTTTGACAGAGAGAGAAAAAGAGAGGGTTTTTTTAATGGGGATTACTCTCTTTCTGTCTTTGTTGTTATGACATCGGAGTAGTGTTGCCCCATGTCTTGCTTATGCTAAGTGACCATTTGCGAGTCTTGCCACAGATGGGCATGTGCAGAGTTCATACTCCCATGAGCTCAAGTATCCAAAATGGAAACTGTGGCCCCACAGGTCCAAGAATATAGTGGGATGCTGTCTGCTACCCCAAAATAAAGCTGTTTTGGTGATCATGCGTGGGAGCTGTTCATCCATACAGCCTCTGAATATGAGCTCCAAGACCCTGGGTGATTAACAGTCCCCACATGTGATTGAAGGATGTTCCAACAGTGCATCAGGACGTTTTTCTGATGCCACCACATGGCAGTGGCTCGGTTCCTGCTTCTGCATATTCACAGCATTGCCGGGTGGGTAAGAAGACTCTTTTACTATCTCTCCCCACCTCCCAGCTGCCCATTCGGCACTGAATTGGTCTGTCTGAACTGGCCTTGGTTTCCCAGCTGCCCGTTCGGCACCGAATTGGTCTGTCTGAACTGGTCTTGGTTTGGGTCAATCTCGGTCCCAGTTCAGTCTGCAATCAAGCTGCCAAACCGGCCCGGTTCAAGGTGAATGGAATGGTTTTTGCATACCCAGAAGGATTATGGATGAAACTACGAGAATGATTGGTGGAACAGGCATCACAGGACTGATGATGCAGTTAGCATCCACCATGCAGGAAGAGCTTGGGGAGTAAAATAAAAGCTATTGCTAGCTCTGCACCAGGAAAAAGAACAGCAGGAAGCTATTCCCACGATCATTGGAAAGCGGGCTAAGGGAGCTCACAAGGCGGCTAGCCCACCTAAACTACCCTCCCCTTAAATGAGGTTAATGGAGTGAGCGCTCAGTTAACCTCATTTTGTTGCTTGTGTGTCACCACGGTGCGCAGTGACACACAAGTAGACACCCCAGGCGCAAGGGTCTTTCCAGGATGCCCTGTGCACTTGCACGGGGCATCCTGGAACTTCTGGGGGCCACGCGGCCCCTGATCCCCACAGCCCCTGCCGGCTCTGTGACGGAGCCAGCAATCGTGTGGGCAGCCGATCCTACCCGCCTTCAGTTTGACTCACAAGTATCTGGTTCATGTGTTCCCTGCTCCCAGGCCTTGGCAGTGCAGCATGGGTCAGCCCAGCATGGCAGCCAGGTACCAGTAGGCTGAGATCCCAGAATGCAAATGGTGTCAGAAGGTGAGCAGTATTTCATATAAAAGAACCTTGAAGAGTGAAGCCCAGCTCTGGTTTGAGTCCTGGATGCCCTTCAACTTTAAGATATTGTGACCTTTGGGGCCCAATTCACACAGTACATGTGAGGTGGCAAAGTCTTCACACAAATATTGTATCAAATATTGTATCACCTCAATTTCAGAAGGAAGTTTTAAAAGTGATTCTTATTAAATAAGGATGTGTGTGTTTGTGTAGCAGTTTCACACTACCATTGCTTTTGCTTCCTTATGTGTATTGAGCATAACTTCATGCATTACAGTGTGAATGTGGTGGTGTTGGTGGGTAAGGGGAGATTACACCTGCAGTACTTACTCCCACTTCCTATGCACATTTAACCCTGGGAAAGAAAAGGTCACCAATTGCACACAGTTTGTACATCCTCTTTCAGAGGTTATGTTCAATGCATGTAAGGAAGCTATGAGGTGGATGCAGTCCCTCCCACCTAAATGGCCCAACGGAAGAGAAAACATGGCAATCTACTTTTAACAGGATTATTGTGGGAGGAAATTTCAGCAGGTGCTGCTTGTCATGCAGAGAAAAGAAAACCAGCACCTGCTAATGTTTCCTTTTCTGTGCATCTCTTAAGGATACAGGAGCCTTGTCCTCTCTGCACCATCTGGTGATCTTACTCTTACCTATGCTCCATCTACATATATTCATCATAATATATGAAAAGGCTGATTGTTTGGCCCTGTTATTTCAGTGGGGAGGGGGGCATTGAATTTGTTGGGAATTCTCTCTGGTAAGAGATACCCTTCTATTACAACAGTGTGCACTGAGGCACAACACAGCAGAGTCTGCCTAGGCATCCATGTATGCTGAGAGTAAAAGAAACTTGGAGCCAGTTCATAGTTTCAAATCAATATGAGGAGTCTTTATTAGTGAACTCCATTCTAGATAGTAAAGTGGAGAGATAGGATCTTTAATCTAGATAGCTAGCTGGATGCAGAGGGATGGATTCTGCATCTCTGCACACATGGTGCAGGGAGAGAGGAGCGCGTGTGGGTTGCAAGGGAGAAGAAAGGGAAAAAGGAAGAGGAAGTGGCAGGAAGGAAGGAAGGAAGGAAGTCCCTGAGAGTAGCAATCTACATATCAAAGGGATAGTTTCAGAGCAGTAGAGAAGGGATGACCAATGTCTTGACCCCTCTAGCCCTCTGACTCACTAGTCTGTCCTCCTCTGTCATTGAGACATGAGACAACACAGAGTCCTTTACTTCCAACAGAATTTGCCAGCATCCATGTATCCATTTGACCCAATGTCAAATGCTGTACAAGTCTGCATCAAAATTTCCTAAGTGATAGTTACAAGAGCTCTGCATGGTACCTTTCCCTAGCTCTATTGTTGTTAATCATTATTAAGGCACTTGTCTCCTGTGAAAAAGTATGCCAGGGCACAGGTATGTCTGGAAATAATATCCACTATTGTTAGGACTGCTAGCTCTTGAAATAATAGCAGTTTTAAAGATCTGGTATTTAGACAGATTTAGACTGTGCTGGGGACAGACCTCTCTAGGCTTTGTGAAACTGGGGGTGAAAAGTGAAACTGGGGTTGCAGAATGACCATTGTTGGAAGGTTTGAGCCGAGGACTGAGCCAAGCCTAAAAGTTGTTGTTGACGTTGTCTGAAGGGAACCGCTCAGGGGAAGAAAGAAAAAAAAAGACCGAGAGAGAAAACATATCCTGTTTCTTGCTTTTCTGGCAACTAGGTTGAAAGCAAGAACAAAAGAAGTCAGGGGTTGTTTTTTTCTGGTCAGTGGTCAGCTTTTTCCCTTACCTTTTGTGTGTGGAAGCTTTATGTTGTTAGTTAAATTACTCTGTACTTGATTAGGAGGACTTTCGTCTATCTGTCTTTAACAAATTACAAAAAGACTTAGCATGGAAAACAGATGTTATGGCTGAGCCCTTGTGAACTTCGACACAATTAAGCCCTGGTGAAGATGATGAAGGAAATGATTATAATGATTAATTAAATGTACATTTATGGCCCAATAATAGACAACTGGATAGGACACACAAAGGTGCACTAGAAAGAATTAAGAAAAAATATTGTAAAACCCAACACAATTTGAGTGGCCATTCTTCACTGACAGAACGATCCTTTTGTGTAATACAATAACCCATGGCTGCTAGTCATGATGGCTATATGCTATATGCACAGACAATCTGCCCCCAGATAACAGTTGCTTGAAATCAACAGCAAAAAAGGGCCATTTGCTGAAATGTCCTACTTCTAGGCTTCCCAGAGGCATCTGACTGACCGCTCTGGACAGAATGCTGGACTAGTTGGACATTTGGACTGATCCAGCAGGGCTCTTCTCATGTTCAAAGCAGCACTTTGAGATAATACAGAAAGCAGATTTCCTGCTCCCCAAGAAGAGTCTCCATTTGAAAGGTGTTGGGCTTACTAGTAGAAGACACTTTTACTGTACCCCTGAGGTTCCCTTTCTTATTGTTTCTGCATTGGTATCCTCTTTCCCTTCTTTCATTATGATCCAAAAAGCCCAAGAGGCGGCTTACAACAGCATGAATGAATGAATGAAACAGGTAAATGCCAATCAAATAAAACTTTACCATTTAAAACTAATATAAAACTACGCAAGCTCAATAAAAAGGCTGACTAAGAGCTAGGGGCATTTCCTGTAAAAAGGAAGGATGTTGCCAAACTTCTAAATGCCATAACTAAGTCTGCCTATTCAAGACTCTTTAGGGAGGGAGGTCACTGCTGAATAGACCCTGCTCCTTATCACAAGCTTTGAAAAAATCACTGGGCAGTGGGGAACAAATTAAACAAAAGAAAATCCCCCGTTTGACCTTAAGAACAAGCAAATCCATGTAGCACCTTACAATGACCATTCAGTTACAGTTAGGGAATAGAGACTGTAAGATTCAGATAGGCAAGACGTTTTATATCCCTCCTTTGTTATTTGTAACATTGAAATAGTTTATGGACAATACTCAGCCTTTTACCTAGATGTCTTTGCCAAAGTGGTTATAACAAAAATTGCCAGTCAACATTTCCAAACTACTGGCAGGAACAACAGAATTAGCAGGTACTAATTATGGCTGGGAACTAAACTAAATACAGAAGCCACAAGGCAGCTTCCGCCCCCTTCTCAAATGGAAAAGCATAAAATAATCTGTGAATCCTCTGCAATATTTTTGTAACAGCAGACATTAAAAGGCTCTAGTTACTTGCCAAAATACCTATTCTTTAGAAGACATTAAAATGTCTTTCCAATTTGCACATTCAATTATTCCTTTTGCAAACATTGTTCAAAAGGCTTGATGGTGATAGTAAAAGCTACACATTTCACACTCCTTTGGTGTTACTCTTGAAATGCCTCCAGTAATTTCAGCTCTTATGTCCACAGAGACAGAAGCTGAAATCAAGCTGCTATTGATGTAAATGGGAATATTATTACTGTTCATTTCAATGATGTAGGCCAGGATAATTTCCAAACAGATCCAATGTAATCAGGCCTGGTGATTACGGCCCCTAGACTTATGGTTCTGGGGGATTTCAAACTTCCAGCTCCTGATGGGGGTTCGATGGTTCGGGAGTTCATGAGCTCTATGGCTACCATGGGCTTGTCTCAGATCATTTCGGGCCCGACTCATGTGGGTGGACATACCTTGGACTTGGTTTATTTTTAAGGGCAATGGCAGGCAGATCTGGTCATGGAGAATATTGTCATCTCTCCCCTGCCATGGTCCGATCATTTTCTGATTAATATGCAGATTGCAGCGGCCCCCTGTCTCTACCGGGACAGCCCTACAACACGGAAGGTCCACCCCAGGCACCTCATGGATCCTGTCGGATTCCAGGAGGCTCTTGGGGACATTCCTTGCAATCTGGTAGGCGTTTCTCCATCACAGCTCGTGGAATCTTGGAACATTGAGGCCACGAGGGCGTTAGATGAAATTGCTCCCAAGCGTCCTATTATGGTTCATGGATCCCAGCTCCCTTGGTTCTCTGAGGAGCTTAGGGAGATTAAACAGACCAAAAGACGCTTGGAACGCCATTGGAGGAAAACTGGTGCCAAAGATGACCGAGTATGACTACTTGCTTATATTCGGGAATACAGGTGAAACTCGGAAAATTAGAATATCGTGCAAAAGTCCATTAATTTCAGTAATGCAAATTAAAAGGTGAAACTGATATATGAGACAGACGCATTACATGCAAAGCGAGATAAGTCAAGCCTTAATTTGTTATAATTGTGATGATCATGGCGTACAGCTCATGAAAACCCCAAATCCACAATCCCAGAAAATTAGAATGTTACATGGAACCAAGAAGACAAGGATTGTAAATAGAACAATATCGGACCTCTGAAAAGTATAAGCATGCATATGTATTCAGTACTTGGTTTGGGCCCCTTTTGCAGCAATTACTGCCTCAATGCGGTGTGGCATGGATGCTATCAGCCTGTGGCACTGATGAGGTATTATGGAAGACCAGGACGCTTCATTAGCGGCCTTCAGCAATTCTGCATTGTTTGGTCTCATGTCTCTCATCCTTCTCTTGGCAATGCCCCATAGATTCTCTATGGGGTCAGGTCAGGCAAGTTTGCTGGCCAATCAAGCACAGTACACTGTATACTTTTCAGAGGTCCGATATTGTTCTTTTCTTCAATCCTTGTCTTCTTGGTTCCATGTAATATTCTAATTTTCTGAGATTGTGGATTTGGGGTTTTCATGAGCTGTATGCCATGATCATCACAATTATAACAAATTAAGGCTTGACTTATCTCGCTTTGCATGTAATGCGTCTGTCTCATATATCAGTTTCACCTTTTAATTTGCATTACTGAAATTAATGGACTTTTGCACGATATTCTAATTTTCCGAGTTTCACCTGTATTCTAGGATGATAAGAGTGGTGAAATCCCACTATTTCTCCGCTCTTATCACATCAGCTTACTCTCGTCCAGCGGCCTTATTTCAGATTACCCGCTCCCTTCTTAGGAGAGAGGAGCAGGTAGATGTTCAATCTGGCTGCTGTGATCAATTTGCTCAATTCTTTGCTGATAAAGTGACCCACCTTCGGCTAGAGTTGGACTCTACTTCTGTAAGATCTGTTCAGATAGAGGAGATTCTGCCCTGTGATGTTATATGGGACACCTTTGAGTTGGTCGAGGATATGGACATGATTCTCTCAGGTATGGGTGTGGCAACATGTTGTTTGGACCCTTGTCCCCCCTGGCTGGTTAGAACAGCTGGTGGGAATGTTAATTCTTGGCTACAAGAGTTGGTCAACTCCTCGTTACGTGACGGTTTCATACCAACAGCCCTTAAAGAGGCGATAGTTCGCCCTCACTTGAAGAAACCCTCCATGGACCCTGAGGTCCTTGACAACTGTAGGCCGATCTCTAACCTCTCTTTTATAGCGAAGGTGTTAGAGAGGTTTGTATGTGCCCAGCTTGAGAGGGTCTTAGAGGAAACTGGCTATCTTAATTCTTATCAGTCGGGTTTCAGGCATAGCATTGCTCGCTCTGGCAGATGACCTTCTTAGGGACCTTGATGAGGGTAGTGTCCCTCTCCTGGTCCTTCTAGATCTCTCAGTGGCTTTTGACACTATCAATCATGCTATCCTCCTTGACCGCCTGCGTGGGTTGGGTACTGGGGGCACTATCTTACAGTGGTTCCATTCTTACCTTAGCGGGCATGTCCAGTCAGTATGCATTGAGGACAGAGGCTCTGACCCATGGCCACTCCTTTATGGAGCTCCCCAGGGTTCAGTTCTTGCCCCTGTCCTCTTTAATATCTATATGGAGCCACTGGGTCAGGTCATTTCCCAGTTTGGGGTGAGATTTCATCAATATGCTGATGATACTCAGCTGTATATTGCCATCCCAGAGCATTCTGGAGATGCTGTTTCTCTGTTTACTTGATGCCTGGAAGCTGTTAAGGTCTGGATGAATCAAAATAAGCTCAGACTGAATCCCACCAAGACTGAGCTACTCTTACTCAGCCCTCGTACCGGCCAACAGTTGGATGTGAACCTTGTTTTAGATGGGGTGGTGCTGCCCCCGAAGGAGCTTGTACGTGACTTGGGGGTCGTTTTGGATTCGCACCTCCTGCTTGAACAGCAGGTGGAGGCTGCAGCCAGAAGTGCTTTTGCCCAGCTCCATTTGATTCATCAATTATGCCTTTACCTTGATCGGCAAGCATTAATGACAGTGACCCATACCCTTGTTATCTCCCGCCTAGATTATTGTAACGCCCTCTATCAAGGGTTACCTTTGAGGATGATCGGAAAGCTACAACGGGTCCAGAATGCAGCGGCACGTTTACTTATGGGTGCCAGAAAATATGACAGGGTGACACCTCTCCTGCAGTCATTGCACTGGTTGCTATTCGCTACCGAGTTCAATTTAAGGTCCTGGTTTTGACCTTCAGAGCCTTGCAGGGTTTGGCACCTGTTTACCTACAGACCCACCTCTCCCATCCAGTTACATCCCATTCGGTCAGATCTGGTCAGATGGCCCTTTTGTCAGTCCCCGATTTCCGAGAGGTTCGGGGCGCTAGAACCCATGAAAGGGCCTTCTCGGTTGCTGCCCCACCTCTCTGGAATTCCCTTCCCCTGCAGATTCATTTAGCTCCTTCTTTGTTGATTTTTAAATCTTTATTGAAGACTTTTCTTTTTCACCAGGCTTTTACCTTGTAATTTATCTATCCCCCCCACCACTCGCCCTCTGTTTTATTATATTATTTTACTCGCCCTTTAGTTTTATTTGGAATGTAATTTTAATGCTGTCTTGTTTTGCATGTTTTTGTACACCGCCCAGAGTCTTCGGAGTGGGCGGTATATCAAATGTTTCAAATAAAATAAATAAATAAACAAACAAATAAATGTGACCAGTGGCTCACCTGCATTTTTGTGATGAGGTTAAAGGGATGATTCAAATTGTTTTCAAATGTCCAAGTTTCCTTCTTTCTTCCAAGTTTCCTTCTTTTCCTTCCAATTTGCATTTCTCCATGAAATGATAAGTAATGGAGAGTGAACCTCACCTAATGACAGCTTATTCATCAGTACTGATTTTTCCCAGCAGTGTGCAGCCACTGGAAAATTTTGAGTGTTTTCTTGATACCAGTGATAATCTTAATTTGGACAAGCCAGTGATTGGTCTCAGCAGGTTTGGCCAATGTCCCACATGAATTAAGAGTGTGTGCCCCAGAATATGCCTGCAGAATCTTCTACAAGAGACTTCTGTGGCCGATGAGTCAGGAAATGCTTGTCAGAAGAATCAGTGGAAAGGATGCTCTGAAGGTCAAAAGTCTCAAAACCAGTGCCTTTGGGTCATCCCTCTATTGTACTAGAAGCTTTAAACATGAAGTGAATTATTGCCAGTAAGATTATTAGGACAGTTTTGGAAATACACAGGAATTAAAATGATAGACATTTTGGTTTGTTTGCTAGTTCACATGTGAACTGATTGAGGCGGGGGGTCTTCCTTGTTTTTTTAGCTGACTTTCTAGTAGGCTTCGGCATTCTGCGTGTCCTTGTGTGTTTTCCTCCTATCAACTTTGTGATGCCTGGACCAATATGATCCAAATCAGGTACATTTGTAGGGACACATAGTGACACCTCATAGGCTTAGTTTGTGATAATCTCATCCTTCCAGGTTCAAGATGGCAGATGTATAAACTTTTGAGATGCAAGAGGGCTAACTTGTGGACTGTCTAACCAATTTGAACCAAATTAGGTACAGTTGTAGTGAGCGACACACAAGGATACCTCAGTGGCATCATTTGTGGTGATGTCGTCCACCCCAATTCAAGATGGCAGATGCATAAACATTTGCGGAGCTAATGGGCTAACTTGAGGACTGTCTAACTGAATTGTACCAAATTTGGTACAATTGTGAGTGACACAAAGGGATACCTCAGTGGTGTCGTTTATAACAATGTCATCCACCGCAACCCAAGATGGTGGGTGTGTCAACATTTGAGGCTCAAGCAGTCTAACTTGAGGACCACATTACCGATTTGCAACAAATTTAGTCCAATTGTAGGGATAATGAAAAGAAAACCAGCAGATTAGTTCTTCCTAGAACAACATGTTCTAAGTGTCTTTCACCAACCAGGCCTTACTGGGCTCTGCGGGGAGAGTGGGCTTAGTCTGCTCTCCCTGCAGACGAGCAGTATCTCGTTGCTGGACAGTTGGATCGGCTGCCCACATGACTTCCGGCTCTGTCACCAGGCCAGTAGGAGTCCCAGGGATTGGGGGCCACTTGGCCCCCGGAAGTCCCAGGATGCTCCGTGCAAGTGTGCAAGGCATTCTGGGAAGACCCCCCAAGACCAGGAGGCTTGTTTTACCCTCCTGGCAGAGTCTCCTCATGAGTCGCCGTGGTGCGGAGCCATGCCATGGCGACTCATGATCGGGAAAACGGGGTTAGTGGAGTGCTCTCTCCCTTAACTCCGTTTAAGGGGAGGGCTTCTTTGGCATGCTAGCCTCCAGAGAACCACCAGGCTCACTTGCAAGCCTGGTGGTTCTCACAATGGGGGATAACCGGGCTGGGCTCCTGAGTCCCAGTTTTCCGCCATCATGAGAATAGCTTCAGTGTGTTTTAAATGGTGTTTGTTTTTGTGTTTTTAAAACTTGTTGTGCACCTCCCAGAGCCTTTGGATGGGGCGGTTTAGGAATGGAATGGAATGGAATGGAATGGAATGGAATGGAATGGAATGGAATGGAATGAATAAACAAACAAACAAACAAATAAATAACCCACAGAGTTATTTAATACACTGTAATGCAAGGTCAGTCCAAAATAAGTCTGAGATCATCCATGACTTGATTATGGATGAAGGAGCTGACCTGCTATGCATTACAGAGACCTTGTTCATAGGGATGGGCAAGCTGGCTTGAGGTCAAGCTGGCTCACACTTGAACTTGAGGTTGAGCCGAATCCCTTGGGTCAGTCCAGGGCCAGTTTGGATTTTGTTTAAAAAGCAGAAAGAAATGGCAGATATTACCATTGTGGGGGGTCTCCTGAGGTTCCCCCTCCCCATACTGGCCTCCTTCAGTCTTGAACAGCCCATTTTTTGACATTTTTGGCCCATTCCGGGCCTCTCTGCACTGGTGGTGGCCATTTTGGTGGCTGCAACACATGCACACTGGCCGTCTGTATTGCTCGGTCATGACCGTTTGAGACTCAAGGAGGCCAGTGGGGGAGGGGGAACCTCAGGAGACCCCTAAACACCAGCACCCCCTGAAGTCCCATAATGGTAGTAAGTCCACCATTTTTTGGTTTATTTCCCTTCTCCCCCCACCCCCAGCAGGGCCCAAACTGGTTCAGACTTAAGCTGCCCCAGGCCTGGCTCTAGTATGCACAAAACTAGACCTGAGCCAGTTTGATTCTACTTGAACCAAACTGGGTTTTCCGATTTTGTGCACACCCGTACTGGTCGGAAGAGGCTAGTGGTCTGGTTTGGTCTCAGCTTCTCCTGGTGGTATACTCTGTAGTGGACAGGTAAGAGGATGTGGGTGGTGTGGCTGTGGTCTATAAGGAAACCACCACCCTTACCAGGATCCCTGTCAGGGAATTGGTTTATGTTGGTGGGATTGGGTGGCACTATTTAACAGTGGATCTATGTATACCTCTCCGGTAGATTCCAGATCATGTTGCTTGGAGACTGCTGCTCTGCAAAACAAGAACTAAAGTATGGAGTTCCACAAGACTCTATACTGTCTCCAGTGTTCATTAATATCTACATGAAACTACTGGGAGAGATAATCAGGAGATATTTTCCAGGGTGTTAGCAATATGCTGATGTTATCAAATCCTTTTCTCCATATTGAGCTCATCAGGAAAAGGCATAACTTCCCTAAATGCCTGCCTGGAGGCAGTAATGGGCTGGATGAGGGATAGCAAACTGAAGTTGAATCCAAATAAGACAGAGGTACTGACTGTGGGTGGGGGAGGGGGTCAGGACAAGGGATGTGCCAACAGGTTTGACGTCAAACGTGTTCAACGTCAATCCTGTTTGGTTTGACCATTCGGGGTTGAACCGAACCATCCCCTGTTCGTTCTGACCCCGGACCGAACACCCACTGACTGTTGGGCGGGGGGGCGGTTTCGCGGATTTTTAAATTTTTTTAAAAAAAATTACTTACCCCTTTTGGGGGAGTTGTTGGAGGAGGTGGTGGGGGTCTGCAGAGGTTTCCCCTCCCCCCACTGGCCTCTCTTTATGCCTGGGTCATGCAGAGGCCAATTGTGCAGGTGCGGCAGCCTCCAAAATGGCCACCACGCTGGAGGAGGAAGGCCCGAATGGGCTGAAGAGCTGGCCAAATGACCAGTGGTGGCAGGGGTGTAGCAAGGTTGGAGTGGGCCCAGGGACAAGATTTTAAAATGGGACACGCCCCCCTCACTGAAGCACAGCTCAGGTCTTAACACTCACATCAGTTTTGGAGGATGAATACAACTGAAGGAAGCCCGGGCGGGTGTGCAGCTGGGGGAGTCAGTCATGTGACTTGCCTCTGGGGGCCCCCCAAGGCAGTGGGCCCCCAGACAACTGTCTCCCCTTGCCGTATTATAGTTACGCCCCTGGGTGGTGGCATAAAGGGAGGCTGGCGGGGGAGGGGGGACCTCTGTGGATCCCCCCACTGCTTCTAACAACTCCCCCAAAGGAGGTAAGTAAAAAAACCTTTTTAATTTTTTATTTTTTTTAAATGTTCGTGAACCCTGCCGGACCGGACCAAACAAGGGAGGGGGTTTGAGGGGGTGCTGGACCAAACTGGCCTGGTCCGGTTCAGGTCTGGTCCAGACTCAAACCGAACCAGACCAGCCAGTTCCATGCACACCCCTAGTCAGGACCAAGAGATGGTTTAGATCTGCCTGTTCTGGATGGGGTTACACTCCCTCTGAAAGATCAAGTATGTAGCTTGGGAGTGCTCCTGGATCCCAAACACTCTTGTTTCTCAGGCTTAGGCAGTGGCCAGGAGTGCTTTTTATCAGCTGCAACTGATAGGTCAGCAACACCCATTTCTGGAGGTAAATGACCTTAAAACAATGGTGCATATGCTGATAACCTCCAGACTCAACTACTGTAATGCACTCTATCTGGGGCTACCTTTGTACCGAGTCCTGAAACTTTAACTGGTACAGAATGCAGCAGCCAGACTGGTCTCTGGGACAATTCGAAGGGACCATATAACACCAATTATGAAATAACTGCACTGGCTGCTGCTATGTTTCTGAAAGAAAAATAAAGTGCTATTTATTACCTATAAAGCCCTTAGTGGCTTTGGTCCAGGATACTTAAGAGAGTGCCTTCTTTGTCATGAACCTAGCCGCCTATTAAGATCATCTGGGGAGGGCCAGTTGTGGTTGCCACTGGCTTATTTGGTGGCGACTTAGGACCAGACGTTCTCTGTGCCTGCCCCGGGGCTTTGGAATATGCTCCCTGTTAAAATAAGAGCATCTCCATCTCTGATTGCTTTTAGAAAGATCCTCAAGCCATACCTGTTTGCTCAGGCTTTTAACAGAATTTAATTTACAACTGTTTAATTGTTTTTATCCTATGGAACTGGTTTAACTTTTTATTCTGTGAAATTGTTTTAATTGTTTTAACTTTGTTTTGCATTTGTTGTTTTTAAATTGTAGAGAGACACATATCAGACGGTATATAAATATGATAGACAGATAGACAGAAACAGATAGACAAAATATATGTCTGTGTCTGCATTTTCACAAGGCAGTGAAAGGAGCTCCCAGCCAGGCTAGCATGAAATGCTGACTGCAATGAATCGAGAGGGAGGCTGAGTGGCCCCATTCCCAATACTGGCTGTGCCCTTTGCCTCTGATGTTGACACAGAGGATGGGGCCATTGCCCAGAAGAGGGACTGCTCAGCCTTTCTCCCAATGCTCCCCAGTCAGCACTTCATTCCAGCACTGACTAGCAGGGGCTATTTTTCTTTGCCTAACCGGGAGAGAGGCAGGGATAAAAGCCCCCAATGAGCCAGCACCAGAGTGAAGCACCAGCTGGGCAGGAAAGGGATGCACCTCACACTTTCAGCCTGGGAGTGCTTCATTTGCCAGCTGAGTGTTTGGGAAGGGGCAAGGGTGTGCCTTGATAGCCCACCCCCCTCTAACTCTGGCAGCCTGGGGATGCTTATCCCGCCTTGATCCATTGGCCCTACACTCCGACTAAGAGAGTGTTCCTACAAATGTAGCTTTTTACATTTCATACCCATTGGCCCTGATTCAGTTAAAATTAGTCACATCTAAATCCCATTTTAATCAATGGAGCCTGTTAGTTGCAACTAACTTGTCCCTGAGGGAACAAACAAGGCGGAAACGGTGTCAATGCAGGACCTCCTGAACATCAGAAGGGTGCGTTTATTTATAGAGTGCAAAAGAGGTGGTGCAAATGTATAGGGAGAGAGCGGGGAAAGAGCGGATTGGTTCTATTTTGCCGCAGTATGGGAGGAGTGCTTATCAGGGTGCGACCGCCACATTCCAGTATGGTATGCCAGTCCTGGGTGGGGTGTTTACCCTTATCAGCCTACATCTCCCCCTTTTCTGTTTTAACATGGTGATATGCATAATGGGTGCTCACATATCAGGGAGACATTGGTTCCATGGGTGTGAAACATATAATACGCGTGACGGACCCACATGTTGGGGTGTGAAAGAGAAGCCAAGGGCAAAGCTTCAGTAGGTACATAAAAAAGGCAGAAGAAATAACAAAACAGAATAAGGCAAGAATTTGCATTCAGGGCTGCAAACACGGCTGCCAGAAAGTTCTCAGGGGTCTTTTCTTTTTCCTCCTGCTCCAGGAGCACGGTCGCCTGCGCTGCCAGATTCTTCACCATTCCCCAGGTCACTGGCGGGTTGTTCTTCCTGTTGCTGCCTCGTTGTCGGGGCTGTGCCGGGAAGCTCTCCTTCAGGTGGAGACCGAAGTTCGGGATCGGGTTGGACAGACCTTGATGCCACGACATCCTGGGTGGGTCGAACACAGCGGGCAGGTACCCACAACGGGCCTGTTGGGAGATCCACAGCAGCATAGCCCCGGCCCCAAGTGATCAGGGGAACAGGACCTTTCCACTGCGGGTCCGGCAGGCGCTTGTAACGCACCAAGGGCCGGGGGGACGGCTCGGTGGTGCGAAAGTGTTTTTGTACGCGGGATAAATAATGAGAATCAGAGAAAATAAGGTTTAAGTGATTAATAGTAAATAGAACATGTGCAAGCAGTTGCTCCCTGTCCGGCAAGGACAGGGGACTTCCCCCTTTCCTGTCTTGTCGAACCAAAGCAGCCTTCAAAGTGCGGTTGGCCCGTTCAACGATAGCTTGGCCTGTTGAGTTGTAAGGTATGCCGAAAGTATGACGGATGTCCCAACGCGCACAGAAGGAAGCAAAGGCCGAGGAACAGTAGGCAGGGCCATTATCAGTTTTTAAAGCGGACGGCTGTCCCATGACTGCAAAGCAGCGGACAAGGTGATTGCAGACATGGCGAGTTTTTTCGCCCTTCTGCGGGGTGGCCCAAATGTACCCTGAGTAAGTATCGATTGTAACGTGAAGCCAGCGCCAGGGAGCAAATGGGGGCCACTGCGTTACATCCATCTGCCACAACGCATTGGCTCCCAACCCCCTGGGATTTACCCCTGTGGACGGGTAAGAGGCTTGGCCTGAACATTGGGGGCACTGTTGAATAATGGCCTGGGCGTCTGTGAGGGGAATAGAGAACCTATGGGCGAGGCTGCGGGCAGATTGATGGTGCATGGCATGACTTTGCGCTGGGGAGACTGGAAAGGCGCGTAACAGCTGATCAGCTTTTGCATTTCCCTCTGCCAGCGAGCCTGGAAAGGGTTGATGGCTGCGAATATGGGCGGCAAAGAGAAGCGTTCTGCGCTGCGCCAGCAGACGTTGCAACGCAATAAACAAACCAAGAAGGTTCCTGTCTAGATTGTGAGAGACATAACTTCCTTCAAGTACAGTGAGGACATTATAAACGTACAAGCTGTCAGTGATTAAATTAAAACTAGAGTCTGCAAACACTGTGCAAGCCAGGACTACCGCAGCAAGCTCTGCACGTTGCGGAGATGTTTGTGGGGTAGTATATCGGGCTTTCCATTCACCATCCACCTGCCAAGTCATCACACCTCTGGTAGGTGACCCATCAGTAAAGACAGTGGGCGCCCCTTGGAGGGGGGCTGGGCTTAGGCAAGTGCCGAGTCTAATAGGCAAATGGGGGAGAAGTTGCAACCGTACATCCTTGGGAAGGTGGTATGCAACCTCTCCAGTAAAATCAGCTAACGCGAGTTGCAAGGCTAAGGAAGAACGGAAACCAGACTCCCAGTCACTTTGGGGGATGGGTATGTGGAGTCGAATAGGATCCATGCCAAAAAGGGCCAAGCAACGATCGCGCCCTTTGCGGAGGATCAAAGCTAGCATAGCCAATTGAGTCAAGACAGTGGTTTTTGGCGTATGTGCAAGGTGGAGCCACTCCAAGATATGCACCTCCGACGAGGAGACTTGAGCGATTGCTCCGGTGAACTGAGGTCGGGTTGCTACGATTAGAAGTGCAGGGGGCATATTTTCTATTGCACGATCTACCCAACGCTCTTTTAGGGCGATATTCACCTTCTTAATCACTTCTAACTGAGGCTGAGATAATGTAATGAGGTCAGCCGGTTGTCGGCCTTGCTTAAGAGCCTCAAAAAGCGGGTGGAGGTCATTAGTTGTCAATTTATAGTATGGCCGTGCCCAATTAAGGGTCCCTAAGATTTGTTGTAAGTGTACATAAGTCAGCTTTGGTGGCAAAATAATTTCGGGTAGTTGGGGCATGGCGTAGGCGCTCATCAAACGGTGGCCAAGATACAAAAAGGGCTCGGAGAGCTGGATTTTTTCAGGTGCAATTATTAACCCAAACTCTCTCAGGGACTGAGTTAGAATAGGTAACCAATTAAGAGGTAATCTAGGCCCCGATACCAAGATATCATCCATGTAATGAATAACTAGGAGGGTCGGATAACGCTTACGAAACTCTGATAATGCTTGATGCACGTAAAGCTGACACAGCACAGGGCTGTTCAACATGCCCTGGGGCAATACAGACCAATGATACCTTTGTGTGGGCTGGGCATTATTCAGAACTGGTACCGTGAAAGCAAACTTTTTCTTATCTTGAGGCTGAAGGGGAATAGTGTAAAAACAGTCTTTCAAATCTACGATGGCGACCTGGTAACCCGCAGGTATTAAGTTAGGATTAGGTAGTCCACATTGCAAGGGGCCCATGGGTTCAATAATTTTATTTACTTCCCTCAAATCATGTAAGAGTCGCCATTTCCCTGATTTTTTCTTTATCACAAAAACAGGGGTATTGTAGGGGCTAGAGGAAAATTCCAAGTGTCCAGCTTGCACCTGCTCCTTTACCAGGTGCAGCAGAGCCTCTAATTTGTCTTTTGGCAAAGGCCATTGCTCTACCCAAATGGGTTCTTCAGTTTTCCAGGTGAGGGCCAATGCTCGGTGCGGGGAAGCTACTCCCGCATGTTGATCCGAGTTCCCAGCTGTTGCAGGAGGTCGCGTCCCCATAGGTTAAAAGGGAGCGGTATTATGACTGGTTGAAAGTGAGCTATAACTGGACCGGCTTGACTTGCTCTCACCGCCAACCACTCAGTGCTCTGGCTAGAAGATTGTTCCCCACCCACTCCCCAAATAGAGGGGGCGGGCTCCTTAGGCCACTGAGACGGCCATTCCTTTACCGTAATGACCGACACATCCGCCCCAGTGTCCAACAACCCTTCGAGGCAGTGCCCATGAATCCAAAACTTACGAGTTGGCTTTCCACTGGCAATGTTCGTCTGGACCAGCGCAACCTGTGGGGATAACATAGAGGCCTTAGGCCCCACTGGGGTGAGGTTCCGTACGCTTAGGCAATGAGCCCACGAATCTCCCTGCTTAAGGGTCAGGGGCATGTGCCCCCAAACCTGAAGCATGATAGATGTCTGGGGAATGTAGTCAAGCAATTCCGGGACCACAAAAATCCCTTGAGGGCTCGCTGCTTGCGTTGGTAAAATAAGCAGTGGCTCAGGACCCTCAAAGGGAGTCGCTGGCAATGTGGGAACAAGTATAACTTCCCCTGGGAACACTGAGGTGGCATTCTTTTGAAGCACAAGCGCGACAGCACATCCGGGTGTCGGCAATGATTCCTCTTTCTTTATTCCGGGGCCCGAGGAAGGCCCGCTCCCCGGTTTCCCGGGGAGGTCTCTGTTCCTACAGGGTTAGTACGGCATTGGTTAGCCCAATGGTAGCCCTTGCTACATCTGGGACACTTCTTCGAGGGGCGACCAGCATTCTTCTGGTTCGATCCAGATTTATGTGCTCCTCCGCCTGGCGCTCGGCACGCAGCACGGAAGTGGCCAGGCTTCTGGCAGTTGTAGCAGTTCCCCGTGGGCTTATTGGATTGTTTCAAAGCCATAGCTAACAGGCCCATATCGTACGATTTTGAGCCGATTTCAGCACAAGCCTGAATCATGTCCGCCAGGGAATAAGTCTGACGGTGGATAACTCCCTGCAAGGCCTTTTTGCTGTCCGCGTTGGCATTCTCAAATGCCAATTTTTGCAGCAGCTCTCCCTGAGCCTCAACATTGTCCAACTGCCGAGCGATCGCAACCTTCAAACGGTCCACAAAGCTTGTGTATGGCTCTGAGGGTCCTTGCTTGATCACTGCAAAGGAGCGAGCCGGGGTGCCAGCCGAGGGCACCCTGCGGAGCGCTCGGAGGACACACATTCCAACCGCCTTAATGTGTCCATCAGGCAACTGGCATTGCATGGCCAGAGGCTCGAACTGCCCAGAACCATAAACCTGCTCTGCTGTAATCTGCGCTGTGGCGCCCAAACGGGCTGCCTGCTGGTATTCGCTATCCCACACCACATACTGTGAAGGCGTTAAAATCATACGAAACAACGCCTTCCAGTCGTGCGGGGTCATGAGGTATCCATTGTTAAGACCTTCCAAAATGCCCTGGACAAAGGTAGACTGGAGTCCTGAGTCCTTCACGGCTCGATTTAACTCCCGGAGGACCGAATACGGAAGTGGTTCCCAGTCCACGTGGGCGTTTCCTTGGCCGTCTACCGGACCTCGCATCACTGGGAACAGAGCTGGGTTCTCTCCAGCCCATTCTTCCCCATCTACCAGGATTTGTCCGGACTTTTTGGCATGATGGAGTCCCTCCACAACAACCCCTCGAAAGCCCAGCTTCTCCTTAAGAGCCCTGGAGTTCGGGGGCCCCGAGGCCGTCGGCGTGACGGCGGGCAGCAACACAGGGTATGGAGGGGGTGCGGCATCCACAACTTCAGATTTCAGGAGCACAGGCTCCCCACCGAAGAAAGCCGCGACTGCTTCCAGCACCTTTCTGCTGAGCAGGAGGTGCTGGATCGGAGCTCGTGGCTCCGCCTGCAGCTCGGTCCCTATCTTTCTCCAATGTTCTGCTTTCAATGTCCCTTTGTACGGATACCAAGGGCATTGACAATCGACCTCCCGTAAGAGATCAGCGAGATCATGCACAGGCACCACCTCCCCGGAATGTTGCCGGATAATTTTTTGCAATTCTTCCGCATGCTGTTTCTGATCAACAGAAAGACTAGAGCCCATACTTACGAGGGAGCCGAAGCTGAGTGCACTAAGAAGACTGTTCCAGTCGCGTAAGCAGGGTGCTGAGGGATCTGGATCACGTCGGGGTCACCAGATGAGGGAACAAACAAGGCGGAAACGGTGTCAATGCAGGACCTCCTGAACATCAGAAGGGTGCGTTTATTTATAGAGTGCAAAAGAGGTGGTGCAAATGTATAGGGAGAGAGCGGGGAAAGAGCGGATTGGTTCTATTTTGCCGCAGTATGGGAGGAGTGCTTATCAGGGTGCGACCGCCACATTCCAGTATGGTATGCCAGTCCTGGGTGGGGTGTTTACCCTTATCAGCCTACATGTCCCAGCGGGACTTAATGGTGACTAACTTTAGCTGGATTGGGGCCATTACTCCTTATCCATGGCAGCAAATTTCCCTTCTTTGAAACAGTTTAAATATGGTTATTAATTCAATCATATTCCCCGCCCCCTCTATTTTCTCTGTATTAAGATTGCCTGTTCCCTCAAATCATTCACTTTCTAAACTGTTGTTGTCCTTTTTCATTTTGTCAACATTCTTTCTCAAAAGATGGCTAATAAAGATGGGCACAATTTCTAGTCAGGAGCAGTGCCGAGCTGGACAATTGAATTCTACTGGCAATGTGGATACTATATTTCTCTCAATGCACTCTGGTAGCTTGTGCACCTTTTCTGTTTGAACAAAATAGTTACTTAAGGTGAATGTACAAAAGGCCTGCAAAACCATGTCCCCTGAAAGATGTACACAGCCCACCAACATGTATATCAACTTGCAAGGTACGTAATTCCCCCATGTTTACAGTTCCAGACATGCCACAAAACATGAGATTCATGAAGCACCCGTTGAACTTTTTGCAACAGGGTGGATAACACATTGTGTAGGCCTGTTTTACATGATCATTTTAAATGGGAGCATTTTTACATTTAAAATCCTTAAATTATTCTTAAATTTGACTGGCGGGGGCGGGGAGATAAAGATGCAACCATGTGCAACCTTTTCATTGAAATGTAACTTGAAAGTAATCGAGCCAGAATTTGGACTTTAGCTGGGGATACTTCAATTCAAATTCCTATTCAGCCATGAAGTTTACTAAAGATACAAAATAAGATAGTCCAAAGTTGGCAATAATGTTATATGACAATAAATGTAATAAAATATATGAGATTATACATATTCAACATTACCTCAGGATGGCTATATGGATTTTCTACATTAAATTGTGTTGTGAACCCTGACTATTTCCCCCTAAATAAAATATTAACCTATATAGTTACAAAAAATTAACTTGCCCTTTAATAGCACAATGTAAGAAACTAGAAGAAAAGTGTTGTTAAAGATTTTAATTAGTGAATTTTGCCGACATCCATTTTGTGAGCTTCTCCTTCTAGAGAAACCAGTAAACTGGCCAAATGCAAAAGGACCAGCACTCACTAATAATAAAACTGGACATTTTCCAATAGCAGTCTCTTTATTCAGAATGCCTGAAGGAATCCAGGTCAAGGGGTGAGTTTACTGCTTATTGAATCTATAAATAACTAGGCCTTCACTTCACTAAACATATACTACAACACTCCTATAATAGAATATATTAAATGTAATAAACCACATTAATGTGACATTAAGGTTGCAAAATTATACAGCCAGAAATCATGAAACACGGAGTTAAGGCTGAGCATATAATTTTATCTCTATTTCCTTGGGAGTATAAATCACAGAGTTGTCCTTAGTTGCAGTCTCCCACTACAGGCAGACACACACATATATGTTCTTTTCCAAAGAAACGAAGGGGAGGGGCGTCATCCAGAGGAACAAAGGATTATATGCATTAAACTTTCTAAAATATGCAACATATAAACATTTCAAGCATAACTCTTTCTCAGGGATATTTGCTTAATCAAAACAATGACCGATATCCAGACTAAAGGAACTCTGGTGCAGCAATATTGCAGACATGCTCCAGGGAACTGGAAATTCCCATCTATCTACCCTTCCCTCTAAGGCTAATGGTGACTCATGAAAATATGTCCTTAAGGGCCACACAGCCCTCAGGGACATATTTTCAATAGTCACATGCCTGGAACAGGGCACATATCTTGCTGTGCAGCAACTGACAGCCAATAAAACTGCTAGTGCTATCTGACAAGGTAGAGGATGTCTGCCTAATTGTCTGAGAAATAGGTATGCACATCCTCCTCTACCCCAAAGCAAAAGCAGAGCTGAGAAATGATACCTTCAAACAACAACAACATTGCACAAAAGAGTGGGAAGTAAAGTTTTGCTTAAGTTTCCACACTTAAAACACACACAAAAGAGACATTTGAAGTAAAGTGGAACCTCATCTAAATTTGCCACAACAGTAATAAACAGGACACATTCTGAAATGTATAGCAGGGCCTATAGTACAAGGAATTACTGAAGCATGTTTCCAGTCTCCATGTGCCTGTGGTGGACATTCAGTTCAAGAGAAGCATAGAGACTTTTGGATTCTGTTTCAAACCAGATGTGGCCGGTTTGATTGTAGGAATTTTTGAGAATGCAGTTACATGCAATAAATATTGTATTAAGCTGAATTCTGTGTCCTCTGCTTTTACTTAGTAATTTCTCATATAGAATTCCAAGTTTCAGCATAATTAGGAATTAATTGAGATATTAAAACTGAAAGCACACTATATTATCAACATCATTAATAATATTTATATTTTATACTCTTTTTCAACAAAAAATGCCCTGTAAGTAGTTTAAATTGATAAAGATATATATATATATATATATATATATATATATATATATATATATATATATATATCTCAATCAATATGATATCTTATGTTACCTCTGCAATACAGGGCAGTATCAAATGTAGAGGAATATTAAAATGTTATTTATTTCGGTATTCTGTTTGTTTATGTCTTTGAAATTGTCATTTGTTACATTTTTCATTCTCTAAAATCCTAGTATTTTCAGGTGTTTCCCAGTTTGTTTTCATAATGAGGGGCTTCTCTCTAATGTGGCAGAACAGCAGACTTTTTTTTGTTTTAAGTCTATAGAGAGTTTAAAGGGAATGGCATAGCTCCTCTTGGCAGGACCTCCCATTTTTCACTCCCTCCCCTCACAGTATCCTTGATGATGTTCTTTCTGAGGCATTCTGGGGGAAATGGTGGCTGCCACAAAAACATGATGGCTCCCCAATGACAGCTACCATTCCCCCCACCCAGCACCAGAATACCCTGGAACGTCGCCATGTCCAGGGCATTATGGGGAAAATGACAGCTCAGCTCGGTGCCCAGTTCAAGTAGGTACCCTGGGTAACTGCCCACCTCACTGACCTTAAGGCTGGCCCTGACTGTACAGTGTTCACACATACAGATCCATATGCATGTAGAGTTATTCACACAGTAGAACACTTCTTATCTGTACTCAGCATTTAAGGAGCACTGTATCCAGATTCACTTTCAAGATTCATAGCCATTCCCTAAATGGGTACAGACACATGAGTGCACATAGAGCATAATGTCTGAATAGGGCTAGTGAGTCAGGTCTAACTAGCCCCATATTGTCTACTCAGCATTGCATTCCACTCAGTGGCTGTTAGGAACATAGGAAACTGCTATATACTGAGTCAGACCATTGGACTATCTAGCTCAGTATTGTCTTCACAGACTGGCAGCGGCTTCTCCAAGGTTGCAGGCAGGAATTTCTCTCTGCCCTATCTTGGAGAAGCCAGGGAGGGAACTTGAAACCTTCTGCTCTTCCCAGAGCGGCTTCACCCCCTGAGGGGAATATCTTGCAGTGCTCACACATCAAGTCTCCCATTCAGATGCAACCAGGGCAGACCCTGCTTAGCTATGGGGACAAGTCATGCTTGCTACCACAAGACCAGCTCTCCTCCCGTTGCTGGTGTCTCCTTTGTGCCTTTATTTAGATTGTGAACTGAGTTCCTTTGGGATAGGGAATCATCTTCTCATTCCTTTTGCTATGTAAGCTGCTTTGGCACTTTGTTGTTGTTGTTGTTGTTGAAAAGTGGTATATAAGTATTCTTTCTACTACTGCTGCTTACTGTTGACATACCCTGACTGGCAACAGATCTCAAGTTCCAGACTCTCATAGCGTTGCCAACTAACCAAAAAGAAAAATAAAAGAAACAAAAAGCTTGACTATGTTTTTTGCTTTCAAATCAGCTGTCAGATGAAATGAAACAAAAAAGGGCAAGGCTCCCCCACCACACACACACACACACACACACACACACACACACACACACACACACACTTTCTTAGCTGAACGTATAAGATGAATAGTGAGTTTTCTGCCACTTGATTCTACCCCTGCTCTTGCCATGGGTTGCTGGACTCAAAAAACCCCTTCCTATCCCTGTAGGCTCTACTTGGATGCCACACTTTAGAGTTCTTTCCTTTCTGTGCCCTACTACCCAAGATCATTTCACTGCAAATGTTGGGACTTAATCGGGGATCTCTTAACATGCAAGCAGATGTTTTGTCATTGAGCTTATAGGCTACAATCTCCCAATTAGTTCTGCCAAATTTTCCTGAGGATCTCCTACTGTAGCAATGGAAGTGAAAAGTACTAACACTCTTGCTGCAATAACATTATTTTTGTTGCAATATGAAATTCCATGCTTCCTAGGAGATACTAGCCTTATTGCAAAATGGCATTCCAAAGAAGACAACTGACATTATTGGTGATTAATTTTAAAAAAGAAAAAAATAGAATTACACAAAATGTACATGCAAAACAAGGCTGGGATGGAGGGGAAGTGGACAGAAAAATATTATGTTTTTTATCTGCTCTTTTGCTGAAGGAAGAAAAGAGGCAAAACCATTACCTCTCTCTCAGGTGGTTTTAAGTCTTTTGAGAAAAAGACATAGAGGCTCTTCTCACGATCCATGAGAAGAGCCTCCAGTGAGTTAGTGAGGAGAGCGGGCTTAGCCCACTCTCCCCGCACACGAACAGGGTGGCAGCCCTGGGCGGCCGAATTGGCCACCTGCACAACTGCTGGCTCCGTTATGGAGCCAGTGGGGGCTGGGAGGATCGGGGGCCATGCGGCCCCCAGAAGCTCCAGCCTGCCCTGTGCGAGTGCGCATGGCATGCTTGAGAGACCCCCAAACCGGGAGGCTGCATTTCAGCCTCCCGGTCAGGGGTCTCCTTGTGAGTAGCTGCGGCGCGGAACCACGGCGGGGCTACTTACGATTTTTTTAAAAAGTGTTTGCGGAGTGCTCGCTCTGCAAACCCGGTTTAAGGGGAGGGGTAGTTTGGCGGGTTAACTGCCTGGGGGTCACCATCTCACCTGCGAGCCTGGTGGTTTTCATGGTCAGGCGAAATGGGGCTAGGCTCCCCTAGCCAGATTTTGCCTGATCATGGGAATAGCCTCATACTGTTCTTAAAAATAATCTTGAAATTCTCAGATAGCACAATATTCCCCACCACCATTTTTATCCTTGATGGTATCAGCTCATAAGAGTACCTTCCCTGATCCCCATTAGATATAAATGAAAATAAATTCTCTTTCAAACCTCATTCCCCCCCTCTTAGAATTCCAGGGGTGGCAGAACAAATTCATTCATTCATTCATTCATTCATTCATTCATTCGATTTCTATTCCGCCCTTCCAAAAATGGCTCAGGGCTGTTTACACAGAGAAATAATAAATAAATAAGATGGACCCCTGTCCCCAAAGGGCTCACAATCTAAAAAGAACCATAAGATAGACACCAGCAACAGTCACTGGAGGTACTGTGCTGGGGGTGGATAGGGCCAGTTACTCTCCCCCTGCCAAATAAAGATAATCACCACATTAAAAGGTGCCTCTTTGCCAAGTTAGCAGATGATGAACACTATCTCCTCTTCTTCCTCCCTCTGTTACCAAAAGGCAGCACTGTTTCTAGCATTAATCTGCCAGGGAACCTCAGTGTGTTGCAGGGGGATTCTGTGGCATATTGCAGAGTACTCTCACAGTTCACTGCAGTACAGTGTGTGAATTGAGTATTCATTTTGAATATGCTCCAGAATCCTCTGCTGTGGTTCTGTGGGGTTCTGTGGCAGACGTTCTGTGCTGGGATTCTATGGCAGAACTTTGGCGACTCCTTACACTGCAGTACTGCTAGTACTGACTTTTCTTGGTGGGGGGGAGAGCTAGATGTCCCTTGTCAAACAATTCATGTGGAAAGGTTTGCCTAAAGACAGGATGTTTGATAACCACTGTATTCCACTACAAAGTGGAATATATGGTGCATTTTAAAATATACTAGCTGGCCTGAGCACAGAGCATCTGCACCTCTAGTTCTCCCTCATCCTCAGCCCCCCTCCCTCATTCTCAGCCCCGCATTCTCAGCCCTCCCCTCCTCTTCCCTCCCCCCTCTCTCTGGCTGGCCACCTGGCCAGCCACTTTTTCCGTCCAGCCACCACATTCTTCTCCCCAGACACCACCACTTTCTCTTTCCCCCGCTTTCTCTCCCTGCCTGCCCACCCGCCTGCCCATTCACTGGCCTGTCTATTGGCCTTATGTTCCCCACTGCCGTCACTTTCCTCTCCCCCTCCCCTCGGTTGTGAACTCTCACGAGAGCTGCCACAGATGGGATTAGCCACGGGTACGTCTTAGAGAATTATATATAGAGATATTTATGAACACCTCTGAACATTGAAGGCAAGACAAATTAGGTATATGTCTTTCTGCAGTGCAAACTGCCCTCTGAGAGTGACCCTGTGCATATATAAATGTTATCTAGAAGCGATACTATTGCCACATGTGCTTTCCCCCATCAGTGCTTTGCAGAGATGGGGACAATCTGAGCCTCCTGGAATTTGCCCTACTGTATAACTGAAAGTAGCACATCATTCTGAAAATCTGAACCTTACTGTCCTATTCTTAGCCAGTCCTCTGCACAGTTTTCAGGTTTCTTTGTGATAAAGACAGCTCTGCTCTTCAGAGATAATAAGGAAACTGTTTTTCATCAAGAAATTGATCCAGCTTGTAAAATGTAAGAATAAAGGTGTAAAGAAGGCTAGTTCAAAGAGTGTTCCAGAGATTTACATGATGTGAAAGCGAATTAGTAACACATCCCATTTTACTGTCACAGCAGAGGAAGGGGGGAACAAGCAGGAGAAACAATAGAGTGCAGATAACAAGGCTTTTGAAATGGGCGGATCATTTATCATGATTTTTTTTTCATTTGCTGAGAAAATGACCTGGATAACAACTGTACAGTGACGAAGCCTGAATGCACATTTGAACATTCAGAAAATGGATACTTTGCCTCATCTCTTCTTTTAACAACCTAAAAGTACAGCCTATTTTGTGCTCACTACCTGTAAAGGAAATAGGAATGATAAATAAGACAGACCAAAAGAGCAAACTTGAAATTTCTTGGAATAGGAGCAGAACTGTTACTGAGTCAATCCTGGGACACATCAATAATTAGAAAACTTTTTCAAGAAATGAAAGGAAGTAATTGAAACTGGTTCTGAACAATGACATATCTCACCTTTTGCAACCTTATAACTCAGAGCTAATTATTTCAGTATCAGGTGAATATGACATATTAATTAGGATATTAAAGCATGCCAGGCTCTTTGTACTGAGGTAATTAAGGTTGGTTGTTTTAACATTTCCATTATAAAGCCCATTTACCATAGGGATTATAACTTACTCATGAAAAAAAAGTTCTGGGTATAACTTTAGATTCAAGTTACTCAGGTTTTTAAAAATGATTTTTAAAAATCTATTTAAGTAAATGATTGGCAAATAATTTCTCAGCAATTTTCTTTTTATGCTCTTCATCTTCTTTTTATTTTAAGCTCATATTCTAAGCGTAGAAAGGCTTCTTTAGCCTCTACCTCACCATAACCAGTAGCAGTGATCATTGGATTGGACACCTATCCTGGTCCTAATCAATTAAGCAGCCACCCCTATAGAGAGCCAGTGCTGCTATCTGGGTTGACATTTAATACACATCCTAGCATTGTCGGAGGCAATGTACATTGTCTGACCTTGTGGCGTCCCCAGTCAGTAAGTTTATTGCGGTCAAGACACCAGAACTAAAATAAATGAGTACATAAAACAGTCATAGGCCACATTCACATGTTACGTGGAACTGTGTGTCCAATGGACCTGTGGTTCTATGCCCTTCCCCCTGCTCTTCTATCTGAATTTGGGAATACAATCAGCAAGACAGTCCACACAGCCAATCATGCTGGATTTGAGGGAGGAGCAAATCATTGTAGAGCAGCTCCATGAAAAGAGAGGAAACCAAAATGACTGAAATCAGTCAGATATTGGTGCTCACGGTTGGGTCCTCAGGAAAGGTCCTAGAGCATCCACCTGTAGGCACCCATCTCACCCCCAACCTGACAACTAGTTTTTCTAACCTGATTTATTTTTTCTAATTGTTATAAGAACAGAATAAAATGCTGAAAATATGGTATCATTAGAGATTCACATGACTTAATATAATGAGAGAGGGCATGCCCTCAGCTCCTGCCTGTGGCTTCCAGCGGCATCTGGTGGGCCACTGTGTGAAACAAGATGCTGGACTATATTGGCCTTGGGCCTGATCTAGCAGAGCTGGTCTTATGTTCTTAATTATAAGAATTACAAAGATGAATCTCAGTTGTATCATCCCAAGTTATTTTCATTTGTACTTAAATAAAAAGAAATTATATTGCATAATATAAGCCTGCTTCAGGATACAGAAGAATATGTGGAAAGCTCTTTGTTTTGATTTTTTGATTTCATTTTTGGGGGGCAAGGTTACATATGGCAGCGAGAGGCACCTTTAAGCATAAATTGGAAGGTGCTTACCTCCTCTCTGGCCACACCTGCAAGCTGCAGTGCGCCTCCTCCCTGTGAGTGGTGGGAATTGGCTCTCCCACTCACCTGGCTTGTGCGGAGTGATCCCCTGCTGACAGCCCAGTGAGTGGCGGAACCAATCCCCCAGTGCAGAGAATGTTGGACTGAGTGGAGGTAAGCATTTTCCAATTCATACTTAAGGTGCTTCTTGCTGGCAACCCTGGTGCGCCCACATCAGCCACTACAGATTTGTGGCTGCAGTCTTTAACATTGGATCAAGAATGTGTACAAAGTGCCAATCACATGTGCCATTTATGGTTAGGAAGGCCGTGTGGCATAGTGTCAGACTAGGAGCAGGGAGGTAAAGGTAAAGTGTGCCGTCAAGTTGATTTTGACTCCTAGTGCCCAGAGAGCCCTGTGGTTTTCTTTTGGTAGAATACAGGAGGGGTTTACCATTGCCTCTTCCTGCTCAGTATGAGCTTGTGCCTTTCAGCATCTTCCTATATTGCTGCTGCCCGATATAGTACCAGTGGGGATTCGAACCGGCAGCCTTCTGCTCGTTAGGCATTTCACCGCAGCGCCATTAGGAGCAGGGAGACACAGGTTCAAATCTCCACTCACCATGAAGCTCACTGGGTGACCTTGGGCCTGTCACTCACTTACAGCCAAGCCTACCACACAGGGCTGCAGTGAGGATAAAATGAAATGGGGAAACTTGTATGCTGCGCTGAGCTCCTATAAATGTTATAATAAATGTGAGGGGAGAGCAGTAGAGATGTATCAGCTCACCTTGAATTACAGTAGCTCAGAAATGATCTCTTCCCCAGAAAGGCAGGAAAAACAACCAGATTACTTCAGAAGTTAATTCCAGCTACCTCTGTCTGAATTGGGCTCCTCTTCAGCCATTTGCCTTGTAATGGCATCAGGTCACAAAGACAAGAACAGCAACAAAATAGCAAAGCTGCTAATTTGCAACGAGGTAACCTTTTAAGCATTCCAAGGTGCTGGGGCATCTGGGAAATCTAAAATGGTGCTGCTGCTACTGCAGCTGTGGGCAGCAGAACTGAAGGATGAGCATCTATTGCCTGAAAGGGTTTCCACTCAGGGCTGTTGCCTCGGATCTGCTCTGGAAGAGAGTGTATGCATTCATACACTGGCCAGACTTACCCTGAAGTCCATTCAAGATCTTTGGAAGCACCCCACACAAAAATCGAGCTTTGTCTTCCGAATTCTAGCTTATTCGGATGTATTTCTCTGGGTTTCTAAAATCCCGGTTTTAAGCAAGTTTTTCTGAATACCCCGCAGCAAATGCCAGGGAGAAACACTGACTAGAGTCTTTACATAATCATTAATGTGATAAGAGGAAAGCACTCTTTAGGAATGCAAATAGAACTGCCTTGCCTAGATGTGAAGAGAAGAAGCAAACTCTAGATTGCCTAGATGTGAAGAGTAGAAGCAAATTTCAGGAAGCAAACTCTTTGAAAGTTTTAGTTACAAAACCTCTGTGTATGCTCAAGTTGACTTTTTTGGAACAATATTAGTCTGCTTGCTTAAGGTTTCCACGGGTTTAAAAAGAGGTTTTACTAACAAACTGATGTAAAGCACACCTTGCATGTGTTGGAAAAAAGGAAGAAATCTGTTAGTGTATACAAATGCTCCATGTCCAGGTCACGAGGTTTTGAAGGCAACGATGTGTTTCTCCCCATGGAGCTCCCAAACACACACACTCTCCCTCTCGCTCTCTCCCTCCTCCATTGACTAGAAGGAAAACACAGAGGCATGCAATGTGAACCTGCACAAAAAGAAAACCCAAGAGTAGGGGGGGGCTACTTACCTCATGCTGTGAGTGTAATTCAAAGTGGCTTCACTCAACACTTAACGCGAGAACTGGAAGCTATGTGTGGGAAAGCTCCTGGTAAGTTTTCAGAAGCATGATCAGTGGATTGTAGGGTTCCTCTGCATGATTGTGAGGCAAAGACCACAAACAGCACTGGGGGCCCAGCACAGGGCTTTGTCTTTGTTCCATTGCAATGTGATGCCTCTGCACCGAAACGCCATCAGTTGTATTGTTCCATTGCTTTGCTCATATTGCCAATATGCATTTGTGTAGCTACATGTTTTTGTAACATGTAATACCAAAGCAGCACTTTGAAGATGTTTGCTTTGAAATGAAAGCAAACAGGGGCATGAGCATCCCATCTTAAAGAACTACTAATGAACAACAGTATTCTGCCAAATTACTCTTTAGGAATCTGTGGACAAGGATTCAGAAAAAGTAGGACTTGTCATTTTCACCATGCCCTTCAATATGTCATACCATAAAACAGGCTGAAGTTACTGTTGATCATTTACATTGTGGTAAGTACAGCCTTAGACATTCATTTGAAAAGTAATTAAAATAAATCCTATATATCTATCTGTTTGAATACCTATAGATGAAACATGTAAGTGCAAATCTGCTTTTGCCACTTTTCTTGGGCATAATAAGAAATTATAATTACAGTAACTGCTCTTCAACAGCTTACCATATATCAGAGCTAAGCATTCGATTACTTACATGGCTTTCTCAATCTTGCTTGCATCTCTCTTTCAATATGGATGAGCTGAGGAAGCTCCAGCCAGAGCTAAATATTACTACTGGAGTAAAATATAGGATTTTACATTATTCACTGTCCTTGGATTGTATTGGATCCCCATTAAATTACAGAAAAGATTAGACTTGATATTTCATCTTTCTGCCAAAGATATAAAACCGGGATAGATTCTGTTATACAAATGAAGCAGAAATACATTAAAATAAAATTGCTGTGCTCTGGAGTATTCAAGAATATTTTTTTATGTTGTCAAAAAGAAGAGACTGAAATGGGCATGGAAAGCCAGTCCTATGAGAGTTGTCCATACTAGGAAACAGTCGAATGTCTAGTTTTTAAGGACTGTCTAAACCACAGCGGGCTGATAAAAGCATAAGAAAAATATAATGAAGAATACAGAACCACATCAAAAAAGAACTGTAGACTTTTACTTTGGGATGACTTCCTGGTTCCAAAGAAGTTAGTTGGATTCAGAATTCTACTTAATGAATACAGTTTAGTCCAGCGACATCACACTCATGTGCTCTAAGCAGATGCCCAGGGTCACCAAATATTCTACCAAAAATGGGCAGCTTTGATGGGGAGAGCAGTGGTGTGGTGAGTGGTTGTAAAATACTCATCATTCTAACCTGATGTACCTTTCATATCTCACCTTCCAAATCAATTCACCAGCCTCATAGTTGCCCTCTGATGCCACTGACCTCTTCTCCCTAGTTCAATCACAGTTCACAATTCTCCACCATCTAACACATATTTATTTATCCATTTCAGTTATATCACACTTCTCTTTTATCACAGAACTCAAGATGTTGTATGGAGAGGTCCCCAGGTTATCTCCTATCCAAACCCTGCCCTAACCCAGACATGCTGAGTTCAACATGCTGTTATTTTCTGACCATACACTTCTGCTCATCCTCCAGAGTCCTCTCATATGTCAAAACTACTGCTCTGCACCAATTCTGCCAGCCTAAAGAACTCTACCACTCAAGTCTCTTTTCTCACAGACCACCAATTCTTTCCCTTGGTTGTAAATATTAGCAAATTGTCCATTCCACACAGGTCTGTTCTTCCATACTCTAATGCACTCCACCCAACACTCCTATATGCATTACACTCTTTCACACTTTTATAGCCAATGTGAATATGATAGTAGCCCTATTCCTATGTTAAGTTAAACACTCATACAAAAAGTTAGCAGTGTCCACAAGCACAGTGTACACAAGTACATAGGCACACTTATGCATATGCTATATTGAACATAGGTACAGCAGCGATTGATTGATTGATTGATTGATTGATTAAGTGCCGTCAAGTCAGTGTCAACTCTTAGCGACCACATAGATAGATTCTCTCTAGGATGATCTGTCTTCAGCTTGGCCTTCATAGTCTTTCAGTGGTGCATTCATTGCTGTCGTAATCAAGTCCTTCCACCTTGCTACTTTCTGTCCTCTTCTTCTCGTTCCTTCAACTTTCCCCAGCATTATGGACTTCTCAAGGGAGCTGGGAGTTTGCATAATGTGTCCCAAATATGATAGTTTGAGCCTGGTCATTTGTGCCTTGAGTGAAAATTCTAGATTGATTTGTTCTACGATCTATTTATTTGTTTTCATGGCTGTCCATGGTATCCTCAAAAGCCTTCTCCAGCACCAAAGTTCAAAAGCATCAATACTTTTTCTATCTTGCTTCTTCAAAGTCCAGCTTTCTCATCCGTAGAGTGTCATTGAGAAAACCATTGTCCAAATGATTCTAATCTTTGTAGGTACAGACATGTCACAGCATCTAAATATCCTTTCCAAGGCAACCCTACCAGGTGCTAGTCTGCAGCATATTTCTTGACTGCTGGATCCTTTACTGTTGATGGTTGATCCTAAAAGGCAGAAGCTATCTACCACTTCAATGTCTTCATTATCAATTCTGAAACCTCTGTTGTTAGTTTAGTCTTCTTTACATTTAGTCGTCGTCCCATTTTTTTCCACCATGCTCCTTGACTTTCATTAGAGCTTGCAGATCATTTGCATTCTTAGCTATCAGAGTGGTGTCTTCAGCATAGTGCAGGTTAATGATGTTTTTTCCTCCAACTTTAAAACCAAGCTCATCTTCTTCCAATCCAGCTTCTCTCAGTATATGTTCAGCATATGTTGAATAAATAATGAGAAAGTATACAGCCTTGTCTAATTCTTTGCTGACCAGGAAGCATTTTGTTTCACCATGTTCCATCTGGACTGTGGCTGCATTTGAGCGGTGTAAGAATCACCCTACTTCTGGGTATCTCTGCTGCCATCACTTCAATCCATTTTGGCAGAATGTGAGATCCAGACTCTCCAACCACCACAGGCACTTGCTAGTAGGGATGTGCGAGTTTCCTGACTTGGTTTGAATCCAGACCACATTTGAACCAGATTGGGAAGGCTCGTTTTGGGCCCTTCCAGACCAGCCCCCGGTTCAATTCAAGCTCGAACCAGTGTGGAACTGGCTGAAAGCCCAACCCACAAAGGAGAATCAGGTGAGGATTCCCCTTTACTGGTAAAGTGGGCGGGACTTCCCTAAGAGGGGAGCTTCCCTTTTTATGGCAGTAAAAATAAGTACTCACAACTCGTGACAGCGGCAGCTGCGGGGTGGTGTTGGCTGAGGCTCCCCCAACCCCTGCTGGCCTCCCACAGAGTCTCCTGGCTGCCACAGCCACACAGCCATCACCAGTGTGACTTGTGAATAATTATTTCTACTACCATAAAAAGGAAAGCCCCCTGAGGGAGCCCCCCCCCCAATCCCTTTACCGATAAAGAGGATTCCCCTTTGCTGGTAGGGCTTCAAGCCGGTTCTAAACTGCCCAGTCCAGATTGGCTAAACCCAGAACCAAACCAGGTCTGGTTCGGTTGAACCTTCAAACCGAACTGGTTCAGAGGTGAGCCAGCTCTATTTTGAGCCGGCTTGCACATCCCAACTTGCTAGGGCATTACTTTCTTAATTCTGAAGACAGTGTGATAATTTCTGAGAAAGGTAGAAATCTGTGGCCATGGACCTAATCTATGCAGTATTAGCATGCCAGTAGAACAGACCTCTGGGTCAAGAATTTCAGATTAGATTGTATTCACATGTAGGCATAATGTTGGCTTCATAAATCACTACACAGGTAAGTTTTGTCTGACATTTGAATCAGGTGTATGACACACACACACACACACACACACACATCATGATTTGCCCTTTTCCATGCACACACAGGTGTGCTGTACTGCCTACAGCTAGCATGGGCATTTCCCTGCTATCTTCTCCCCCATTTTACTTTCCCTTTTTTCTATGATCATCCTGAGCACATTCAGTTCCCAGTGAGTTTTCTGGTAACAACATGAATACAATAACTCTTTGAGCTGGGGGAGTGAATTTTATAGTGCTCTTGCGTCTCTTCCTGCTACAGAAGGATAAGGCTTTAAAAGCTAAATTCTAAACATAAGGTAAGCATGAGGAAAATGCTAGCACAATTTAACTTACTACGGGTGTTCTGACCCAATTTTATTATTTTAATGAAAGCCTATAATGAGGTTTCATATTATGAAAAGATTCTTTTGGATGCCGTGCTGCAGATAAACTGAGTGGGAAAGTATTCATTCCTTTCTGATACCTAAGGGACCTTTTGAAGTGTGCAGATGCCAAACTGTTGTGCTGTGATGTCAGTCCCAGCTGCCTCAGGCATGCCAAATTAGTGGGCTATGATACCTTTTGCAGACACCAAAGGACATTCCAGATTCCTCTGCTTTGATAACATTCCCAGATAGTTAAAGCCTTGCCAGTCTTTGTGAATTATAATGTCCTCTATTATAACAAGATTGGTCAGGGTGGGATGTGGGGGGAGGAATACATGCACAGTCAGATTTCATCTCCAAATAATTTTCATCAACACCTCAAATGACTCAGTATCCTTCTCCTCCAGGCTTCCACAGTTTCGGTTGCCTTCCTTGCTACACTGAGTGTGCTGCTGCCTTCTGGCAAGAATGGGAAGTAAACCTTGTCTTCTTAATGTAGCAGCTAGAGAGTTGGGTGGGGAGCAATTCCTGGCCTTTCTCCAGCTCCAAGGTTGCTATGAAGGCAGGAATCTGTTTTGCTACTGTCTTGCCATGGTGTGTGTGTAACATTGGTTAAGACCATAGGAACATAGGGAGCTGCCTTATATAATCTCAAACCATTGGTCCATCTAGCTGAGCATTGTCTACACAGATTGGAAGTGGCTTCTCCAAGGTTACAGGCAGGAGTCTCTCTCAGCCCTATCTGGAGATGCTAGGGAAGGAACTTGGAACCTTCTGCATGCAAATGTTCTTCTCAGAGTGGCCCCATCCCCTAAGGGGAATATCTTACAGTGCTCACGTGTAGTCTCCCATCCAAATGCAAACCAGGGTGGGCCCTGCTTAGCAAAGGGGACAATTCATGCTTGTTGTATAGCAACAAGCCAGAAAGCCTTGTACCTCCCTTTAGTGGTTTGGAGCAAAAAAGAGAGGAGAAGGACTTCCTTGATCCATGCTAATTACAGCACCCAGGGTGCCTCTACTGAGCACAAATTTATTTATTTTAAAAACATCTCTACCCCACCCTTCCCGTGCAATACTGCTCTGGGTGGCTTACAACAATAACAAAACAATACAACAGATAAAATAATTAAAACAGTATAAAGTTAACAATTAAATAATGAAAGAGATAAAACACTACACCAGAGGCATAGTTAGGGGAGAGGGGGCCCGTGTTGGCCTCTCTCCCTGGTGGCCCATCAGAGTGAGGGAGATAATGAAGAAAATAGGGAGGGGTGGAGCTGGAGGGCCCTCTGGAGCTGGGCGGCCCCAGGTTATTTGAACCCATCTGCTCAATTATAGCTACACCCCTGCACTACACTATAGTTTCTATAACATTAATAGAGAATCAACTAAAACAGACACAGTTAACTACCTACCTAGGGACCATCTTGCTCTGAGGGGAAGGGAAAAGAAAGAAGAGACAAAGCCTAAAGTGGAGATCTAAACATTTAAATCTCCACTTCCACATCTCCACTTCCACATTAGATCTTCCGCATATGAAAATCTAAACATTTGGCTTGATGTATGGTTTTTTAAAAAAAATTGAAGCTTTTAAATAAACTGGTTTGGGCGGTCTGCTTGAAAATTGGTACATAAATGCCAAGAATAAAAAATAACAACAATAAAACTGGAGTTTAGAAAAATTAAAAAGCCATCAGATATAAGTTGGTGTAAAAGACTTTAAAACTCTGGGCAGGTGAGTTTGAACCCTGAGCATAAATAACCAAACCCACTTCTTCCTTTTTTGCTTCAGTACAGCAGAGCAAAGTGTGGGTCTGCGGGGTGTCCACCTCCACTGGGCATGAACAGGCAGCAAGGCCACGTGTGTTTATTTTCTATACTTGTATGTATATTAGTATTTTACTTAATGATAGCATTACAGCCAAATTACATGCTGCTAGAACTGGGGCAATGTGGCATGGGGGACACAGGAGTCATAGATCTAAATCAAAAGTAGAACTAATAGATGAATTCTAGTGCTGCACTGAATATGGTCTAATACTAATACTCACTGCAAAATTAGTGTACTCGAGATAGCTGAACAAATTACTGAAAATATGCCTTGCCAAACATTAATTCTATGTTAATATTATTTTATACCCTTCTGTTCCTCTGGTGGCTGTTGCTGCTGCTTCCTGGCATTTTGTCTTTTTTGTCCTCATATTCAGTCTGATTGGTGATTGGGATTTCACCTATGGAAGCCAGTGATGTCATCACTTAATAGATAACATTGTGGCATCCAATAAACCACATGGGTCACAAGAACCAATCAGATTAATAGCAGTGGCTGACATCCAGGCTATTGATATCCACGAGTAGTCCCATTGAAATGTGATGAAAATTTTTGTTGCATTTATCTCAGTGGTACTTTCAGAAGTAATTTAGTCTGGATGTCAGCCAAGGAGTGCAGATGAAGCCAAGGACAGTGTGAAAAAAGAGGAAAAATGGTACAGAAAAATAGGAGCAATAAGGGGGACACTATGACATCAAAACTCATGGTAAATATGTCTGGATTTATTTGAATTCTCATCATTTACCTTTAATTTCATTTGCTCTCAGTGCCATTCCCACATAACTATATCTAATTTATAATGATTCTATCTCCTAGCACTTGGTGATATCACCACATCATCATGAGAGGATGTCATTTGCTACAAAATCATTGATTAGGTGGGAACTCCCATGTGACTTTTCAGGAAGAGGAAAATTAAGCACACAGACAATTGTAAATGGAGCTGAAGCAGCAGATGTTGGGGGGAAAACAGAGCTGAATAGGATTGTAAACAAGAAATTCTGGGAGAACTAGTTCGTCTACTTCCATTTTACTATCACTAAAACTGGACTCAATTTGGTCCAAATCGGTTAAGCAGTTCACAAGTTAGCCCACTTGCACCTCAAACATTCATATGTCTGCCATTTTGAATTGGTGTAGATGACATTATCACTTTCCCTAAGGAAACTAGTTTTAAAAGGCTGCATATTCACACAATTTAAATCCTTAGGGGAAAATATATCCCATGAACACTGTCAGATTTGACACAAAAATTGAAATTGGTGTATAGTCTATGCAATCCCAATTACATGGAAATATTTACACAGTGGGACCCATGTAGAACTGGGTTGCTCAAAGGAGAGAAATGTATGATGAATTTAAGAGCTATAGTTTCCAGAATTTGCAGAAATCTTACTTAATGAAAACATGGAGCCTCGAGAAACCATCAGATAATCCAGTATAGTGAGATCCCACTGAGCAGTGACAGCAAAAGACACCACCTGATGGGAAAAGTGATTATCTGTATCTAGTTTGGTCTATTTGTCTCTAAACCTAGTTAACATATTCAAAACATTCTTCTTCGGGGGGCGGGGGGGAATACAGGAAACACCGAGCTTTTATTAATGCTGTAAGTGAACATAAGAAATGGCATTTGCATCAAATGTTATTGCAACACTGGAAGCTTGTCCAACATTAAGAAAATTGCATCCTTATGTGCAATTGGTGTGCTCACAATTAAGGGAATACACAACCCTATCATTAACACAGGTGAATTAAAAATGTAAATTGAGCAAGAGCTTTTATAGGCATGCAAAATGACTTTTTGGCTCAAGTGAATGGGGAACAGTTTTCCAAAGGGAAGCCATTGCCCTGATCAGTCATTCCAGCCAGGAGTAAAGGAGAACCTAGTTCCCTGGTATGACATTAGAACTGGATTATTTTAGTATTAATTATTTAGAAAGTTATAATGAAAAAAAAATCAAAGACTTTTTTGTTTACAACAATTTGTTTCTTTTCAAAAGATCACATTCATCTTAGACACTGGATTACCTTCTAGCATTTCAACCTCAAAAGGAAATTGTTAAAAGTTTGTCTCTTTGGATAATCTCACAGCTCAATATTAACATAAACCCTAGAGGTGTATAATGCAAAAGATTTTTTTTTCTCCTTTTGAATGCATGAATTTATTATTATAGTCAGTGACGAGCAATCAAAAAATAAAATGGAAAATAAAATTTAAAAAAAAACAAAAACAGGAATGGGTAATAGAGTATCAAATCATATACATACAGAGGTCTCAATTACAATTAAACAACTGCTCCCGTCTCTGTTTGCTTGCTGCAGCACAGAATCTTGCCACTCCAGCTGTAACTGCTCTATACTGGTCTGCCAGAAGAAAGGAAGTATAATACTCTTCTCATTGACCTGGCACGGGTTTTTTTAAATAAGTGGTTAAATCCAGGCAGTGTGAATGTCCCTATAATATAAACAGTATAAAAGCACATGTGAGATGGACTACATATTGCCCATACCGCATGAACATAGCCAGTTCCTGAGCAGTATTCTCCTAATTTTCTCCTTTTGTTTTCTGTTTCCCCCCAATGCAGATTATGAAGGAAGCACAGTCTATTAACTTCACAGAATGTAGGGCTGTTTTCATTGCCATCACAGGATTTACTTTTTTTCTAATTGCACTGTTTAGTGATCATGTGTGAACAGACGTTCATATTAACGCATCCCATATTAGTTCCCGAGTCATGTACAACCAAACAATAAGAATTCTGTCAGAGTCTATGCATTACAGCAGTGGACCCCAACCTTGAAGCCTGTGGGCACTTTTGTAATGCTAAGAAGCAGTGACGGGCACCATCACAAAATGTCTGCTGAGGGAAATGGGATCAATTACAAATAACTGTCAATGGAGGTGGGATGAATTACAAAAATATGTGTGATTTACGTTGGTGACTGTATCATGTTCAGAGGCAGTATATCAAAATGACTACCAGTTGTAATTGTAATGAATCTTAAGAAGTTATTCAAATTCTCAGTGCCAGACAAGCCAGCACAGTATAGTGGTTAGAGTGTTGGACTAGGACTGTGGAGAGCTGGGTTCAAATCCCAACTCAGCCATGAAACTCAGTGGGTGACTCTGAGCCAATCACTTATCTCTCAGCCTAACCGACCTCACAGGGCTATTGTGAAGATAAACAACTATGCATACTGTTCTGGGCTTCTTGGAGGAAGAGTGGGATATAAATGTAAACATAAATAAATAGATGCAAATTTATTCCCTGGAAGCGAAGGAAAGTTTGGGTCTGCTTTCAGCTTAATTCATCATAGAATTAGAATAGTGATGAATATTCACATTTCATCCCCGCCCCCAAGCTACACTACATATCATTAAATCCCAGAGAATACATATATGGAATCTGCATCACACACTTTACAAACTAGACATGAATAATTCTATAATATCTTAGAGGTGTTCAGAACCGGTTCAAATCGAACAGGGTTCGATTTGAACTGGCCTGGTTCAACCGGTTCAAACTCAAACCAAACTAGCCTAAAAAAAAGGTGGCCGGTCTGAATTTGAACCAAACCAGGCTTGGTCCATTACTAACCAGTTCAATGGTTTGAGGGGTGATGCTTGTGAAGGGGAATCCAGTGAAGCAAAGGGGAATCCTGCCTTTAAAATGTTGTGGCCAGGGTGGCCAGGGGAGGGGGGGTAGAGGGCACCATACGATGATGACAAATATTTATATACCGCTTTTCAACAAATGTTCCCAAAGCGGTTACATAGATATAAATAAAATGGCTCTTCTGTCCACAAAAGGCTCACAATCTAAAAAAAGAAACTTTTATTACATGGGGGTGGTTTAATTTCCTTATACTAGTGGCACTGGTGGCTCCTCTAAACCCAGTGCTCTCCTCAGCAGACCATTTGGCCGTGGCACAGTTCTGGTCTCCATGCATCTGCAGAGATCACGTAAATGGCCTCTGTGCATCCTCAGAGGCCAGAACCATGCCATGGCCATCTAGGCTGCACAGCTGGGGGGAGCCCCAGGGTATACAGGAATCACTGCCCGTGGTAGTAAGGAACCCTCTTGCTTTCCCTGCCCCAGCCATCCTTAGAAACCTTTTAAAGGCAGGATTCCCCTTTGCTTGTAAAGCGGAATCCAAACTGAATTCCCCTTTACAAGCATAGCTCCTCAAATCGGGTCAAACCAGTTTGAACTGGTTCAGCCCAATTCAATTGAACAGAATGAACCACTGGCCAGTTCGACCAAACCAGTTTGTGAACCAGTGATTCAGTGGGAATTCCATTTGAATTCGTACCAAACTACTAAAAATGGTTTTGTGCACAACCCTACAAGAAGCTTAAATCCCTATTGTTCTTTTACTATTAGCTGATTTGGATGATGCTTCCCCAGCCTACGTGTCTAAAGGGGGAGCTGTAACAATCAGGCAGTAACAGCCTTTCCTATCCTGTAAAGAGTGAACCGGAAGTGAACCCTGTCTTGACTGACAGGCAGTGACTTCTATGGATCAGCTACTCAACACACAGTGGCTGGGACCTAGGGGGCCATGAGGCAGGAAGAGAAGTGTTTCTTTGTCCTCAGAAGGAGCTAGGCAGGAGATGAGAGAGGACGAGCGAAAGGCTTAGTGAACAGCAAAGGATACTTTTACTATTAGCTGGTTTGGACGATGCTTCCCCAGCCTACATGACTAAAAGGGGAGCGCTCCTTTCAATTGCATCCATTGGGGCATCTTTCATGTGTGGGGGTGGAGGGCTGTTCATCTGAATAGAAGCTCTACATGGATTCCAAATACCAGTTTAATTATGGTATTTGTAATAATAATAATTGTTATTATTTAGAGTTGGTGTAGAGTTGCACCCCAGTGTGAGAAATGGAATGCACTGTGAGGGCATTGGGATGTCCATTAAGCATGCATGGGGGTAGAGGAAGTATCATCCAAACTGGCTAAGTGTTTCAACAATCATCCACAAATTATTTAAGAGTAAGACAGAAATTGGGAAATTGTGATCTTTTTATGTAGGTTTTTAAACGGACATTTCTCCAAAGCATTTTTAGCTTCATAAAAGCACTGAGCAAAGCTAATTATGCATTCCTAAGAGAAAGTATCACCCTATAGGTATTCAAATACCGACAAGAATGCCTGTTTCATATTTTAAAATCATTTTTGTATTCTCCATTCCCTAAAGAGTAAGAAATCATGGGGCTTCTTAGGAAAACACAGTCCTGATAGTTCCAGTTTTTTATTGGCAGTTTTTAATATAAAAGCCATAGCTGAAGAAATCTGGGGAGGGAAATGAGAAATTTGACAGAGTAGAAATCTGTCAGAATTACAATTAAGAGTGTAATCCCATGGACATTTACCTGAGAGTAAGTTCCATTGAATTTGAAGGGTTTTTTAAACTTCTGAGTAAGCCCATTTAGAATTGCTTTGCAAAATCAGTAACAAAAAATACAGTGTTAAAATTTTGAAACACTGGCTACTGTGAGTCGTGTGGGGGGAGATGAGGGGTCATAGGCAATGAGTGCCGGGTAATGATCGGATTCTTTTGGTTTTGGTGATCTTTTGCTGGTTGGAGGCCATTTGGTCACTCTGATGCCATTTCCTCAATTCAGGGGTGCTTCCCTTTGTTTTGGCCTAGTTTGAAGGGGTTGCTGCAAACCAGGATTGAAACCTCTGCCCTACCCTCTCCTCTTGTCCTGCCATCCTCCTGACCCATTGTATTTATTTGCTCCCTGAAAAGATTATAATTCCTGGAAAGCCTTACAAGATACTGTACATTTTTTCAGGATTGCACTGGGATTGCCTCCCTCCCCCATTTCTCTAAAAGATTTTTTAAAAGAAAAGCTGCAGCAGCTATGATTGCTCCCTTCTTGCCACTCTTGTCTCCTGCTCGCTCAGGAAAGTAAATACATGGAGAGGCAGGGTCTGGGGAAGGAGGCTGAACTGGGACTAAATCAAATTGTCCCCAGTTTGGTCAAATGGGCAGTGGTTTGATTTGGGGCCAGCCGGATTAAATCAGGCTAATTCAATTCAGCCAGCAAAGCTTGGCACCACCCTAGGTATTTGGCAGTAAGGAAGAATGTATTCTTCATCCAAAGTTCTCTTTTTCCATGGAAAGAAAAGCAACCTGCTCATGTTCAGGGGCAATTTGTTTTGAGCTTGGTTGTTGGTTGCTACTTTGTGGTGACTCTTTCACAATCATGAGAAACTGGTGTGGTTTCAGGAAAATAGCTATAATTGAACAAGTTGGAGTCTATGAGGGGACTTGGTCCCTGGGTCTATGATGGGAGGTGGCTGCTAGGTGAGAAACAGACTGGTCTTCAGTCTTCCCTCCGATCTCCCTTACTCATTGGCAAGCTGCTGGCTCGTGATCAGCATGTGGGGAGTGTGTGATATTGTTTGTTTAGAAGTGAGAGAGACATCATGGTGAGAGTTTCTCCCCACCATGACCATATAGTTCTTCAGCTGCAAAGACATGGGGGGAGGGTGTTGGGAGAAGAAGAAGGCAGGCAGCCCAGAGGCCCATTTCCACTTCTTGTCCAAGGGCCAACTTCAGCCTTGCCACACCCCTGTGTATAAAGTTCTCAACTGCAAATCTCCACTAGGGATGTTCACAAAACCGGCTTGGCCTGTTTGGTTCGAATTTGAACCAACTTCAAATTGGGGGTGGGGGTTGTTTTTGGTTTTGATCGAACCCCCCCCCCTTCGGTTCGGTTTGAATTTGAATTCAGTTCAAACTGGTTTTAGAAGGTTCGCCATAGGCTATAATGTGGATTTGAACTGGCCCATTATAGCCTATGTAGAGCACCTAGGGGCACAAAAGTGGGATGGGTAGTAGGCTACATAGGAAACCATTGCTAGACCTTTCATCTACTGACCTAGTTAAATTAAGGTCATAGTACCGTCTGTTCTTCTGAATGAAAAAGGCTCAGCAATGTTTCCTATGGAGCCTGAAATCAATTCTTTAAAAATTCATAAATAAATAACAATACATTGACTTGGGGGTGGCTTGGGGGAGTTGAGGCTGGGCCTGCCATGCTCCCAGATCCATTTAGGGGTTCCCTGGCACCTCCCAAAGGGTTGGGGTGGGGCTGCCACAAATCCCCATTATTCCCTATGGGAAATAAGAAAAATCACCAATAATCAGAGAAGTGTCCGATTGCCATGGGGTTTGGTGGGTAGTAGGCACCCCTGGGTGCCTACCACCCACCCCAATTTTGTGCCCCTAGCATGCCACCCACCCACCCACAAAGTGACACAACTAAGAAGCCAGCCAACTGGGAACCAAAAAACAACCACAGAATGAACTGCAAAGCCAAGGGGACCAAACCAAATACCACAACAGCACAGACTAGCTCCACAACAACAGCCACAAACCAACAAGACCTAACTAGACAGCACAAGGCAGTAAAACCAACCAACCTAGCACACAAACTGCAAAGAATTTAGGGGCAAGGCCAAAACAACACACCAACACACTGCTGGCAATCACAGAATCAATAGCTCAGCCAATGTAAAGTCAGCAAACTGAGCAAAATAAGTCTCACAAAATGGAGGACAGCCAACGGGCCAAACTGAGCAAAAGAAAGTGTCAGAAAACGGAGGACAGACCTGAAATGGACCCTAGGAGCTTCAAACTGGCTCAAACCTGTTTGAACCGGTTCGGTTCAAACCGGGGCCAGTTCAGTTCTAACTCGGACCAGCAGGTCAAAACCAATGCACCGTTTGGTCCGAGTTCAAACTGTCGAACTGAACCGGTTCAAACTTGAACCTGTTTTGCACATCCCTAATCTCCTCTTGAAATCTCAGCACTGCTACTTTCAAATACACTGAGTGGTTTAAAGCAAGCCACTTTTTCTGAGTCTCAGACTTTCTTGCCTGCCTCCTGAACACTTGAGGAACCATCTTTCTGATAGGGATGTGCACAAATCGTTTTGGGCAGCTGCAGGGGGTGGTGCAGAAAGGACAGTGGTAACTTTAAGAATGAGGCGCTTGTAGTATTCTTACATCTTGGACCCAGAAGCTGCCTTTACAGTGAAGACTGTAGATGCCGAATCATATATCATTATAGTGATCTAAGAAGTTGCTATTTTTACCAAATCCTTTTTTTTAAAGTACTGGTCAGGGGTGTTGCTATACTTGAGTGGATGGGTTCAAAGAACCCGGGGGGCCCAGCTCCTAGGGGCCTCCCAGCTCCACCCTTCCCTATTTTCTTCATTATCTTCCTCACTCTGAGGGGCCATTGGGGAGAGGGGTGAACACGGGCCCCCTTTCCCCTAGCTTTGCCCCTGGTACTGGTACAAATATACTGTGTAATGAATATATACATAATAGTGCTATACATTATGCTATACCTTCATCTTACCTACTAATAAATTCTTAAGGAGACTGGACTGTGCATGCAATTCGTGCAATATAGTTTGTGTGTTCAGTGCAAGACTTGGGAGAAAGAAACAGACCTTCCTCTAGTATTTGGAGCATCTAGTTGCACATTAACATTAACAGACGCAGAGCTATGTATTGCTGTAAAAACAGAGACAGTCGGACACAATAGCTGGCTACATTTCTCCCTGAGAAGCTTTGCAGTTCTCTAAGAAGAATGAATAAGCATAAGCAAATAGTCAAGTAAAAAGATGAACAGAAAAATGAGGTTAATGGAGCACTTAAGGGGAGGGGGAATTGGGTGGACTAGCCACCTTGGAACCACCAGGCTTGCCCATGGGCCTGGTAGTTCCGACGATCACCAGGAAGTAGGCTAGGCTTCCTTATCCCACTTCCTGGTTGTTGGAAGTGAAGGACTATGTGCTGTCTCTTGTCTCAAATGACAAAAGAGGACAGACTAGTGAGTGAGAGGGCTAGAGGGTCAAGACATTGGTCATCCCTTCTCTACTACTCTGACGCTATCCCTTTGATATGTAGATTGCTAATATCAGGGACTTCTTTCCTTTCTGTCACTTCCTCTTCCCTTCTCTTCTTTTCCCTTCCTTCTCCCTTGCAACATGCAAGCTCCTCTCTCCCTGCATCATGTGTGCAGAGATGCAGAATCTATCTGCATCCAGCAAGATAGATAGATTGGAGATCCTGTCTCTTCACTTTCCTATCTAGAATGGAGTTCACTAATAAACACTCCTTATATTGATTTGAAACTATGAACTGGCTCCAACGTATTTTGCTCTCAGCATACACACATGCCTAACTAAATTCCGCTGTGTTGTGCCTCTGTGCACTCTGCTCTAATGAAAAAGGGTTTCTCTTAACAGAGAGAATTCCCAACACTAGTGATCATCAGAATAGCTTCAGTGAGTGAGTGAGTCAGTCAGTCAGTCAGTCAGAGTCAGTGAGTGAGGCCAAGAAGCATTATATTACCTGTGTCTAGGCATACAGTACATATCCGGCCTTGCTATTTCAGCAATTTCACCTACAGATTTATCACATCCATATATGCTATATTTTAGGGATGTGCAAAACACAGGCAGGCAGGCAGCCAGCACACAATATGCATATGCTGGAGAAGAAGAGAAGAAAAGAGTTCTTCTCATGCTTAGAGCCTAGAAGATTTGTTTCTTGTAAGACCATTGGTCCATCTAGCTCAGTATTGTCTGCACCAGGCTCTCTGTCCTGTCTCCTTGTGGCCAGCAGGATGGAAAGAAGGGAGGTTTGATTTTGTGGTTTTCTTTTCTCAGCACCCAGTATAATATACTGTGCTATTACTGATGATCTGGTTTTGCTGGATCTCAGATTGACAAAGACAGAACTTGGGCCCCTACCTTCCTTGAGCTGTGGATTGTTTTGTTTGTGAGAGATGCTGTGTCGAGAAATGGACAATGGCAGCTGTGTGTGTGTGTGTGTGTGTGTGTGTGTGTAATGAGCTCCATGTCTGGCCTTGAGTTGAAACCAACTTGTGCTTCAATCACTGCTCTGGTCTGCTCTACAATCTGCATTACAAGCTGTACTCAGTCAAAATGTGACTGAACTTGCTCTAGTTGAGCATATGGTTATGCTTGCTGCTAAGGGTGCTCCTGTGGCAGCTGCTGCAATGCTAGGAAGTAACGTAAGAAGCCATGATTGTGTGTGAGAGACCAACTTGTGCCAATGATATTATTGTAATGCAGTCACTGTGGCTGGCAGTAGATTCTGGGTCAGTGATTCTTTTTTGTCCATTTTTGGAGTGTGTTTGAAATGGGCAAGCAGGCAATTTTTAACAAATATTTAACCTTTCCCCCAAACCCCATAGGATGCTATGGGGTTTGGAGGAAAGGTTAAGAATGGTTTAAAATTGCCCATTTCTTTTGTGGTTTGGAGGATAGGCAGCACCCATCATGCTCTATGACACAACCCACTTTGGTGTTCCTAGGAGCTACCCATGGGGGACAATGGGGTGTTTTGAGTTCCCCCATTGTTCCCTATGGCCAGAACACTCGAAACTCTTGAAACATTTCAAGTCTTTTTCATCAAAACAGCTGTCTCAGCCCATTTCAACTAAACATTTCAAGATTTTGCATTTTGTTTCTAGCTTGAAACGAAATGCAAAATCCATTTTGTGCACTTGCTTACTATATTTTCCCTTAGCTAAGTATTATTGGATATGCTAATTCATCGTATTTGCATTTCTCAGACCTTGTCCAACAATGATGAAGCAGAATGAGTTTTTGAGGTAGGTCTCACGATTAAAGAGACCCGCCTGGGGAGCGTGAGCGGGGAGAGTGGGCTTAGCCCGCTCTCCCCGCAGACAACCAGCCAGTCTGCTCTGGGCGGCCACAGCGGCCACCCACACAACTGCAAGCTCTGTCATGGAGCCAGCCAGGGCTGGGGAGTTTGGGGGCTGTGCAGCCCCCGGAAGCTCCAGTATGCCCTGTGCAAGTGCGCTCCGCAAACTCAGTTTAAGGGGACGGTTACTTGAGTGGGTTACCTGCTCAGGAACCACCAAGCTCGCAGCCAAGCTCAGTGGTTCACACGGTTGTAGAAAACCGGGCTAGCGGAGGCTAGCCCGATTTTCTACAACCATGTGAATAGCCTCAGAGTGTGTTCAAAACTGGGTGATTAATAATGTAGCTGTTGGCAATACACAAATCCTTTCTCCACATTAGTTGTGACAACCCTAACAACAAATAGACAAATTAAATGCCAGCTGAAATAACCCGACTAAAGTTACCCAGCATTTCAACTGGCTTTAGTTGAAGTCAGAAATGTGGATTAAGTGGGTTATTACCAGTTTGTTGCATGAGGTCTTAAACTATAATAGTAATACACAAGGTCTGCTGCAACCTCAGCAAAGTTCTATGTTGAAGGATCCAAATGACCAAAACACAAACAGAACATAATGATTTATGGAAGAATCATTTCAGTTTGTGATGAAAACCTGTATGTTTTATTCTGTATTCATTTGTGACAGTTCAAAGCAGTTAAACTTTATGAGATCACTTCCAGAACAAAAGAAAATACTGAGACTTGTCTTATTGTTTCTAGCTGTAAATATGGTTTGCTTGTGGGATGGCAGGGCATATTGTCAACCTAAATTACTGGGAAGATATTGTTGAGTGTTCTTTCTTCATATGAAACTCTTGCAGAACCTCTAGGGTGATCTTTCAAATGCAACCCCTCTTTACTTCTGTCCAATCCAGATATTATTGGCAAGAACCCTTTTATGTTATTTCTACTGTATCCAGTTTCTACAGCAACATCCTCTCTCACAAATGTGTTTCCACTTGCAAGCCACCTTCAGTACAGCAATGGAGAAAAGTGGCATACCAAATAAACGTGAAATGAACTGTGCCCAGAGATGATTCTCATTCCAAACCATTCATCCTTACTTGCCCTTTTCCCATCTGGCAGAAGTCATAGGAACATAGAAAGCTGCCTTAAACTAAGACAGATAATTGGTCCACCTGGCTCAGTATTGTCTACACTGACTGGAAGTGGCTTCAAGGTTTCGGGCAAGAGTCTCTCCCAGCCCTACCTGGAGATGCCAGGGATTGAAACTGGAACCTTCTGCATGCAAAGCAGATGCTCTACCACTGAGCTACTGCCCCATCCCGAAATCAACTCCGGCTAGTTATTCCAAGAGCAAGACCCACCTTTATTATCCACTTTATGCTTTATACCTACTGTGTATCTAGAAGTCCTTCCCTACTCTTTGAAGCTCTTCTCACATTGTGAGAAGAGCTTCTCAGTGGTCTGTAGGGAGAGCGAGTTTGCCCGACCCTCCCCACAAACAAGCACTCACCCATCTCTGGGTGGACAGATCAGCCGCCAATACGAGCGGCAGCTCACCTGTGGTTCTCCCATGCCTCGCCAAGCCTCACCCAGCAGCTCTGGAGGTTGGGTGCAGGAAAGCGCCACTGCATTGTGCCCCACCCACCCCCCGAGCCCCAGTAATGCACCACACAAGTGTGTGGTGCATTTCTGGGATCCCCTCCCCGCTGAGTGTGACCACCACATCTGAAAGCAGCTGCGATGGACACACCATCCAAAAATTGAGGCTAATGGAGCACTTGCTCTGTTAACCTCATTTAAGGAGGTGGTTTCTTAGGCGGACTTGCCACCATAGAGCCACCAGGCTCACCCTTGAGCCCAGTGGTTCTCATGAGCAAGCAAAACCAGGCTGGGACTCCTTAGCTCAGTTTTGCTAGATCATGAGGATAGCCTCTTTAAGTAAGCACACATATTCAGTGAATGCAGACAAGTTGGTTCACGCCACACAAAAGATTCCAGTTTTTTAGCAGAACAGTGTCAGAATGGACAGTTTGTTTACCGGGTTTATCCATCTGGGTATATTGAATCTGTGATGGGGAATCTAATTTAGATTGAAAAACAAACAAAAACAAGGGTTGTGGGTGTATGACACAGATACATTTTTAAATAGATTAATTGTGAGCTAGTGAAGCTTCTACATGCTGTCATACTCCTGATGACATCAGTACCAAAAGTTTCCATGAAGTATTTGCCCCTTCCAGCCTGGTCAGGAGGACCCTCTTTGCTACCCCCAACTCTGTTTTTGAGTTTTGATACCTCATCTGGGGGGGGGGTGATAGTCAGGAAAATTGCAAGCTTTAGGAAGGCTGAAATTATCCCATGCATGTGTGATACCAGGGATGTAGTGCAGGGAGAGTGGGCCTATGTTCTTTTCACAGGCAGCCTCCCCTCTCCCTGTGGTGCTCCTCCAGTGGTGGGACACACGCTTATGCAGCTCCCACGCATGCAGTAACACCTATCCTCATTCCATTGGCCAGGAGGAGGCACAGAGCCAGGCCAGCTGCTGAAGGAGGTAGTTGGTGGCAGTGATGGGCTCTGTGTGCAACCTCCTAGCATTGGCCACTCCAAAGAAGGCAGCTGGTGGCAGTGATGGCCTGTGTGTACACCATCCTTCCATCAGCTGGGATCCTAGCTGATGGAAGGAGGAGGCACAGAGCCAGGCCAGCTGCCAAGAGAGGTGGTGGCAGCAGTGGGTGCCCTAGCTGGGGGAGCTCAGCAGCTCCTCTAGATGCTCCTCTGCTCCCCAACACAGGGCACAACGGGTTTTTCAACACATTTGTTCTATTACAGCTCCACACAGTGTATATTTGAGGATCCTGGGAGCTACAGTTCTTTACAGACAGTTTGTAATGGTCTTTTGAATTGTAATCCTATTTTTGAGTCCACCATTTTCAATGAGACTCCAAAATGTGGTCACACAACAAAAGTCCCCACCACTCTAATGGGCCCATCATTACTCTGAATCCATCAAAGCTTCATTCTCAACTCAACTCTAAATTGTACTGTGCTGAAGACTGTGTTCACATGAACACATACTTCACTATAAGTCCATAACTCCAACTTCTGTACTATTCACATTGAGAAAATAGTTTTAAAGGGAGTGAGAAACAGAATAGTCATATTCCCCAACTGTTTATCTCAACATTACAGGTTTTTAAAAAGTAATATTTCCCTGTAAACACTAGTGCATCTTACTGTCTTTACAGTAAGACAGCAATGACAGTAATGGCATTCTTAATGACAGAATGTCTGAATGCAACACTATTGAGATCTCCTTCACAACCACACCCAGTCATGTGGGACTGCCATAGTGTGATCCCATGTATGTATGAAAACTCCAGCTACATGAATGGAGTCAGTCATCAGTGTCTCTTTCTCCCAATGGTGACAAACTAATGGGGAAAACCCATGTGATCAGTCCTGGCCATGAAGTTGAAAAAATTCACATTTGCCCCAGCTGTATGGGGCTGTGTCACAGGGAAGTGATGTGTGCATGTAGGAGGCCTTGCACCACAAAAGGCAAACACCATCCTTGGACATTCTTGTATATACTCACTCTGCAGTGAGTGCCAAGCAACATCTTCTGTTAGATGCATGGTTTCCCCTTCTGTTTGTGTTTCCTTTCTTCTTAAGTAGCAGTGGGATCAGGGGATCAGGACTAGAACCATAATGGGGGTGGGGGTGAGTTTTAAGCTTTCCCACACACTGCAGTCCTGACAAAATTCACTTCCTGGAAGCAAGGATGCTGCAGGAAAGAAGCTGCCATTGATGCCTCTGCAACCAATGCCAAAGACTGTAATGATAAAAATTGGAATGCCACACACTATTAAATCCGAGGATTCAGCCTCCCTAGCTCTTAGCTTCTTTCCTTCTTAACATATCTTGCAGGGTGGGGCTCCTGGCCTCGTAGTTAGTCGCTTGCTGCCCCACAACTAGTGAGAAAAACCTTTGTGTTCTGCATGGTCTATCTCCTTACTATCTGTAAGGAGTTAACTTACTTGTAACTGTAACTTACTAACTGGCTAACCAATTAAACAACCAACCAAACACAGCAAGGGCAACCTGAAACCATGAAAGAAGAAAGCTGAGGTGTCAGGAGATATTTCCTGTCAGGCAGTGCAAGGTGCAAGTCACTGCTGCAATCAGTGAGACTACCAACAGGTGAACCTAGTCAGCAGAAATGTAACAAGGTCATGTGAGCCGGCTAAACATAATTGGTTGGGGCTAGTATATAACAGAGGCCCAGGCATGTGTCACTTGTCCACAGTGGTCCACCCGGTTCCAATCTGCTGCTGTAATCTATGTGTCTCCTTTGAATGTATATATGAGTATCTGGACCAGGACTGTATATCATGTGAGTGCCATTTAACTCAATACATGCTACCTGTGATTTTACTCTTGTCTCTGAGTGTTCTTACTACAACCAAGTCAGGGACTAGCAAGCTATGCTCTGCTACGATGGTGCTGCACCAACATGAGGAAAGTTTTGCAAAGCAGAAAAGATTAAACTCTGGACCCCATCTTTCAAGCTGCCAAATCCTCATAAAGGCAGATCTAGTATAAATGCAAAGGTTTTCCTCTTCCTCTTCCTGTTAGTCCTTATGCCTTCTCCTCATTCCCTTTCCTCTTTCCCATTGCCTCACCAAAAAAGCTGCTTTACTTTCAGCAACCACACTTCCCCCACGTCATGTAGGGATATGGCTAGCCTACCTTACAGCTCAGTAAGAATGACTGGGTGAAGATATGTGAAACACTTTGAACCCTTGAAGTGTGCCGTAAAAATGCTAAGCAATAATATCTATAGCCACCCAGGCCCCCTTCTGGATCTGCTGAAGAGGCAACATGGCTGAGATTGCATCCCCTCCTCGCTTCCTCGGAACAGCCTTTTACCAGCAGCCCCTATAAATGATAGCACAGTGAGATGTTAGGGGAGCTCAATGGAAATGGCTCCCCTGGGCTCAGTGTGTTAGGTCACAGCCTACATTGTACTGTCCCAAGCAGAGCTGCTTCTGGAAGAGTGTGTCTGAAAGTACTTGGAAAAGAGAAAAACAATAATTACCTCAGGAGCATTTTGCTTCTATTAAGCACGAAGGGAAACTAGCAGATAATATATGACAAGGCTAGAGAGAAAGCATTAGGAGGCCAAATGAGAAATTGCACAGAAAATTGCTGACTTGCTATTAAAATGTGGGAGAATATGAAGTGCAGCGGGCATCCTCCACATAAACAATAAAAGCTTTCCTCCCACCTCCAGCTCTTTTTCCTGTCAGTTTATTTTCCACAGTCCCCACAGAGCTCTGCTACATAGTAACACATCTGATGGATAAAGCATCATTAGAGCACAAGCCCATGACATGAAATCAATATGAACTAAAAGTTAAATCTAAAAGGTCAGTTTTCCACCTAGATTTATTTTAAAAAATAGAACCGAAAGCCCCATGCCTGAGGTGTTCAGATTTCAGGCAGAGTCAAGTCCCTCTGACACGGTACCAAAAGGTAGTATTGAAAAACAGCCTTAATAAAGGTACACCTTTCCCCCCTCAGCTAACCTCCAGACATGTCTAAGGATACAAATAGAGAACTTCCAACATAATATGGTAGGCAACAATTCTCTACTGGTATAATGCACACAGAACAGTGGGATACTGAGGTACTACAGGGCAACTTTCCCCCCTACATGCTTTAGCATTGTTTCTTAGGACATGCTTACATGATAAAGGATAGAGAAGCTGCTCATTTGGTCATTAATTTCCCAAATCAATGACCTTTTCTTGGGTTTATTTACATGGACAGGGAATCAGAGGCTGGTTCTGCTGGCATGTGTTTGCTGAGGCAAAACCCACACTGCCATTTATCATTTATCATGAAATAAAGCAGAGCTCAGGAAAGCATGCCCTGGGCTTCTTTTTCTTGTTCTTACCATTTTTCCCCATCTGGAGATATAACCCCTTCACTCTGTAAATAAATACAATTACGGTATTACAAACTATGTTTGTTTTTTATAGAATAGATTGGTTTTATACTTTTAGCTTTTATACTTTTTAATATAGTATAATATAATATACTTTTAATATACTTTTTAATTATACTTTTTAATATAGATTGGTTTTATACTTTTAGCTTAATATTTTAATTGTCATTTAATTGTATGTTTTTTAACTTTTGTAAACTGCCTTGGGATTGTTTTTAATGAAAGGCGGTATATAAATGTAACAATAAAAACAAATAAAAACTATGAAGACAGTTTAGGCACTCTGAAACCGTGCTTGTCCTATGGATAGGGTACTGTGCTGGACATGAGGAAGATCAAGCTTCTTCAAATATGAATTTGCTGAATAGCTTTGGATCCAGCATTATTGTTCAGCCTAGAGCATAATAGATCACTGTCTTCTTTGCATGGGGAAGGAAAGTACTGGGGAAGTGCTGGAAAGCACTTCATTTCCCAGCACTACCTAAGTACCTTCAAAGGTTCCAAGTTCCCTCCCTGGCATCTCCAAGATAGGGCTGAGAGAGATTCCTGCCTGCAACCTTGGAGAAGCAACTGCCAGTCTGTGTAGACAACACTGAGCTAGATGGACCTATGGTCTGACTCAGTATATGGCAGCTTCATATGTTCCTATGGTGCCAGAATGCAGCAGGTCTCCATATTCTTTAAGGGGCCCTTATCTGGTAAGAAGATGGTTAGAGAGGTGGATTCCACATGGATGTGGAGGTTGAAAACACTTCCACGTGGTGCCAGCAGGCTCTGCACACTATTCAGCTTATGCTTTTCAGAGCTGAATAATTGCACAGGCCTAGTAAACAGTCATCCAACAGTATTGAGAGATATTTTTGGATGCCCTTTGACATAATCTGCATTCAGATCCTTCCTCCACATAGCTACCAAGATTTTTGATTGCCATTTTTGTAGTGACCTATCACCTTGTACGCTTGACACAAACTAAATTGTTCATTGCTCATCCTAATTACTATACTGGCTGGAGATGTGTATATCAGTGTTGGGGGATAGACGCAAGGGAGAGCGAAGAGGAGGGAAGCAGTAATGAACTCACTCTGCCAGACTGGGTGATGCTGCCCCTCCTGAGCCCTGCGGGAGGAGGCTGTAGCTGGCCCTCCCATGGTTGCAAGATTGCACAGCGGCCAAACAATATAATCTTGTGAGACGCCGAACAACTCTTGTGAGATGTAGAGCCAAAGTCTTGCAAGATGCAGCAGTCCCGCGAGATTGACCCCATGTGATGGGGACTATATAAGGAAAACCCAGCCCATGATGAGGGGCCAGTCTAGGAAAAGGGCTGTGGGAGGCAAGAGCCCAATGAGTCCTCAGGCGAATAAGAAGGCTGCATAATGAGTGGCTTGCCTGTCAAGGTAACAGGCAACCAGAGGAGAACTCAAGGAAGCTGCAGGCCTTGGCCTGTACTCTGAGGCCCAGAAATTCTTGCTATTACACTCACCACTTGGGGGCATTACAATCAGGCAATATATAAATATTATAATATATAAGGGACTGGGTCTCATGATTAGTGAGACCCAGTTTGGGGCGGTGAGCAGGGAGGGAGCCCTGGGCGGCCGGATCAGCCACCCACACGATTGCCAGCTCCATGACGGAGCCGGGGAGGGCTGGCGGGGATCGGGGGCCAATCAGCCCTCACAAGCTCCAGCATGCCCTGCGTGAGCACGCAGGGCATGCTGGTGAGACATCTGGAGCAGGGAGGCAGCTTTTTGCCTCCCCTCCGGGGGTGTCCTCATGAGTAGCAGTAGCATGGAGCCACCCCACGGCTACTCACGATCAGAAAGCCCGGATTTGCGGAGTGTTCGCTCTGCAAACCCAGGCTTTAGGGAGGGCTACTTGAGCAGGTTACCCACTCGTAAACCACCGGGCTTGTCTGCGAGCCCGGTGGTTTACATGATCAACAAAAATTAGGCTAGGCTCTCCTAGCCTGATTTTTGTTGATCGTGAGAATAGCCCCAGGGTTTTCTTTCATCTTGTGGGATCACACCACACCAAGATATGGAACTCAGGGATATATAGGTGAAGGGGCTGGCTCAGTTATTGGTGACTCTTATTGAGGTATATGGGTCAAAGTAAGCAGGCTGCAATGTGGCTCACAGTCGAGAGAAGGAAAAACCTGATCCTGATTTGGAAAACTATTTTCCTGAGCAAACTTGAAGATAGATCTGTCTCCACGTAATCACAGTCTCTCTTGCCTATTTGGACTATGAGCAGTTTGAACAAAAGTTTCATTGGCCACATTCACATATAATGCAGAACTGCAATTGAATAGGCCAGAGGTTCTGTGAGTCTTACATCCAGATCTGTGGAAATGCTGTTTTGCTTGGCGACAAACCCAAGGTTTCAGATTTGTAACTCCAGTCTGAAACCTCAGGTTGTAGTGAGTTTCAGTGCCACAACCTGAGGTTGGATGCAGCCTGAAGTATGTCTGAATCTGGAATTGCAGGCTGTGTTCCCTAGAACTGGAGTTGAGGGAGGAAGATCCTTCCTCAACTCTGGCTGTGCTTGGCTATTCAGGTTGTCCTTCATGGAAGCCCACACAGCCTGTTCCCCCTCCTCTCTGCAGTCTCACTGACTGCAGAGAGGGAGGTCTCCATTGCATCTGAATTAGCATGAAAGAGTGGGGGGGGGAGCGGAACCATGGGTCCATTGGAATGTGGCCATTATAACATTCATGTATATTTATGTTCTGTAGCTCAGAACAGTCTGTGTTGTTATTGAGGCATGTGAATCTAAAACAATCCTGTAACCTCCCCACACCCCAACAAAATATCAAAGAACTGGAAAGAAAATTAGTCAAGATGTATCATCACATCTGGTGTCAAGTTTCGGTTATCCACAGAAAGGCTTTGGGCACAGGGGTGGCTTCAGGTACCAGCAGTGGGCCCTTCTGAGATCCTGGGCTCTTGACAGCTGCCCAACAATGCTGACCTCTGACACTAGCCCTATCTATCACAAAGGAGAAAAGGGTTTTCTTGACACTCAGGTTCTGGCAAGTGATCTCAAAAAGATGAATTATCATAATCCTTATTTTTTAAAATATTTTTATTTTTGGCAACTTAAAGCAGGTTGGCAGTTCTAGAGGGCCTGCACAATATTGACAGAAACCTCCCGTGTTACACTTCTCTCATGTCTTACATCATCTGAACAGATCATAGAATAAACTGATGGCTTTTGCAAAAAAGGAGGTAAAGAAATACTAGACAAAAAAACCATTAAAAAACCACCCCAAGCCATTTCATTCATGAAGCTGCCTACAAGCTCATCCATAATATTTCAACTGGCAAAACATCTAGTGAAACCATGGCACTGGGCTGACAAGAGCTAATTAATAAAAATAATTCTTCAATGTGCTGTACTCTCTTAGCACTTTCCAATATCAATTTATTTTATATTTGATCTGATATGGTTTTAGAAACTGGGCTGTTGCCAACTTATTGCTGAAAATTAAGACAATTAAAGTCTATGGTGGGAAATGAGCAAGTCCAGGGAGTAAATTTCTGAGGGTACTTAAATTCAGGGTGATGTAACGTGTGGTTTGGATATTGTATTAAACAGACTGAGAGAGTGGATAATTTGATATTAAGTGCAGACGTCTGGGCCTTCTACACAGTATCTACATTTAGGCTGCAGTCTTACTTGGCGGTAAGCCCCTTTGAACTCAATGAGACTAACTTCTGAGTGAATATGCATAGGATTGTGCTGATGGAAGTATGATGGAAAATGTGGTGAAAATAACATATGTATATACATAGTGGGTATCCACTAGGTAGGCTGGGAATGCTAAGACTCAGACTCAGAAAAACGTATGAGTCCATGGTTTGGGGTCTCCTGATAGGTAAGGGCCAGACCAGCCAAGGCAGCCAAAGCTTCAGGAATATTGTTGCAACAGGTAAGGCATGTATGGACAGTGGAAGGCAGAAGAAGGCAGTGGAAGGCAGTTCATGTTCACTATGCATCATATTTGGTAGAAATGCAGGACATACATGTTTTGGTAGTTTGGTTTTAAAATTATGAGGTCATTCTCACAACCAAAGTGGGGAGGTTTGGGGGAATGGCAGGAGCCTACCTGTTTTCCCAACACAATTGGAGCTGCTTCTGGGCTCAGTCATCCACGGGCCCACGTGGTTGGTACTATGGTGAGCCCAGCAGCCATTGGGAGAGGGGAGAAGGAAGCTGGGCTGCCAGTTATCCCACATTGGGTGCACTGGGATACCTCCCTGCTGCCAGGCCGCTCCTTCCCCCAGCCCTATAAGTAAGATGGCTACCAGTAGCCCGATCATGCACACGGCCTGCAAATGAGGCAGGAGGTGCACGCTTGTCCTTCTACCTCACTATTTCACCGGGTTAAAATGCAGGGCTACCCAGGGGCGGAGCGGTGGGATCAGGAGCAATCCTGGTGCTTCTTAAGACCCGCCCTACCTGGGTTAGTCCTGTCCTACCCTGGTAGGGCTGGTCATGAGAATGACCTCTATATCTTTACTAGAAAGGCAGGACATACATGTTTTGGTAGCTAGGTTTCAAAATTATGTTTTTACCAAGAAAGTATATGCAATGTGAAGAACCAAATGAGCAAAAAGAATTAATACACAGGATAAGTCAAAATATAAATCAAAGCGGACGCTCCGTTTACCTGATTTGCTTGCTCGTGTGTAGCTGCAGCATGCAGTGGAGTCTCCCGGACTCGGGGGTCTCTCCAGGATGCCCGGTGCACTTGTGTAGGACATCCTGGAACTTCCGGGGGCTGTGCAGCCCCCGATCCCCACAGTCCCCACCGGCTCCGTGACGGAGCCGGCAGCCATGTAGGTGGCCAATATGGCTGCCCAGCTACGAGTGGCTGCTCATCTGCAGGGAGAGTGGACTAAGCCCGCTCTCCCCGCAGACCACACTGAGGCGCTTCACAGCAATTGTGTGAAGCGCCTCAGTGTCTGTGCTACTTTCTCAATGCCTTTTCCAGATGTTGCATGTCCTTCCTGAGCCATTATTTATTGGTGATTTATTTAGGAAGGAGACCTAAGAGCCAAACACACAGCTCAAATTAGAATATTTGGCATATCTACCCATGCTGATCCTGCTTTGCAAAATTCACAGCACTCATTTAATGTATCGGTCAACTGATCCAGCTTCCGTGTCCAGGTACATAAAACATGCCATCATCTCTTCCAAGAGCATGAAGGCACCAGATGTTATTGAACATAATATTTGCCTTTCCAGTGGGATGGCATCCTTTCCAACTGGATAGCATCACTTCTGTTGTCGAATACCCACTCAAACCCTGGATCTCTCTGACGAAAGAAGAGCTGCAGGGAATGGGCACAAGCTCTGTGTGTGTGTGTGTGATCTCTCTGGCCAAAAAGAGCTGCAGAGAATGGGCACAAGCTATGTGTGTGTGCGCACATGCACACACACACACACACACACACACACACACACACACACAATAATGAACAATAGAACTGCAGTTGGCAATGATGATAGTACTGATCTGATCTCATGCAGCTACTGTTTGTGGCCCATGGAACATGAATAAATTTGATGCATAAACTTCTGTGCAGTGAAGCTGATGGAGGGTACCTGCTTTGTGAGATGGGCTTCCCAGAACATTTTTCATTTTTGCATCTAACTTTTCAAGTGTAAAGATTGTTTAACCAACTGTTAAAGTACAAATGGTTGAAGTCTTTTGAGTTCTAGGGGTACAGTCTATGGAGCGACCAATAGATGATTGTTAACACATTCTCTGAGACATGAGATTAAACATTTATGGGAGGGAAACAGTTTATTTGTTGAGCTAAAAGGGATTGTGCCTGTTTCTGGCACAGACGAGATATGTGAACAGAGACATGGCATCTGATCGGAATAGTCACATTAAAAAGATTCAATGCCATACCATAAAAGTGATTTTTTAAAAACAGAAACCAAATCTTGTCATTTCTTAAGAAGGACTTATGCTAGAGATGTGCAAGCCAGCTTGGTTTGAGCTGGGCTCAATGTTGAGTTGGCTCCACTCAACACATTCGGGGTCGAATCGGACCAGCCTTGGCCAGTCCGAGTTTGAGTCAAACCAGGCCCAGTAAGAAACGAGCTAGCTCAGAGCTATACTGGTAAAGGGGAATCCAGTGAATCCAGGCAGGGTCAGGGGGGCTTTCTTAAGAATATAGGGGTAGGAGAGGAGTAGATATGTATTTATAAGTACACATTGTGGCAGCTGCAGTTGCAGCCGTGGCCGCAGGGGACAGCAGCGTCTCATCCCCCCTCCCCCCACCCCCACTGGCCTAGTGTATAGGCATATTGATCAGAATCTCCCCTCTATGTACAATTCTGATACTTTGACATGTCCTTTAATAACAATGGGGTGCGTGCATTCTCACCGTAGAGGGCCTCACCTTGATAAATGCTTTCCTGCACAGTAGTACCTCATAACTTCTGACTGAATTACAAAGTGCTGCCAAACGTAGATGGTACAGCTAGCTCAAGATCATTGCTCAAAGGGAAAATCGAGTCAGACACAGGAGTCTTCTGCACCAGATTTCACTTCCCTCCTACACATGTTTAAACAGAGTTTTGCATGTGTAGGGGGGTAATCTGCATGATCACAATTTATACACAAGTAAACAATGTGCTGAGAATGCATCAACATGTCCTTGAGTGATGTTGGGGCAGGCACATTCTTGGCACAGTCCCCACATTAATGAATGTAGGGGGCTGGTGGGTAGGGGGCTGGTGGGGGCCATGTTTATCTAAACCAGCCCCTCGGAGACCTGCTCTTCTTTCTTTCTGGAGGATGGGTAAAGTCATTCTCTCTAGGGCTAAATGTATGTTTCCTCAATAATCTCACCTGGAACAAATTTACACTCCAGAAGAAGGGATAGCCATGCTCCTTTTTATTATCCAAGGATATAACGTTAGATCTATCCAAAGCTATAAATCGATATAGTTTTAGATCTTTAATGCTATACTAATACAGTGTTAAAATCCAGTAGCATTACATCCCAGAACAGGGAACTTCATGTGGAATAGCCCTCTCACATCCCAAGTCCTCTTACTACTGCATTATTGGCGATGAATCATTTATCAGTTCAATTCATTTACAAGGAAGAATGCAGCTATCAACAAGAATGCTAGCTATCAGCTCCCACGTCTAAGAACCATTGCATTGTGTCCATCTCTCATAAATATATCTTACAAAAGGACTGCTGAACTCTGTATTAATTTCTTCGTTTCTTACTTTCCTTTTCACTTGTTGGTAAATAGAATGTAATATTCATACTCTCATATTATCTCAAAATGAAAGAAATGAAATAAAATATGTAACATTGGAAATGTGCGCATGTGAGATGATTTCTCATTTTGAACTACAACAGGCAAATGTAAGATGTTATTTAATACACCAACCGTGAGGAACAATAAGAGTTACCAAACTATTCACCACAGCACAAAAAGATGAATACAACTACAAGGATCAATAAATGCAGCAAATAAGCAAGGTGTTGTTTCAATTTTGAAAGGATGTGCTGATGTTGAATGCTGCAACAATACCAAACAAGTGTGGTGTTCAGACAGTAAGAAAGTTTTAATAAACTTTTCTTTTTCACGTTGGCTCCAAGAAGAGAAGCAGACAACTAAACAGGGATTTTATGGGAATGGTGTGATTCATAAACTCATTCTTAAGTCCAGTAAAAGACATGAAATGAGCATCTAAGAGCTCAGATAAACACACTGATGTGCTGATTCTTAAGCAAGACTACAATCCTTTTGAAATTGATATCTGTTTGAGCTCTTTGCCAAAGTATATTTAGGACTGTTTTTGAAGTATGCTACACAGGAACACTTATAACTCTTCAATAGCTTCATTCAGCTCTGACTGGCAGCAGGTCTCACTCTCCACTTTCCATTATCTCTGGCAGATGTCCTTCCTGATCCTCTACCTGAAATACTGCTGCTTGGCATATTGGGATTTCACACCTGAGTTGCACATTCCAGGTATTATTATCTTTACACTCAGCAACACCTCCACCTTCATAATCCCTACCATCACCACATGCAGATTTCTTTCAAAGCTTCATTCTTCCATGTCCCAGTAAACATATGGAGAAATGTGATCACAGAGCTCATAAGTAACATAAGTGAAAAAGGTTCTTCACTGCCAGTTAAAAGCACTGAAGGAGGTTATGTGACCAAGAAGTCATATCACAAGCAGAATGCTACTTTATTTTGCTACCAACTGTGATTATTAGCCATATTTTGAGGTTGTAGACACACAAGCTTCAGCTGTCGCTTCCAAGCAGTGGCGGCTGGTGGCTCTTGGGGCTGGGTGGGCACTAGGCAGGGCAGGTAATGCCAGTGTGGGTGCTGTTGGAGGCGGAGCCCGTGTCTCTAAGCCCTGCCTCGGAGATGCCAGGGAGGGAACTTGAAACATTCTTCATGCAAGCATGCAGGTGCTCTTCCCCAAGTAGGCCCATCCCCTTCTGTCTTTAATTGCTACATAACAGCCAGAGATCCAACACATGAAGTTTTCTCCGTCATAGGCAGGCTTAATCTGTCAAATCCCTGCTGATAAAGGCACAAATGTTATGGGGGCAGGGAGAGAAGCAACATTAGCTGTGCATTACAGAGAAGCCTACATCACTTAAGATGATCAGTAAAACACAGCATGATTAATTCAGTACAGTACAGGTGATTTTATATTTGGGGGGCATATTCCTTCCCCGACACCATTTTCTTCAGAAAAAAATGTTTAATATTGTAAAAGGCTACTAGTTTCTTCCTCTTTGAATAACCCTTGAAGCATGACATTTAAAACCAGAGAGACAGATGGCTATACACTCTTTCCAAAATGGAAATGTGTAACGCAAAAGACTGGGTGGTGTTTTTTGTTTGTTTGGTAGTTTTTTAATTTTAAAAATACCATATAAAAGCCAGTGTTTAAATTTGTTTTTTAAAATGTACCTTGCTAGAACATAGCTGGTCCTCCCCTAGTCCATGTGAGAGGAGATAGGACTGTAGATAAACACCATATTTTGGCTAAACATTCTTCTTCTTAAAAAAAAAAAAAAAGTCCAGCAAGCAATTAGAGGAAAACATAACAAAAGGAACAGAAGGGGTAGGAAAGTGAGATTAAAAATACAAAATTAATAGTAACAACAAAACTGGTCAGCTCCCACTCATGTATCAGATCCAGAGGCGTATCTAGGGAAAATAGCGCCTAGGGCAAGCACTGAAATTGTGCCCCTGTCCAGACATCTGACACCTATCTTTCAGATAACTTTACCATAATATCAGCTCAAAAATACAAGTTCAGACACTTTCAGGAGAAACAGGTTGTAAGCAACACAGGCTTTGCAGACCCCCTGCAGCCTTTAGGAAGCCCTCCAAAGGGGCTACAAGTAATTTAAAAATTTTTATTTTTTTAAAAAATCCATGAATTGGGGAGGGGGTGGGGGGCAGCATGGCACTGGCACCCCCCCAAGTGGTGCCTACGGCACATGCCCTTGCTGCCCCACCCTAGTTTCGCCTGTGATCAGATTATATAACTCGTTTGAGGGCAGTTTGTATATAGGAGGAGGGAGAGGGCAGAAGTTTCCCCCAAGTCCTTCTTGACAAGCCCTTGTCCCTTTGCCTTTCCTTTTTCCAAACACTTACTTTCCCCCTCTTTCTCTCATTTTGTCTTCGCTTTAAGGACCAGGAACTCCCACCAGCCTCTTCTCAATTTGCCAGCTCTCAAATCTCCCTTTTTCAAAGCAGCTCAGAAATATTTCTCTGCTTCTGAGTCTCCTCTTTGTGGGGTGGCGTGGGGTTCTCTGCATTTTAGAGAAAGGGGGTAGAAATGGTGCCAAGGAGGAAAGAAAGAACAATGAGGGAACGCATCTCAAGCTTTCTCTTCCTCCCTGAAGATGACTTGATGGGATCTGAGAGAAATGAAGGAACTGGGGAAAATATTTTTTGCAAGAGAGAGATTGCAGAAGCTGCAGTGTAAATAAAGAGAGCAGCAAACACACCTAATAATTGGATGGGAACAAAACAAGCTAGGAGGAGGAGAGAGAAAAGAGTTTTTGCTGGTCAGTAAAATTGCAAGTGGCTGATGGGATAAGGTCATTGTTGTAAAAATAAACTAATTTGAAATATTTGAAACTAACCCCAGTGAATGAACTCAGTCTGAGAGAAAAGGAGTGGGGAAGCAGAGATGGGGGCCGTGCAAGGCAAGGGAGAGAAATGACCGTAAATGTCTCCCCCTTCCACCCCAACCTCCATGTCAGCTTTCTGTCGTTCAAACATACCAGCATGAAACCCACATTTTAAGCATTTGAACCAAAGATGGCTTAGTCTCTCACAGAGAAAGAAAGGCTGCCACTGCCTCCTTTCCCTGCCCACTTCAGCCTGTAGACTTAGAACTCAAGTCTAGTCAAATTTGCTAGGCGGTGACAACATTGCCCACTTTAGCAAAAAAAATTAAGCATATCCTGACTGCCTTCAGAGTGTGAAATCTTTGGACTGCGCAGGCGCTGAGCAGTGCAGCATGGGCGATTGAGCCAGCAACCACCCCAGAGTCAGAGTGGGGAGGGAGGGAAACATGGAGGGGGAAACAGTGGGAGAGGAAGCCCTCTGTTGGACAGCAGTGGGCATGGGTCAGGAGACAGGGGGCAAGAGAAGGGAGGAGGAAAACAAGAAGGCAGCCAGCTGAGAAAGAGATAAGCGGTGTGTGTGTGTGTGTGTGTGTGTGTGTGTGTGTGTGTGTACTGGCGGGGGGGGGCACCACCTCTCTTGCCCTTATAGAGAACTGCTCCTGAGGAGGGAGGAGCTTGCTGCTGCCGCCTGCATAGTGGGCTTAGAGGTGAAAAGGGGGGCACACTGTGACTCTCCTCTCCTTGCCACCCCACCCTCCCTGCTGCCATCACTGCTGCCGTGCTCCATCCCACTGCCAGCGATCTTTAGGGCCCAACTTTCCGCTCGCCCAGTCAGCTCCTCCCTGGAGCTACTGCTGCCACCACGGCTTAAAAAAATTAAAGTAAAAGGGGAAACTTTCCCTCCATGGAGCTACTGCCGCCGCTGTGACTTAAAAAAAAAAGTAAAAGGGGGAACTTTCCCCTCACCCCCACTCCCCGGAGCTACTGCCTCTGTAGGCAGACACCTCCTCTGCCTCTGCGTTAATCTGCTCCTGCTTCAGAATCTGGTCTGTCTATCCAGTAACTATACACTTAATTTTCCAAGTAAGAACTAGATTAGTTGCAAGCAAGCAACAACTAGATGCACAGCAATCTCCAGAACAAACAGATTTGACTCATTAATTAAAGAAACACATTCAAAACCAATTTGGTACCTGAGAAATATATAGTTTGATAGCCTTTTATCAATATAGCTTTTAGAAGGGGAATCAATCCAGGGCTTACTGAAGAAACAAATCCGTTTTTTTATTTAGCCAAGACATTGTAGGTGTCACATTAAATCACCAGAAGAGACAGAGAAATAGGCTTAGGAAAACGTCTTAGACTGACTTCAACAATTGCATCCCAGAGCACTTTGGTTTTCTGGAACATTGTAAACTCCCACTCCAGAAATTTAACTATTATATACTAGCTGATCTGGCGCAGAGCATCTGTGCCCCTAGTTCTCCCTGTCTCTCCCCCATCTTCATTTTGTCTTCAGCCCCATTCTGTTCTCCTCCTCCTTCAGCCCCAGTCCATTCTCCTCCACCTAGGCCACTTTCCCTCGCCGCCCACCGGCCAGCCAGCTGGCCTGGCCCTGCTCTCTCTTACCGCCCACCAGCCAGCCTGGCCACTATTCCCCTCACTGCCCACAGGCCAGCCAACCAGCTCGGTCACTGCTTTCACTCACCACCCACCGGCCAGCCTGGCTGCCATCCACGCTGCTATCTGGCAGCTGCCCTCGAATGTTCGCAAGAGCTGTCACGCATGGACATTAGCAACAGGTATTCAACGGGCCAGCAAGGGAGAGGAAGGAAAATAAACGTTGTCAGGGAGCAAACACTGCCTGGAAATGAGAGGGAGGCGAGCTCGCTTGGGCTACCCCAAGGTCACCAGGCCACGCCCACTTTGAGTGTGACATCACACACATGTGGGCATGGCTCAGGCTTGGGATAGACTGAGCAAGATACCCCGTCTCTCATTTCCAGGAAGTGTTTGCTCCCTGACAACATTTATTGTCCTTCTTCTCCCTTGCTGGTGGGAGAGGAAGGGAAATAAATGCCATCAGGCAGCAAACACTGCCTGAAATGAGCAGAAGAAACCTCGCTCAGGGCTCTCTGGAACCCGAGCCATGCCCCCATGTGCATGATGTCATGTGCACGGGGTATCATTGGTGGGGCCACCGGGCAGGGCAGAACATAGGCCACCAGTCAGTTGGCTATGCCACTGCTAATATGTTACCAAATGTGTTTATGTTATGTTTGTGTAACTAAATTCTTCTTTAATATTGCTGTAACACTTTTGGTGTTGCCACTAGCCTACGCAGATAGTGTGTTTGAACATAGAGAACCTAGTCAAATTGTGTTTCCATGGTTATGATTTTGTAGACCAGTAAATATTTGTTTGTTTGTTTGTTTGTTTGTTTGTTACATTTTATATCCTCCTCTTCCTCCAAGGAGCCCAGAGCAGTGTACTACATACTTATGTTTCACCTCACAACAACCCTGTGAAGTAGGTTAGGCTGAGAGAGAAGTGACTGGCCCAGAGTCACCCAGCAAGTATCATGGCTGAATGGGGATTTGACCTCGGGTCAAATCAAATCTCTTTATTTCGGTCAGCGATCAGCATGAGATTAAAACAAACGTAGAAGAGAAGACAATGAACTCGGGTCTCCCCAGTCCTAGTCCAGCACTCTAACCACTACATCACACTGGCTCTCAGACTGGAATTAGATCTCATGCCCTCATGGTGTGAACATCACGGGCCATCACATTTTCTTCCTTTCTGGAGCTCAGTTGCAGCTGCCACATGCATAATTATCTTGTAAACCAAAGGGTCCCCCCTTTTAATTGAATATATTAATTACTGAGGGCAGTTTCCAAATGTTATGTGGGAACCCCTCTCCAAGACATTGAAGCTCTTCCCATGATCAAGTGGAAAAGGCTACCTTCTTTTGCGGGGAGGAAACCTGAAAGCACTTAGTACCTCCCCACAGATGATCCTCCTTCAGGCTCTGGGCAGACACACCACCCGCCCAGATGAACGGCAGCTTGTCTCTGACACTCCTGCACCCAGCCAAGATTAGCCCAGTAGCTCTAGGGGTCGGGTGTAGGGAAGCACCACCATACAGCGCCCTGCCCCTCCCCGAGCCCCAGTAATGCACCACACAAGTGTATGGTGCATTTCTGGAATCCCCCCTCCCCCCCGAGTATGCCCGCTGTGGTTGCGAGCAGCCGTGGCTGACACGCGATCAATTTAACAAGGTTAAGGGAGTGCTCGCTCCATTAACCTTGTTTTAAGAGGATGGCCAAATAGCTGGGCTTGCCACCATGGAGCCACTGGGCTCGCCCTCGAGCCTGCTGGTTCTCACAAGCAAGCAAAGCTGGGTGGGCTTCCTTAACCCAGTTTTGCTTGCTCGTGAGAATAGCTGCAGTATCATAGACTTATTGAAACTCTTTACTACCCTCAAAATTCTTTAGACATTTTGTCTGATGAGGAACCAACAACTCCTCTGAATCTTTCTTTTGGTGAAAAGAACTGGGCTGAATTTTTGGAAAAATTTGGTAGCAAGAACCCAGGGCTCTATGTCTGAGAAACTTGATAAATTCTGCTAGTCATTAAATCTTGTAGGGCTTTCTTCAAAATTCTTCAGAGCTGTTTTCTGAGAAAGAACTTACAATGTCTGTTCCAGTTTCTGCCTAGGTAAAATGTTGCTAATGGCTGTTCATCCCCCCCCCCCCGCCCTCTCTACAAAGAGATATTCACTGGGTGAGGGAAAACATATATTTTATTAAGTAGTACTGAAATGCAGAGTCTACATTTCCTTCCTATAATTTTAACACACACAACTAAACAAGATATCTTAGATTTCTGGTTCTGTAAACATTCCAACCCAGATGTCAATCACCAGCAGAAGTAAGTTCTCTCAGTGAAATCTCTGTCTGTTTTGCTTGTCAGGACTAAAGCACAGTATGCACTTGCAAGACATACTCGTAGCTCGTACATTTGTTTTGTTTCATATTTCCAGTCTCACCTTAAACCAGAATAAAGTGCAATCATGGGAAATGTCACCCATCTCATACGGTTTTTGTCTATTTCTCAGGGAAAGGGGGTGGTGGTGGTATTTTCGGTGTTTATAATGTCTCCAAATCTAGCATGTCTTTGCAGTTTGATATCCACATTTCTCAACATAAAGAGGGTTCTTAATGAAATAATAAACCCCCTTCTATGGGCTGGTTTACACAAACAATGCTCTGAACATGCAAAGAGAGCAGTGATGTGCTGAAAGTACACCCACCCTGTCCTTGACATCACTGAAGGGCATCCCAATGTGCTGTCAGAATGTCCTTCAATCCATGTGTGGGGGCTGTTCATCCAAAAGGCCTCTAAAACCATGTTTAAACAGGGTTTAGGAGCACATGTTTGGGGACCAGTCAGATGAACAACCCCCACGAGCAATTGCAGGATGCTCCGGCAGTGCCTTGGAATGTCCTTCAGTGATGTCATGGTGGGCATACTCTCAGTGTGTTGCCGCCCTCTTTGCAAGTTGGGGCGATTGCTTGTGTGAACTGGCCCAATGTAATCTCCAGTCTGTGTCTGTGCCACATGAAATAAATAATGCTAATAGGATGAACTCAAATGTATCAGGCTCAGCTGAGGTTTGTCTCAGATTCCAATGTACTGAGTTGAACTTGATGACTATCTGCACTAGATTAAAGATTCTTATTTATTTAAGTTATTGGTATCTTAAATATTCATTTAAAATATTTATTTACACTTGGCAGATAGACCAACCAACCAATATTATTAATCCAATGACCCTCCCAGAACCTCTTTCATGCAGGCAGCTTTGTCATCTGTATCACTCTAACAAGTGGTCAGAAAGGTCTGATCATATGCAGAGGTGCTGTAAAATGTGTGTAAATCATGAGCTCATGGTTTATAAAGTAATTACATCACAGAACAGTTAATAACTTCTTAATTGTTTGTCTCTTTGTGTACTTTGGGATTTCTTCTGAGCATGCTCAGAATTGTATCAGCCATGTTCAGAAGAATCTAAGTTGGTGGTCTTTCTTGAAAACAACCCCATGCTCTTGGTTCTTTCAATAGTGATCTGCTCCCACTGGGAAGGATTAGGAAAAGCAGAAAATGATAACAGCCATGTCACTGTGCCCATTGGAATTCTAGTCACTGTTGCCATGAACCAGCTACACAGGTATGGTAATTTGTAGTGAGGTGGTATTGGATGGAATGAGGTGGTACTGAATGAAATTCCTGCAGTGGGCAGGAATTAGTTTGAATTGAATGATATCAGCAGTATTAATGTCACTACATCGTACATGCCTGGTATTGCATTAGACAGTTTAACACAGCAAATGGAAGTATTTTAAGTCTTAACTGAATACAGTAGATTTATTGATTTAGCTGTATGAATGTGAGATGAGATCCATCAACCATAGAACTGACTTCATGGGGGGTGGAATTTCAAGAATTCTCATGTCAATAGTAAAAAGGGGAAAAAAGAACAGGGAAATTTCACGGTGGCACATTTAGAATAAATGTATCAAGAACATAAAAGCAACTGAGTTACAAGGGAGCTTGGCAATTGCGTAGCAGGTAGTATTAGGTAAAATCCTTACAACCCACCAGGATGGCGAAGAGTCCCCGGAGTGCTGGACTCCATGTTTCCCAAGTGACTCCAAATTTAAACTAATGTTTGTGTTATCATGGTCTAATTCAATTCTTGTTCAGCACTTGTCTGCATGTGTGAATGTTTGGGTGGCATTGCTAGCCAGAATACAACTCCCCCTACTCAGACTGAATGCAAGAATTCCACAGGAATGTGGAAGACTTTGACTGCATTCAGACATAACACAAAAACAGAGGTCCCTTCACCTCCAGTTTCCAAAGCTGTACGTCCAAATGCAGACAACCACAGTTTTGACAAAAAATGGATCCATGGTTTCCCTCCCAAAACTATGAAATGAACCTTAGGTTATCATATGGTTTTGCTGCCTCCAACTCCAGTTGCATGGTGCATAGATTGGGAGTGACTGACTGATCACATCACACCTGATGGAGAGATCTGGCAGAATGCCTCATTTCCAAGAAGAGACACATGGAAAGGAGGCAAGTCCAGGGCAATGAATATGTAGAGATATAGAAGTCATATCCAACCCGTGCTTGGATTCACATTAGTTACTGAACTAATTATTGAATTAATGTTTTTATGACACAGTAGCAGCTTTCTTGTGTCATGCAGTTTGGGAATTACTGCATTGTCATATTGTTGTTGTACTTCTATAGTGTCATCTATGTGCATGGTGGTTTATACAGAATTAGAAAAGCATGTCTCTGTTCCAAGAGGTTCACATGCTGAAACTGACAATGGAGACAACAGAGGAAGGGGAAGAACATGGTGGTAGGGTTAAACTGAGAAGAGTATGAGATTATTTCATTTATACTTAGTGAGGCTTAGTTACAATATAGTATGGGGACCAGGAACTTGGGAAAAGGCTCACTATTGTCAATGTCTTTTAGAGATTTCTGGTTGAAAATCTAAGACTACTGAGGTCAAGTGGCGCAAGTATGAGACAGCAAGCATGAGATGACTGTGTCTGCTGCCATGTGCCAATCGCTCTAGATTTGGAGAGATTTGCATTTTTATTAGCATCCGGAGTGCCAAGTTGCACAATGAGGTTGGCAAAGAGACTGGCTTTTGACAGACTGCCAGGGCTTCAGAGGAACAGAAGGCACCTGCTCTAATGCGAAGTTGCTTGCTCTTCAAATATTTACTTGCATATTTTTTTATCTAATTGTCTCTACTCTGCAATTTACTGATGCTGAATTCACTACTGTATATACAGACACAGAGTCAAATACTGCTATTATGACAGCCAGAGCCATATGTCTAACAGCTGCCTAGTAGCAATTTGTGGCCTAAAGGTTACAGGAGATGTTGTGCTTTGACTAGTTCAGCTTGTAATTAGGTGCCAGCAAAGCAAAACTCAGTTCTTTGTTGCCCCCCGAGGTGTGTTGTTATGCATTAAAACATGTTTGCTAAAATAAAAGATTTGTTTTATTCCTTCCAAGAGTCATTTAAAGAAAGCAAGTGTACAGTAGTTGATGAATGTTGACAAAGCTGGTGTAGTGATAACTGATTATTGTTGATTAGCAACATGTCCTTCCTTATTGTGGGTGGATATGTATGTGTGCATGGGTGAGAGAAAGATTATTATGCTAGGATGATCGTGCACGCGCACGCGCACGCACACACACACACACACACACACACACACACACACACTCCAAGGGCTATGGTGGATGGGGTACAATATTTTCTCTTTGAGTTCTGTAGTCAGATAAACATTGCACCTTCCTATGGGCTTCCTGTCAATGAGACCCAAGCTTTCCACTGTCCAGACTGGAAGATAGGTTTTTGCTCTTGTCATAGTGGTGGTGTCCCCAATGAAGCACATGATTGCCCACCCCTACTCTCAGGAATGAACAACTACTATCATTTATATGGCAGAAAGTCAAGGAGACTGCTCAGGAACACTAAGATGGGCACTAAACTGGCTTTCCACTTTTGGTAATGATCCTAGCAATTGAGAATGAAGGTTGTTAGATTTTCATAGTCTTATCCAGCTTACTGTTTTCTGATCATGCTAATGTTTGGTGAACTTTGGATATTGGCTTTTTCAGAGAGGGAAACATAGGTACATAGGAAGCTATCTTGTCCTGAGCCAGACCATTAAGAACATAAGAACATATCAGTTTCCCATAACACTGATTGCCAAGAAATTTAGGACTTCCAAAATGAAGTACTTTTCACACAATACATAATTAATCTATGGAATTCACTGCCACAAGACATGGTGACAACCACCAGCCTAGATGGTTTTAAGAAGGTTTTAGACGTGTCCTCCATGAATTTATCTATCAGTGACTACTACTCTGAGGGCTATAGGCCACCTCCAGCCTAAGAGTCAAGATGCCTCTAAATACTAGTTGCAGGGGAGCAACAGCAGGAGAGCAGGCATGCCCGCAGCTATTGCTTGTGGGCTTCTTGGAGGCATCTGGTGGGCCACTGTGTGAAACAGGATGCTGGACTAAATAGGCCTCGGGCCTGATCCAGCAGAGCTGTTCTTATGTTCTTAGACCCATCCCTAATCCTTAAAACATTTTACTCCAATATTCTGCTCTGTGTTTTTAATTCTCCTAATAGGTTGAAAGCCTTAGGGACAGTTCACATATTTGTTAGCATAATATTTTTGTACACTCCTTTTCAGTTTTTAGATTTTGATGGGACTACTGAGAAACTGAGAAGTCCCTCACATTGTGTCCATGCATTTGTTGCAGTTATCAGTACAGAATATGCTGAACTACTATAATGTTCAAAGTGCTTCACATACATTAGTGCAGTAATACTTATAGCAGTCCTGTAACATAAATTACCATGCAGAATGAGAGTTGAGCCTGACAGCTTGTGGTTGAAGTCAAATTCAATTTCACAGTTCATTCTTTTAGGCTGCAATCCTAAGAGGTCATTCACATAATCAAAAACTGTGTTCTAGCCAGGTTTGGGAGCTGTGTGTGCTCCCAATTCTTGGTTGTCTGGAAGCAAGGTAGGAAGGAAACCTGGGTAGAATGTACCCCTGATGGTTGGGACCCTTAAGGATATGCATCAAAGGCAGCAGAGGGAAGGGGGATGTTTTTGGAAAAACTGTTATGTGCAGGAAATCCTCTAATGCATGGGCAGCCTGCATGCCCACCCCGTATGCCAAAGATAACTCAGCAAAAACAAACAGGCTTTATTTGGAGGTGATGAAGGGTTAAGCCAGTGCTTCAAGAGTAGGTTTTAAACCAATGATTAGCTGGGCCTATAATCCCTTTCCTAATACTAATGCCACCTTGGGACATCACGGGGAACCTAAGGCAAACTCACCTCAGGTTTCCCCCCTCACACCGGTGACATCCGAACAATTGGAACTGCAGTTCCCAGACCCAACCACAGTTCCAGTTCTTCCCCCAAACCTGGGAATGAACCCTCGTTTGGAATTAAATCACACTCACCAAGCCAAGGGTCCGTTGCCTCCAACATCTCATCCGGTTTGTAAAGCTTGCACAAAGCAGATTTAAGTGTGGGAAGCTCCTCCCTCTCTTAAATACAATTGGCTGCCACAACTTTCCTTATTGAATTGGAGAAAGACAGCACAGCCGGGTCCTCCCCCTTTGCAATCTCCCAGACTGCAAATGATTATCGTTCGGGAGTGCGCCAGGGAAATGGAGGCAAACTGCAGGTCCATTGGAGCCACAGTTTACCTATACTGTATGTCCAAAGGCAGCCTCAGCGTGTGTGTTGGAGAAAGTGGAGAAGGTGAGAGTCTCTGTTTGCTTGTTACACTCTGACTTTTGCTGTTTTCAGCCATTAATATACAAGGAGGCGATTCTCACGGTCGCCAAAAAGAAGGCTAAGGGAGCTTCAAAGCAGCTAACCCACTTACGGAGCCCTCGCCATAGATGAGGTTAGCAGAGCTATTTGATCGTGTGTTGCTGTGCCGTGGCAACACGAGGAGACCCCTGCTGGGAGTCTGAAACAAGCCTCCCAACCCTGGGGGTCTTTCCAGGATGCCCCGCATGCTCACGCAGGGCATCCTGGAACTTCCGGGGGCCATGCGGCCCCCGATCCCCACAACCCCCATCGGCTCCATAATGGAGCTGGCAGTCATGCGGGCGACCGATCCAGCCACCCAGGGCTTCCTGCCTGAGCATCTGCAGGGAGAGCGAGCTAAGCCCGCTCTCTCCACTAACCCGCTCTCAGCAAGTCTCAGCGATCGTGAGACTCGCCTCTAGGTGTTATCATTTTGAAGGTCTGTCTTCTCTCAGTTCCTAGCACACAGGAACAAGAGTAATATGGAGTTATAACACAGCTTGTTATAACTCCTTTCAGATCATGGCCACCATTAGGCATTTTCATTTTCCATTTGCAGTCCTCAAACACATGGAAATTGACATGCAAAGCCCATTAAGAGGAAAAGTGTATTTGGGATAAGATATGAAACTGCCCTATTGCACTGCATGATGGACAACCACATTTGCCTCCACTAAGTACTTTGCTTATCTCAGGGATAATACAGTCATATTACTCAGAAAATTGTTACTCTTCCTGTCCAGGGTACTTGTAAACTACAGGTTTACAAACATAGCATTTCCTTCCAGTTCCTAGAAGCTTAGACCAGAGCTTGGATTTGGGCCACAAACAGGGATCTGCCAGCCAAAGAAGCAGATGGAATGTACAAAAGAATGACCCCTCTTTACAGGTTGGTAACTCTCAAAGGCAACATGAGACTTCTGTATGCTATGATTATATTGCCTCACGTAGCCTCACCCACACTGCAATAGTTTCAGGTCTCCCCTTGTGACTTGGAAGACAGCTGATGGTTGCCAGATGGATTTGGTCTTGCCTGGATGGTATCTGGGATTTCTCTTTCTTACCCAAGTGAGAAGTAGGTGGTTCCAAGCTACAATAGTTTGGCTTGATTGCCCTCCCTATTTAGCCCCACTGGTAGTTTTGAGATTCTCCAATAACTTGAACTTCAACAGCTGTATCTATCACATCAACCCCAGCAACTAGCAGAAACTAGCAGCCCACATATTGTTGGCCTCACTGGAATCAAATAGACAGTTCATTACAGACTACTTCTGTCTGAGGGTTTTAGCTTTTTAGATACACTTAAAAATGGTTCATTTGGTTACAAGAATGCTACAATACGCCTTGCTGGTTCTAAGGCGGTACAGTTTGAAATCTTAGTTGCAAAAACAGATTTTTAGGAAAATTCAAAGCACACACACAAAGAAATATAAATTCCTGATGCGAAGACTGACTTAACACTCTTTTCCTATATTAAATTCCTGAAGCCAAAGCACTGGCTTCTGTTCCCTTGAATTCACCAAACTCCTGATGAGAATCAAGCCTCCTCCAATCCTATCTTACAAGGCTCTATAGTCATCTTGCTGCATCAGATTCCACTGCTGCATGTCCTCCTCCATGTTCCCAGCACAGACTTCCTTACTTCTTCCCAGCAACAGCTCTCTCGTCCCACCCACCTGGTGTACTGATTGGTTGAGCCCTGGAGTTCATCAGCCTGTCAGTAAAGACAAGGGTTTACTTCCTTTTAACCATCTAGAGGGAGGGGAACTGGCTTCTGTTCCCTTGAACTCACCAAACTTCTGATGAGAATCACGCCTCCTGCAATCCTATCTTACAAGGCTCTACAGTCATCTTGCTGCATCAAATTCCACTGCTGCATGTCCTCCTCCATGTTCCCAGCACAGACTTCCTTACTTCTTCCCAGCAACAGCTCTCTCGTCCCACCCACCTGGTGTCCTGATTGGTTGAGCCCTGGAGTTCACCAGCCTGTCAGTAAAGACAAGGGTTTACTTCCTCTTAACCATCTAGAGGGAGGGGAACTAGGGGTCATTCCATGAAATGGAAGGCTGAGAAATTTAGGGCCAACAGAAGGAAGTACTTTTTCACACAGTGCGTAATTCATCTATTGAATTCTATGGCCAGTCCACTAGCTTGGATGGCTTTAAAAGCGCCTTGGACAAATTCATGGAGGATAGATTTATCAACGGGTACTAGTTTGGTGGCTATAGACTACCTCCAGCCTCAGAAGCAAGGTGCCTCTAAATACCAGTTGCATGGGAGCAGCAGCAGGAGAGAGGGCATGCCCTCACCTATTGTCTGTGGGCTTCTCAGAGGCATCTCGTGAGCCACTGTGTGAAATGGGATGCTGTAATAGAAAGGCCTTGGGCCTGATCCAGCAGGGCTGTTCTTATGTTCAAGGTTGTTGTTACAGCCAGACATTTATGCACACTAGTGCACAGCAAGGGGGTTTAAAATGAGACTTTCTAAGTGAATCAGCATGCCAATCCACTCTCAGCACAGGGTTATAAAAATGGGTCACATCCTTGTAAGGGGGTGGGGGGAATAGCACCAAGGCAGTCTCAGGTCAAGGCAACAATGACTGTGAAAGTTCCCCTTTCCAGTTTTGGTAGAATGGAATATGGTGTGTGTGTTTTCCTCTACAGGCCTTTTCACACTTTTTTTCAAAATGGCAGTTTTTGCATCATCTGAGGGTAGGGAAAATCAGTGCAGCACTAATTAATATTTATTTTACATTAAGTACATTAATAGCTTTAGTGCCTTCCATGCAGCTCAATAATAATCGTAATGATAAATAATTAATAATAAGTAATAATAATAAACTTTATGTATTAGCCACCCCATAACAAATTGTTCTCTGGGCAGCTTACAACACAACATTAAAACATAAGATAAAAACACACATTAGATTATAATTCTTATAGTTTTAGTCTCAGTTGCAATTGCTTTAATGACAGTTTCTACTACTACTATTTCATGGATATTCAGTCAGTCTTTCCTTCATATGGGAGTTGATTGATTGATTGATTAAATGCCATCAAGTCAGTGTCGACTCTTAGCAACCACACAGATAGATTCTCTCCAGGATTATCTGTTTTCAACTTGGCCTTTAAGGTCTCTCAGTGGTGCGTTCATTGCTGTTGTAATCAAATCCATCCACCTTGCTGCTGGTCGTCCTCTTCTTATCTTTCCTCCAACTTTCCCCAGCATTATGAATTTCTCAAGGGAGCTGGATCTTTGCATAATGTGTCCAAAGTATGATAGTTTGACCCTGGTCATTTGTGCCTCGAGTGAAAATTCTGGATTGATTTGTTCTATGATCCATTTGTTTGTTTTCCTGACTGTCCACGGTATCCTCAAAAGTCTTCTCCAGCACCAAAGTTCAAAAGCATCAATGCTTTTTCTATCTTGCTTCGAAGTCCAGCTTTCACGTCCATAGAGTGTCACGGGGGAAACCATTGTCGGAATGATTCTAATCTTTGTAGGTGTAGACACATCTCAGCATCTAAATATCTTTTCCAAGGCCTTCATTGCAACCCTACCAAGTGCTAGTCTGCGGCATATTTCTTGATTGCTAGATCCTTTACTGTTGACAGTCGATCCTAAAAGGCAGAAGCTATCCACCTCTTCAATGTCTTCATTGTCAATTCTGAGGCTGGTTGCTGTACCCATTGTCATTAGTTTAGCCTTCTATATGTTTAATTGTAGTCCCATTTTTTCACTGTGCTCCTTGACTTTCATTACTAGAGCTTGCAGATCATCCACATTCTCAGCTATCAGAGTGGTGACATCTGCGTAGCACAGTTTATTGATGTTTCTTCCTCCAGCTTTAAAACTGCACTCATCTTCTTCCAATCCAGCTTCTCTCAGTATATGTTCAGCATATAAACTGAATAAAGAAGGAGAGAGTATACAGCCTTGTCTTACTCCTTTGCCGATCTGGAACCAGTCTGCTTCACCATGTTCCGTCTGGACTGTGGCTTCCTGTCCTGTGTATAGATTTCTCATGAGAACAATGAGGTGTTCTGGGATGCCCGTTTTCCTAAGGATATTCCACAACTTGTCATGGTCAACGCAATTGAAGGCTTTTATGTAGTCAATAAAGCACATATTGACTTCTTTCTGGTATTCTTTGGCTTTCTCAATTATCCAGCGTACATCAGCAATGATGTCTCTTGTTCCTTGGACTTTTCTGAAACCAGCTTGAACACCCAGCATTTCCCTTTCCACGTAATCTGCGTTGGATGATCCTGAGCATTATTTTGCTAGCATGTGAAATTATGGATATGGTGCGATGGTTTGCACAATCTGTTAAGTCTCTTTTCTTTGGTATGTGTATGTAGACTGACCTCATCCAATCTGTTGGCCACTGTGTCATTCTCCAAATTTGCTGGCATAGTTTGGTTAGAGCCTTGACTGATTCTTCTTCAATTGCCTGCCATATTTCAGTAGCTATTCCATCAGTTTCTGTAGCCTTCTGACTTGGTAATGACCGGAGTGCTGATCTAACTTCATCTTCCTGTACTAGAAGTTCTTGCAAGTAGGAAATATCTTCTAGTATCTTGGAAGTTGACGTCCCTGCTGTACAGATTTTCAGTGTACTCCTTCCATCTCTGTTTGATCTTCTCTGAATAAGTTACTATCTGTCCTTTGGTATCCCTTAACATACCAATTCGAGGCTGGAACCTCCCTCTGAGTATGGGATTAGCAGAGCAGAAAAATTCTAGTTCATCCTTTCAGTTTAACTCCCTCACCTCTCTCTGTCCATTCATTTTGAAATTCTCTCTCTCCAGAGGAATTCACACTGTGGTGCCAGTGTTACTGCTGCTTCTCTCAAGGGGGTTTCCCAGGCTTCCATTTAAACTCTCAAGGCCAATAGGTCATCTGTATAGCTTACTTCAGTTTTATTCACTAGTGTTAACTGAGACCATACTTCATGAATCAGCTTGGAAAGTCAGAGATGTTTATTCATGGAAGATGTCACAGCAGTGGGTTGTACTACATATACAGGTGTAGCACCTTCTCAGATGTTGCATTGCCCATATGAGCAGATGATCTGCATGGACAGTTAATTACACATACTAGAATCAGCCCTTTGGCACAACTGAATCAAAGTGAGGCACTCCACTGATTTCAGCAGGAAATATAAGCTACGAATGTGCACAAACCGAGGTTTGTGCACAGGTTCGGTGCAGTGGGGAGGGAAGCGGCGAGCGGGATCTTTAAAAAAGAGAGGAGCAGGTCCTTACCTGCTCTCTGCCACCGCATGTGGATTCCTCCTGCTGCTGTGCTTGTCCCAAGTACCCATGCATGGTCCCAGCATACATATGGCATCCGTGCATGTGCAGACACCATGTGCATGCCAGCACTGTGTATGGGTACTTGGGACAAGCTCAATTGCAGTAGGAAGCTGCATGCAGTGGTGGATTTTTTAAAGATCCTGCTCGCCGCTCCCCTCCCTGTGGCACAGAACCTATGCACAAACCTTGGTTCGTGCACATCCCTAATATCCCCAATTTAAGCATGATCTTAATCAATAGGATTCAAATGTTAATCATTTTTGCTAGATCTTTGATATCGAAATGAGAGGTTGGTTGTAGAGTCCCAACTCTTTACTTTTTGTTAGCTACTCCACATTAGCTACTGTTTTTAGAAGGCTATAAGAGATCATTATTTGCCTAAAAATGACAAATGTGGTAAAAGTCTCAGGGATTTCCTTAAGCACCATCTACACTTCCCCGCTTACTTAAAGCACTGAATATAGGAAATAACTATTGGCTAAATACTGATGTTATAAAACTATGTTTTCCACGTAAAGTTTCTCAAATACTCTGAAGCGTCTAAATTGAAAATCCCTTTCCACTGTGTCTGGAATTGCTTTGGCTCTTACTATACAGTCATGATAGTGATTCCCAAGCAGAGAGTTAAGACTCAAAAGTAGTTCACTGCATCCCTGCCCTAGGCTGCCACTATACCATGCTATGAGTGCTCTCACTTCTGACTGAGAAATGTGAGACTTTCCAGTAAATTCCTTGAAAAGGTGCAATGCTACTGATAAATTTGTCTTAGCAAACACTTTTTCCATTTCCCACGTTAGGGACTAGATGTTGATCTAACCAAGGGGTCTTCTCTACTTTGGGAGAAACAGTTAAATATGATCAAATTTAGAATCCACCTGGTACCTGTCGCTATATACAACAATGGTCCTTATTTATCAGGGACACATCCAGCTTTCTGATACCTATCCCTAAACAACTACTCCTATATTGTCCGTATCAGACAAAGATTTTAGGGATGTCTTTTAAAATATTTCATTAGTATTTTGCCATTTTGGGGTGGGGTTCAACCAGGTCTCTGAATAGAGGGGATATGGGGGAGGGATACATTTTGTCTTTAGTAGGTATGAAAGAACACAAATGTACCATGTTGTATGGTCACACACTGGCCTAGGATCACAGTCTCCAACTGCCTCCCTTCTGCTACTGTTCATAGGCTATGGAAGTGACCTCAGATGTGCTGGAGAGGAGGTTAATTGTCACCCTATTCCTTCACCAGCTGTCAGGGAGAGAGGTGACTGCTCCTCACTGGGAGTCTCTAGGTCCAAGGTACTCCCATCTCTCCAGACCTCCTCATCCCTGGCCATTCAAGCCTTAAATAAAGCCTTGCAATCAGGGCAATCCGAACTACCCTCTCCTGACTCAATGTAACTGCTTGCATCCTCTCTCCTCCAGCTGCTGCCTGTCTTGCCAGCTGCTGAGGCCCTGCCGTCTCTTCACCACCAGGAGGCAACCTGCTGGGCCATGTTGGCCCATTCATGGTCTGTGGGGTCCTGGGTGTCCTGGCTCTCCCTGGCAACCATGTAAGGTCCCAGTTGGCTTTGCCTGTACCCAGGAGCTGTACTACCTCCATCTTCTCGGGTGAGTACTTGGACCCCTCCATGGCAGGCGGGAAGGCCCGACAAGTATACAGTGTTTGATCTCACATGCTGCAGTTGGTAAAGTATATTTTGAACTATTGACAAGATTATATTAAAGTTCTACCAAAAGTTCATGGAGGAACATTTTAGACGGGGGGGGGGGAGATGGTTTTTTCCCCAGGGGGTACTGAAATACTCCCTAAAGCTTACCTTTTACAGCTGCTTCCACACATTTTTTCCACCATGATTTCTTACTCCCCATTATGCTCACAGTCAAGCTGATCGATTTGTGAACATGATATGACCACAATGCCAAATTGTCTTGAGCCCTGAGTCTGACACAGAGGAGTCGTGGGATGAAGGGGTCATGACTCCTGAGCTGTACACCAGGGGCTCTCGAGGTGGCTGTGACCCTGGAGCCTGACTCTGACCAAGAAGACTCATGGGATGAGGCAAGACTTCGAGGGGCTCTCACCCCTACCGGTGGAAATGTCAGCACCTGCGGACCCCCTCAATACACCCTTACCTGTGTCCTCTGAGTCAGAGGATGATCCCAAAGCACCCTACCAGCACCCACCCAGCTACAGTGCAGCCCACACTTAAGAGGTAGGACACAGCCCCTTTAAGACATTCCAGACCCGAGTGGAATGGCTCAGTATTTAAGGCCTCTGTTTGCCTTCACCATATGCTGAAGCAACTTTGTTGTGGAGGCATGCTCCTGCTCCGGTTCCTAGTTTCTCTGGCTTCTGACCCTTTGCTTGTTTTTGGACTTCAACCCTGCCTGACCCCACCAGACTGATCTCTGGCTCCTGACCTCATGCAAAGCTTCCCATATCATTTTGTCCTCATTCTGAATAGAACATGGACTGGGGAGCGAATGAACATTGGATCTCAGCAGGGAATGGAGTGTAGTGTAGCTGATACTCTGATAGAGCCAGCGTGGTGTGGTGGTTAGAGTGCTGGACTAGGACTGGGGAGACCCGAGTTCAAATCCCCATTCAGCCATAAAACCAGCTGGGTGACTCTGGGCCAGTCACTTCTCTCTCAGCCTAACCTAATTCACAGGGTTGTTGTGAAAGAGAAACTCAAGTATGCACCGCTCTGGGCTCCTTGGAGGAAAAGCGGGATATAAATGTAATGATAATAATACTGTATTTTTGAAACTGCTCAGAAACTATCTCCTATTTAACTGGATGAGCAGAAAATAATAAAAGTCACAAGCTCACATCAGAAATGAATTCCATGAACATAGTGGGCAGATTCTGAGGTGGTAATTGAATAAACTCTGTTTACTATTGATTTAACTTTTAATATGAGATGGCTCTACATATTTAACTTCCTTTTGTCTTCGCATAAACCTGTCACTCATAATTTCTTCCTGTTTCGCATGTCTCACCATTGGGGTACTAGTCAAAGGGATAATATATCACACCTATCCATAAAGAACTTACTGTTTGCCTATTTGTTTTTAGACCCAATTAAAAATGCTAGTTTTGACTTTTAAAGCCCAAAATGACCTGAGTTCAAGATGTCTGAAGGAACACTTCCACCCATATGCTTCCCCATGTCCTCTAAGATCTTCAAAAGAGGCCCTGCTGTCCCCTAATTAGCAGTTAGATCTCATATCTCTCCAGTAGCAGAAGCCTACATCTGGAAATCCTTCCCCTGGGAGCCATCATGCTGGCTGACTCTCCCATTGTGATTTTTAGAAGAGTATTTAAGACCTTCATGTTTTGGAAGACCTTTGAGTCACTGGAGGCTGAATGAAACCTGCCTCTGCTGTGTTTTTTAATGAGTTTATACATTGGCTTGCTATTTTATTAATTTTGCCATTTTATTAATTAATTTTGATGCAGTTTTATGGTTATATAATTCTGTAAGTTGCTAGAAGCTTCAAGAAGCACATTTGGCAAAGAATGTGGGATAGGAATTTTTAAAGAAATAAGAATTACACACACCCAAATTTGAACAGGGTAGCTTTAGAATAAAAGTATAACGAGGGGAATTATTATCTCCTATTATTATTAGCATACTATTTTATATGTGGAACTGCCATAAGTGGAACTGCTTTAATACAAAGAGCTTGATAGAGTATGGTTCTTCATACTGCGGTATAAACTTGATGGCAAAAAGTATACCTTGAGCACAGGATGCACTGAAAAAGTATAAGTAAAATGAAATCCATAGCTTGAAAAGAGAGCATGAAAAAAGGAAAACATATTTTTATTTCCTTTTGCGCTCAACATCTGCAGACAGCAGAGAAATCCAACTAAATTATCAAATGCCTACAAACCTTTTCAGATGAGTTGCTGCTGGGAAGTTTACCATGTTATTTCCCCATTGCTTTTATGTTGTAATTCTATTAGTTGAGTATTTGCTTCACTGAATTCAGTTAGTTGCATGTTTATGGAGGGGAAAAATAGCTCTAAATCATTTGCTAATTGTTTTATGATTTTCTTCCTATTATTCGTCCTCTTAGCAGAGTCTTCTTCATATACTTTGTAGATTACTGATTATACGGAGACAAGTTAATATGATTCACAAAATAAGTATTCAATAACGGAGTCTTCAAATAAGCTTCTATAAATGTGAAGCCAAATTAATTGCTATATTTTAATTGGCATACGAACAGTAAGTCAATAAACCTCACTTTGGCTCCCTTTCAAATACAGAAAGTAAGTTTGGAAAAATCTAGGCCACGGTGAACTTGTACAGGCCTGATATATGGGGTTATCTATATCTATCTCTACACATAGAAAGTTGCCCTATATCAGTCAGACCATTGGTCCCTCTAGCTCATGCTGACTGGCAGTGGCTCCCCAAGGTATCAAGCAGGAGTCTTTACCTACCTAGAAATGTCAGGGATAGAACCTAGGTTCTTCTGCATGCAAGGCACATGCTCTACCACTGAACTATGCCTAGATACACACAACTCCAATTTTTCTCCCTGAATTCACAAAATATGGGGAGGGGCAACTAGGACTAGAGATATACATGAAATGATTTTTTTACAATTCATTTCAAATTTGAGTCAAATTCCAAAAATTTTTTGAATTTTTTGTTTTGACACTTTTTTAAACCAATCAGGGTGGTTGATTGGTTTTTAAATGCTGCCAAATGGCTCGTGAATCGAATTCAAATTGAATTCCAAAATTTTGTTTGGAATTCAAATCAAATTGCCCTTTAAAGGGGGTGATTTGATTCAAATCACATGAATCACCCAGATTCAAGTCAAATCGATTTGGATTTGAATCAGTTTGCACACCCCTAACTGGGACCATGCTCACGGGCTCAGCTCTGACACCAGCGCACAAGCTGGCCCAATCCATATCTGTATGTCCTCTGGTGGCTGTGTGTTCAGCATTCTTGTGCAAGGGGCAGGATCCCCACATGCACCATGGAAACAGGAACTTGATGACTGTGGCCATACATAGTAAAACTCAACACAGCTGCTAAGTGGAGACAAAACTATGTGGCAATGGATGTCCTGAGGAAGGAAAGTTACCTTCTTGAGGGATTCTGCAAAAACATGAACACACTTAATGAAAATATGTGTTCCTTATGCAATGGCTTACCTGTCCCAAAGCTGCACATATATAGACATTCACATGGAAGTGTATGAAAATTTAGACACAAGTATGCGCTAAAGCTAAATGGTAGTAAAGGAAAGCGTGCGGGGGAACTTAGTTCATTGTTACATGTTTATGATACATTCGCCTTATTTTACAAGTTAGAGAATAATGAGGTTAAATGAGGTTGCCCAACTTGGCTTATTTCATCTGGCAGTCATATTATTAGAGAAGGTCTGGTAAATATCATAAATGCTTCTCTGAGGGAGGGCAGTATGCCTCCTTGTCTTAAGGAGGCTATTATTAGATCTTATTTGAAGAAACCTGCATTGGATCCATCAGAGTTAGCTAATCACAGACCTGTCTCTAATCTTCCTTGGTTGGGCAAAGTGACTGAGCAAGTGGTTGCTTCTCAGCTCCAGGCAGTTTTGGATGACACTTAGATCTGTTCCAGACTGGCTTTCCGGTGGGCTATGGAGTTGAGACTGTCTTGGTCGGCCTGATGGATGATTTCCAATTGGCGACTGACAGAGGGAGTGTGACTCTGCTGATTCTTTTGGCTCTCTCAGCGGCTTTCGATACCATTGACCATAGTATCCTGCTGGGTCGCATGAAGGAGGTGGGGTTGGGTGGCACTACTTTACAGTAGTTCCATTCCTACCTCTCTGGCAGATTCCAGATGGTGTCACTTGGAGACTGTTGCTCTGAAAAGTGAGAGCTAAAGTGTGGGGTTCCAAAAGGCTCTATACTGTCTCCAGTGCTTTTAAGCATCTACATGAAACTGCTGGGTGAGATCATCAGGAAGTTTGGTCTGGGATGCTATCAATATGCTGATGACATGCAGATCTATTTCTCCATACCAACTTAATCAGGAAATGGCATGACACCCCCCACCCCCCGCAAATGCCTGCCTGGAGGCAATATTGGGCTGGATGAGAGATAACAGGCTGAGGTTGAATCCAAACAAGATGGAGGTACTGTCTGTAGTGGGTTGGGATCTGAGAGATGGTTTGGATCTTCCTGTTCTGGCTGGGGTTACACTCCCCCTAAAATATCAAATTCATAGTCTAGGAGTGTTCCTGGATCCCAAACTCTCCCTGGTTTCTCAGGCTGAGGCTGTGCCAGGAATGCTTTTTATCAGCTTCGGCTGATATGTCATCCATTTCTGGGGACAAATGTACTTAAAATGGTGGCTCATATTCTAGTAATCTATAGGCTTGACCCAGGCCATGCAGAGGCCGATTGTGCAGGTGGAGTGGCCCCCAAAATGGCCACCACTTCCGAGGGGAAAGGCCCGAACAAGCTGAAGAGTCAGCTGAATGGGCCAGTTAGGGAGGCAAGGAGGTCGGCAGGGGGAGTGGGAAGCCCCGCAGACCCCCATGGACCCCCCTAACACCTAGAGCTAGTCCCCTAGAACCTACCCACCCTGGAACGGACCAAATGGTGGTGGGCGGGGGGGTGGGTGGTGAGAGTGTGCCAGAATGAACTGGCCCAGTCCAGTTTGTATCCAGTTTGGCCAGCCAGTTCCGTGGATACCCCTACTGGCTGCTGCTATGTTTCTGAACAAAATACAAAGTACTGGTTATTACCTATAACACAATGACTTGGGTCCAGGGTACTTAAGAAAGTGCCTTCTCTGTCATGAACCCTGTCACCTATTAAGATCATCTGGAGAGGTCCGGTTATGGTTGCTGCCAACCATAACTGTCATGTGGTGGCAACTCGGGACTGGGCCTTCTCTGTGGCTGCCCCAGGGCTTTGGAACACACTCTCTGCTGAAATAAGAGCATCTCCTTCTCTGGTGGGTTTTTTTTTAGGAGGACCCTAAAGATGTACCTGTTTCCTCAGGCTTTTAACTGAAACCAAAATTTTTAAATTTTAATGTGTTTTTATATATTATTTTTATCTTTTTATGAATTTTAAATGTTTTATAATTTATATTATGTTTTAATTCTGTACACTGCTTAGAGATCTCTCTATTAGGCTGTATATAAATTAAATAGATAGACAGATAGACAGACCAACCAATGTATTCACAGCAGAAAATTCTGAAGCACAAACATGACAGCCAAGCCTCTACAGTCCTTGCACCACAAAATATTTATTGCATATAATCTTGGTGGGAGGAACATATTTTCCCCTCAGTATACCAGCAATTCGTCTAAGAGCTTAAGAAAAAAGGGTAGAGCTGCTTTATACTGTTTAATTGCAAACTTAGCCCAAAGTTATCCATCTGCATAGACCCGATTATGCATAAAACTAAAAGGATGTTTTGCAAAAGTAAGGGAGAAAATCATAAGTAAACATTATATAATTAAAGTGCATGCCCTTTTGGAATGTTGTATCAATAGCAGGAGTACATTTTATTTGTTGAAGAGTTTTAGGGTGAAGCTCTTTGGGAACTAATGGATTTTTCCTGCCCTGTGTGCTGTTCAGATAAGCTCTTCTAGGATTCAATTGCTATTTTTGTAACCCACTGTTAAGCTATTATTTTGCTGTCTCCAAACAAAGCAAGTGTAAGGGAAACAATGAGCATGCTGGGATACATTTCCCTGGGATAGAACTTGAGCTTCTTCAATTCATTTCAAAGACACTTTTTAGCCCTTTTCAAAACAAAAACCACTTTGGAATAGAATGACATATAAAATCTTGATTTTGTTGTAGGGAGGAGCAGAGGGAATATGTCATTCACAACAGACATTGCTTAATAGTAATTAATATATCAACATGGTGAGTTTTATAGTGTCTTCACCCAGGACTCTCATACTGGGCTATAAACATTAGCTACTTTTGCCACTCAGAATTATCTATACGTAGAAATTCCATTACCAAAACACTGTAGGCTATGGGAAATCAGTCAGCAACTGGGATAGTGCTCCCTCCCAAGCAGGCATGAATAATACCCAGCATGCAGATGGAAGAGAACAAGGAAGATCAAGCTAAACTGGAGTTGTGTAGAATTGTACAGATAAGATTACGCCCTTGCTAAAATTCAGAAGAGACCCTAGGGCCAGGTTCAGATGTAACAGGAAACCAGAGGTCCCTTCACCTCCAGTTTCCTAACTCCAACATCCAAATTCAGGGAAATTGAGTCTGCAGGGGAAAGTGACCCAAACTAAAGTTCCCTCATCAAATTCCACTCTGAACTTTTGGTAAGAGTGGAGTTTTGTCAGCACAAACTCCATTTCTGCTGTGCCAGCATTACATCAGCACCACAGTTTGAGACCCACAGAACTGGAGTTGAGGGAGGAAGTCACTCTGGCCCGATTGGCTGTGTGGTCTGTCCTTCAGGAAAGAAGGAAGCCCACACAGCCAGCTCCCCTGCCTTTCTGCAGTCTCACTGACAACAGAGAAGCAGCTCTCCCTAACATCCAAATGCAGATAGGAGAGTGGGGGTGGGGGGCAGTTTTACATCTGAACCAGACACAGGTATCCTCCTACCTCCTACATTTGTACATTAAGCGCACCCTCCTGTTTTTCTGTTCCTCAGTCTCTTCCATATTTCCCTTATTGTCAGATTTCAAGGGGTAAGAACTGTAACTTTTACTATTTGGTTATACGTTGCCTTGGGTAACTTGTTGGAAAGGCAGTATATAAAAACTAATAAATAAATGGCGGGAGTGGGGAGAGATATTGGAAGCATTACTAAAGAGTGGGGTGCCCAATCCTGTGTGCATGGAGCAGAGTATCTCACTCTTCCACTCCTACTACACCTTTTCTGCTAGTGTAAGTTTCTATGAGCATTCATTTTATTTTTTGCCATATGGTGACACAAAAAGAAACACAAACAGAGACACAATGAATTAAAACAGAAAAAGCTGCACAGAATTAATAAAAATTAATATCCCATTAACAAAAATAATCATCATAATTAAAATCATAATCAAAGCACCCATCAGACAGTTAATAGAAAGAGCACAACAGAAAAGATCACCTGACCCAATCCTGCCTAATTAGATAGGACTGTTCCGAGATTGCACTTATGAATCTTATCCCGTTGACTCACACAGACTGCAAATATCCTTGTTTTGCACCATTCTTTCAACAGAACTGATACACTAGTAACTAGGCCTGTGCACCATCAGAAATATCAATTCAATACTTATTGGATAATTATGCATAAACAAATACATTGGGATGCTGGTTCCATCTCCCCAACCCTATTGGTATAGGTTTGGCTTTGACCTGATATTTTACCGATAACTGTTATTTGAAACTCGCTTGGAGACACAAAGATGGTTCCCATGATCATCATACCAGGGTTGGGGAGGGATGGGGATAAGGCAGAATCCTATCTACTGTTCCCTCTCATGACCACCAGTTGACCGCAGGTGCTGCTGCTTGTGCCCCAATACTCAGGCCGGGGGAAGGACGCCAGCCTCCGGATATCCTCTAATGCTATAGAATTAGGGAAATGCTAGAGGCTGGGTTGTTCCTTCCCTGGCCTCTATTGTTTACATGGCTGACACAAGTGGGCAGTGGATGTGGAGGGTGCATGTGAGCCCTTTCTCATTTTCAGCCCGGGTGAAAAACCCAGACTACCCAGCAGGGCAGCACTGGATTAGGGACAAATCCCGGCACTCCACATGGACAGCCCTACCAGGGTAGGCCTGCTTGTGTGAATACCCGTACTGTCTCTCCAAGCCGAGTGCAAACCTGGGCTTTAAGCACTGCACCTCAAAACTGGGGGGAGGAGGTAACCCCCAGTAAGCACCCACTGGGCCAGTGGGTGCTTCCTGGGGGGTTATTGTCCCCTCCCCCATTTCAAGAGGTGTAGTCCTTAAAAAAACAGCCTGGAGCCAGCTTGGAAAGAATACTTGGAGACAAAGCTATTACTATCAGAAGAAGAAGGATTTCTGATTGGACAGCAGGGATTTTAGCTGGAATTCCATCAGGTTCCCTGCTGTCATATTTGAAATCCCGATAATGCCTGATAGTGGGTATATTGGTCCAAGATTCCTAATGGACTGCTACGATTGCACAGCCCTACTAGTAACTGCTGCTGGTGTCTTGGAGCAGGCTGGGATGCCAGGAGTAATCCAGAGAGTGACTTATCAAAGCACTTAAAGTACTGCCCTGATCATACACCCTGCAGCCAGCAAAGCACAGGACGGGCTCTGTACATGGCTCTCATACAAGGATATTGCCTTTGTAATACTGGAGAAGAAAGAAGAGAAGAAATTCAACCAATATAAGTTATCCAAAAGAAACACAAACTGTTGTTCTTATGCTCAGTGCTTTCAATTGCAGTGAAAGTATAGCTAGTTTCAAAAACTGCACATTGTTGTAATCAGACCAAGAATGTTCCAGTACAGCACTACAGGCAGATTCAGAAATTGTCATGGTACAGTCGTCCCCTCACATACAACAGTACACTTTCTGATTTCACATGAGGTACTGCTTCTTTGAAAGCACACTCATGTAAAAAGTATGTGTCCTGTGTTAAAACTGACCACTTCAGAATGAAGGCAAACCTAGAAGCCTTCTGAAGTAGTATCTTTTAATTTGAGGTGCAGTTTTCACATGGGGTTAGATTTTCAAACAACCACACCCCACATGAAACTAGAAGGGGAGAACTTCATTGTGAGAATAGTGTACAATGCCAGCCCTAATATTATGCTCTGTTTTCAGTTTGGTTCTGCAGCATGATGGCAATCAAATACTGAAAGTCTAATGGACCGGGAAGGCTCAGCTCTATGTTCACCTTTGAAAGGGGGCACCTCTGCCCCCTCATCAGCTCCCTTTGCCCAAGAGTTCAGTCGCCTTGGCTGTTCAACTTCTGCACCAGTGAATGCTCAACTCTGCTTAATTATGCTGCAGCTGATGTGGAACTGAACAAAATATTACAAGAGGACAAGTTGTCCCTGAAAACACTGGTCCTAAAGCCTTCTCTTTCCCCTGGTAATTTCTACTGGGTGTTTGTTTGTAGGCTGCTTTTGGCAACAAACCCGATCAGCATACAGTCGGAATTAAAACCCTCTGGCGAGCAAGCCACACAGACTTACAAGGGTGGAGCAGGAGTGCTGTCCTAGCAAGCAGACAGAAAACAGATGTCAGACTTGCGTGGGGAGAGGGAAGCAATTTTCACTTATCCCCTTTTTAAAAAAACCAGGAATATGTCTATGAGGGCAGTGCAGGACATATTGCTGGATGAAAAAGGGGTTCTGCAGCCTTCACAGACATATCCCTGGACACTTTTTTGTGGGGGAGAGGAGAGTTTTTGCAGGGAGGGCAGGAAAGCAAAAATTACTTCCCCCTCCCCACGCACTGCATTGTGTAGTAAGCCTTGCACACAGTTTGTTTCCTGGCTGCTTGTGAGAACTGAGTTCTTGCCCTGCCCTCTTAAGCCTGTCTGGCATGTCAGCGACTAAAAACAACAATGGTCAACATTCAGACCAAGGAAGTGCCAGTGCTACATGAGAAGAGGTAGTACTTCTGATGGCTTCCACTAACTCAGTATCAGCAATCACACGTGTGTGTGTGTATCTCTGTGTGTTGAACTTCAGTGACCTACCCTTTGCTCAGAAGCACTCTGTGCTACACAAAAAGATGTCCCTGAGGGTAGCACAACCCTCAAATATGTATTTTCATGTGGCACAGAGTGCTTCTGGTGGAAGAGGAGTGAATTTGTAATTCACACACACCCATGTGCGCCTCAATCAGTGCCTCAGAGTTGCCTTGAGAATGAGATGGCCCTACAACCAGGAACAAAAGCTACAGTAAATCCATCATCTGCTAAAATCCTTCACTGCTCAGTATAATATTGCTGTTGTATGGTATGTTTAAGAATGCAGCAAACCAGGTCCATGTTGTATTTGGCCAACAAAAGTTGACTTCAGCTATTTGAAATAGTTGACTTCAGCTTTTATCTCCTCTTACCTCTTCTGCTGTGCTCTTAGATTGACATGAGAGATGTAGAGAAGTTACAATTGCAAAAACAAAAACAAAAACAAACAAAAAACAAAAACAACCAGGAAGACGCTTTGGGTTATATGTTTCTACAGTGATTTCCCTCCCACCTTGTATAATTAAATCATGTTGTCTCCACAAGGTCAGCACTGGGTATAGTACAGAAAATACAGGTGCCTATAAATCCTGTTAGGGAATGGGTGGATAATTTCATTGCTGTTTCACAGCAATAAATTCAGAATAAATATTTGCTATTAGAATTACTATGGAGTATATGACCTTTTTTCTTAAATGCCATATCATATTTGTGGGGAAGGAAAATGAGATTCTGTGACCTGACTTCTAACGAGAAGAGCCTGATTTTAGATCAAATACTACTGTCATCTGAGGAGACAGTATTCCACTTGCACTCTGCCTACATGAATAACTGAGAATTGAAAATGGCATAATGACAGAGAAATATATCATTCTCATATATATATATATATATATATATATAGAGAGAGAGAGAGAGAGAGAGAGAGAGAGAGACTCATATGAACAAATTGGTCATTGAAATATGTGGTAGCATATTCACATCCTACAGAGACTGCATGACTATCATTTATAAAAGTAATTGAAAGGCCTCACTCAGACAAAAACCGAAACTGAAGGAACAAGTCAATATCAAAAGCATGTGAAGATTGCATTTAACCCAAATATTGAGATGTAGCCCCATTCTGAGATTTTATGACCATAATGGCCACTAGGGATATGTGACTCAATTTGGGTACAGATCTATTTGTAACCAAATCTAGCTGATTTGGGTGATTTGGACACAGAATAAATCACCCCTGTGGTCCATTGGCTAGATTCTGGTCCAAATCTAATCGTGCAGGATTTCATTCAAATCGATTCAAGATTTGGATTCCTCCTATCAATTCCCCCAGATTCCCAGCTTTCATTAAAAAAAACAACTAAAAAACTAAGCTCTAGCTCTTGTAGAAGTGGAGTTATAGAGCAAAATGTATGGTCACTATTTTTCAAGTGTTTGGATTCTTTGGTGTATAATAACTTTTCCTCAGTGGATCCCTATGAGGCTTCATTACACACCTTCATTTCTTCCATTCATTTTGATTGTCTTTGAACAGTGTCAATTGTCAACTGCCATGTGCCAAATCCCCTGCTCCCACCCGCAAGTCAGTAGGGTACTACTCAATTTATATTCTGGGTGTTTTTTCCCCCAAGTTTTTAGGCTCTTTGGTGTCTAATACCCTTTCCTCATAATGAATCCCTATGAGGATTCATTACATAGCAAAGAGTCTAAACACCTCAAACATTCCTAAATATAAATCGAGTATTCAGTGGCTTGTGGGTTGGGAGGTAGTTGGCACATCGGATGCCACTAATGTTCCACCCCCACCCGCAAAGCAGTGGGGTCAAAATGAACAGAATAAATGAAGGTGTGTAATGCAAACACCAAATAATCTAAACACTTTAAAAAATCCTAAAAAATAAACTGAGTACCCCAATGTCTGTGTGGGGTAGTTGTGGTGGTGTAGTTGGCACATGGCAGTTGACAGTTGGCACTGTCCAATGACATTCAAAATGAACATAAGAAATGAAGGTGTGCAATGAATCCTCATAGGGATTCCTTATGAGGAAAAGTTATACACCTAAGAATCCAAACACTTGGAAAATAGTGATCGCACATTTTGCTCCATAACTCCAGTACTACAAGGGCTAGAACTTAGTTTTTTTTAAAAAAAAAAAAAAAGAAAAAGAAATGAAAGCTGTGGATGGGGTGACTTTAAATCCCCATTATTTCCTATGGCAGAAATATACAAAATCAGTAAAAACTAAAAGAACTCATTTAAAATCTACCAAGTGTCCCACTGCCTTGACATTTGGGTGGTAGGTGGCACCTATGGGAACCTACCCATCACCCATATTTGGTGTCCCTTGGACCTTAATAAGTGGTCTTAATTGATCCTAATCCAAATCAATTCAAATCAAATCCAAATTGAATCTGGGGTGATTTGGGGGGACAAATTAGGACAGAAAACAAATCGGGTGATTCGATTTGGGCACAAATCAAATGGAAAAAAATGATTTGGGCACATCCCTAATGGCCACATTCACACCTAACATGGACCTACAGTTCCACTCCCCCATCCCCCTGCTATCCTGTCCAAATTTGGATGTAATGGAGAGTTCCCTCTCTGCAATCAGTGTGACTGCAGAGAGGAAGGGGAACTAGCTGTGTGGGATTCCTTCTCCCATGAAGGACAGCCCATACAGCCAATCATGGCCTGAGTTGAGGGAGCAGATTTCTCCCTCAACCCTGGTTGCAGGGGATGCAGCCTGCAGTTCCAAATTTGTATGACATGCAGGCTGCGTCAAACTTCAAGTTGCAGTGATGAAACTCACTACAACCCAAGGGTTTGGATTGGAAGCAGAAAACTGAAACCCAGGGTACATTGCTGCATGGGACCATAGTTGCACACATTTGGACATAATGCTTCCAGAACCTCTGGCCTCTTCAACTGTGGTTCTGTGTTAGTGGGGAGGCAGCCATTTTTAAAATAGCTGCCAATCTTATGTTTGCTTAACTAAGACTTTATCTCAGGAACAACTACATCTTCTCCATCTCCTTTCTCTCCACCCCCACCCCCCCACCACACACTCTGTCTACAGGATCCCAACTGGGATGAAGTTCTCATCCACAAAGCATAAAGGACTACCAAATAGAATACAACACACATATATTTCAAAAAGTTCAGATTCCTTATGGGGGGAAGTTATAAACTATGCAAGCTATGCATTAACAGATGCAATAATCCATCAACTAAACAAAATACAACAGATAATATTATTAACCTATCTACTCATTCATAAACTAAAGAAGAAACTTGTGTACTGACATGTGGCCTGACATCCTACTCTGCACAAACATACAATAAGACATGAATATGTGGTGAGCTTGAAGCATTTTTCCATTGGAGACTCAGAGAATTCTTTAACAATGAAGAAACTGGTAATCACAACACCAGTTTACCTATTGTGATGAACAACAAACAGAAATAATCATGGACACCCCATGATGTGTGCAATCCCAGATCACATTTATACACTTTATGAGTGTGGATAGAGGCAAATGAAAGTATTTGATGTGCACCCAGAGCAATCCCTTTAATGGACTACCTAATGTCACTGTTTCTGATGAACTGTCACCATTCCATAAAAGACTCGTGATGGAATATTATTAATGGCCCTAGTATACTAAGAGCACTGGCATGTTTTTCCAGCCTTCGTAAGTGTATAGAATTGTTGTCATCATAACTGTCCAAAGTTTAGAGACATTCATTACATGAAAATGAACTTCATGTAAATAATGACTCTCTTTGCATGAAACTTTGGATAATTTATGCATAGCTGTTTGTCTTTCTTTTAGCAGTCTGTTGGAACAAATTACTATCTCAGTTCTTCCTGAAATCCTCCATGATTTGTTTCTGTATGAAGAGGCCGATCTGGTATGTATTACAGAGACATGGTTGGGGGAGGCTGGTGGCCCAGTCTGGTCTCAGCTTCTCCCCCGCCCCAAGGGTACTCTGTTGAGGAGCAGGGGAGGGAAAGTGGGTGGGGAGGTGGAGTGGCTGTGGTCTACAAGAACAATATCTCCCTTGCCAGGATCCCTGTCAAAGTGTCCGACCACATTGAATGTGTGTACCTAAGTTTGGGAACCAGAGATAAACTAGGACTTCTGTTGGTGTACCAATTGCCCTGATGCCCGACAGAGTCCGCTAACTGAGCTGAGGAGGCATTATGAATCTCAGGAGGCAGAGTGTTCCATAAGGAAGGGCCTGCAACAGCGAAGACCCTCCCATGAGCCCAGGCCCCACATACCTCCGCTGGGCCCAGAACTCTGAGAAGGGCCACCTGAGACACCCTCACAGGGCAGATCAAAGTTGGACAGGAGAGACTGTCCTGACGGTACACAGGTGCCAAACACTGAAGGGTTTTATAGGTGATAACCAGCACCTTGAATTGGACCCGAAACCTAACTGGCAACCAATGCAATGACCTCAACAAAGGTGAAACATAATTCATATTTGGGCTGCAGCAATTTGAGCCAGCTGAAGCTTCCGAGTCATCTTCAAAGGCAACCCCAGGTAGAGCGCATTGCAGTAGTCCAACTGAGAGGTGACAAGGGCATAAGTTATGGTTACCAGGGCCTGTCGGTCGAGGTAAGGCTGCAGTTGGCGCACCAGATGAAGCTGGGCAAAGGGTCCCCAGACCACAGCTTCCACCTGCTGTTCCAGCAGGAGCCATGAGTCCAAGATGACCCCCAAATTGCGAGCCTGCTCTTTCAAGCGACCCCATCAAGGGAAACACTAGAAACCAGAACCTGGCCAGATCGAGAACTGAACAAGAGCAACTCTGTCTTTGAAGGATTAAGCCTGAGCTTGTTTTGGCCCATCCAAACCCTTACAGCCTCCAGACACTGGATCAACACATTCATGGCATCCCCAGATTGGCCCGGGGTGGCGATGTACAATTGGGTATCATCAGCATACTGATGATACCTCACCCCAAACCGATGGATGACCTCACCTGGTAGCTTCATATAAATGTTAAAAAGCATGGGAGAGAGGACTGAGCCCTGCGGCACTCTGCAAGAGAGAGGCCATGGGCTGGAACACTCACCTCCAATACAAACTGTCTGAAACTATCCACTAAGTTAGGAACTGAACCAACACAAAACTGTGTCCCCAATTCCCAACCCCCGCAGATGATCCAGAAGGATACCATGGTTGATGGTATCAAAAGCTGTTGAGAGATCTAATAGAACCAAGAGAGGCACGATCCCCTCATCGAGGCTCCAATGCCAACCAGAAAGGCCAATGCTTTTTCTGTGCTGTGCCATGGCTTAAGTCCCGACTGAAAAGGGTCAAGGAGATCCCCGTCATCTAGGATTCTCTGTAGCTGAGCAGCAACGACTTTCTCCAAAACCTTCCCCAAAAAGGGAAGGTTGGAGATAGGCCTAAAATTATCTAATATCTTTGGGTCCAGGGAAGAAGACTTCAGGAGACGGTGGAGCACTCCTTCTTTCAGCACTAGAGGAACCTCTCCCTCTCTGAGTGATGATAATCCACCTCTGTTGCTAGCACTGCACGTAGGCTGTGGTCTCAGGGTTGGCAACAGGACCTTCTGAGAACCCTGGGCCCTTAGCAGCTGCCCAACAATGCCAAACCCTCATGCCAGTCCTGGACTTACTCCCAAATAAGGACTGTGCTCTTGAGCACTATCTGTAAAACTTCACTGCAATTAAAAAAAAAAAAGATTCCCAAAACTAAAAATCAACCTTTGAGCACAATGGTTTTTCAAAGATGTTCAGACAAAAAGAACTCAAAATGTTTGTGTGGCTTCAAGCCAGAAAAATTGGGTTCTCACCAACTTCTGGAGATCATTCACAGAATCAAAAACAGTGTTTTGCCTGGGTTTGGGAGCTGTGTGCGCTCCCAATTTTCAGTTGTGTGGAAGGTCAGAGGAAAACCCAGGTATAAATGATTGTGTGGAAGCAAGGTAGGAGGAAAAGCTACCCAGGCTTTCCTCTCACCTTGCTTCATCACACCTGAAAATTGGGAGCACACACAGCTCCCAAGCTTAGGCAGAACAGTTTTTGATTGTGTGAATGACCTCCTGGTGTGCTTAGCAACCTCTGGATAGTGTCAAAGTCAATAAAAGAGCTAATATCCCAGTAGCTAAGTTGATATGGAACACCTTTAATGTACTGGTCTTGTGGTAGCAAGCATGACTTGTCCCCAAGCTAAGCAGAGTCCACCCTGGTTGTATTTGAATGGGAGACCACTTGTGAGCACTGTAAGATATTCCCCTCAGGGCCACTCTGGGAAGAGCAGAAGGTTTCAATTCCCTCTCTGGCTTCTCCACAATAGGGCTGAGAAGGATTCCCGCCTGCAATCTTGGAGAAGCCACTGCCAGTCTGTGTAGACAATACTGAGCTAGATAGACCAATGGTCTGACTCAGTATACGCCACCTTCCTATGTTCTTAGAATCTGATACCTTACAACAGTAAGTTATGTACAAAAGAAGCTGCAGATATTAACCAATCAGATCCAATTTAAAGAAGACCCTGTCAGAGCTAATTTTCAAAAAGTGTCAAGAATCACTTGTTGCCTCCACCTGAATCACTAAAACGAATTGCCCTATCAATTAAAAACCTTTATGTAACAAAAAATAAGTTTCTTGGCTGACAGCATGTGCGCCACGTTTTAGCCTGATGCAATTTCATGCGGTCAAGTTATTATTAACCCCTGAAAATAACTGTTTCTGACAAATTATGGCAGAACCTGAATGACAGACTCACTGACACCACTCCACAGTAATACAGCATTCTACTGTAAGTTTAATTCAGACTGACCTAAACTGTCTTGTTGCTAGGGGATACTTGAACATTGTAAAACCATCTTCCTGAGCTTTGTTGTTAGAAGCACTGGATAACTATAGTGATTCACTGTTTTATAGTGCCATTAAGATGAAGTCTTTCATGACATTCATTCAGTTCACCTGAAAATCATTTAGTTACTCAATCTCTCTATATACACATGGACACCTGCACAGAGGATGACATCTAAAACTTCCCATGCTTTGGGGCCGCATTCCTTATTCTGGAGCAAGGATTCCTGTTTCGGTATTATCTCAATCGGTTGGTCAGTCAGTCAGTCCTAGGTAAGCACGTAATATGTATATTTTGAGTTTTCCTTACATATTGCCCAGTCATCAGCACTCTTATGACAGGAGATGCCTGCAACTACAGCAGCACAACATGACAAAGTGGGATAGTATGACAATATACCCAGAAGATGTACCTAATAATCTAGTGCTGGAGTGCTCTTTGCTTCAACAGAATGACCTGTTTGTGTGCTTCCTGGAGCCATCTGTAGGGCTACTGTTGGACCTGGAATATGCTGGGTTAGTGCGGAACACACAGACGCAGTCTGCTTCTATGTACACTTGCAAATCCCTCTGAGAGCAAATTCCATTGAATGCGGCATGGCTTCTACTCAGATTTACTTCTGAGTAGACATACATGGAACTGGTCTGATCCAGACTAAGTTTTTAAATTATTTTTATGGACTTTTATTGTATTTTAACTTTTGTAAACCATCTTGGGATGTTTTATGAAAGGTGGCATAAAAATGAACAATAAATATATAGAAAATAAATGTAGCCTCTATTGGTTCCTCATAGGCTTGTCTCAGAGGACCCACAGAATCTCTTTTCCAGGTAGTTCAGCTTGCTCACATCCTGACATACTCAAGAGTATTTATTTCCATTTCTATTCTTCAATAATACCTCTTCTTCATGTACTGCAGCTTCAGCATTACTGTGTTTATTTGATCATAATAAATGAGCACGGCCTCTGCTAAAAGTTGAAATGGGGTGGGCAAGTGACTACAATTAGTTACACTTTTCAGATGTGTTTCTAGCTTCATTGCAACATTACTGAGAGCCACTGCAAGTGCTGGAAACGATGGACTTAAGAAGATAAGACCAGCCCTGCTGGATCAGGCCCAAGGCCTCTCTAGTCCAGCATCCTGTTTCACACAGTGGCCCACCAGATGCCTCTGAGAACCCCCAGGCAGGGCGTGAGGGCTTGCTGTTGCTCCCCTGAAACTGGAATTTAGGGCTGGAGTCCTCTAATTTTGTGTTGCTTCTAGTTTTGTTTTGCTTTCTCTTCTCTGTTAATTTTCACCAGCATTGAATCAAATTTAGAGGTTAGAGAATTGATGAATCTAATTTAGGGGTGTGGAGAAATGAAGAATTACAATGCCCCATCACTTGCTCTAAAATTCTCACGGGCTACAAGCTACAACTCAGTTACAGTGGAGCACTTTAATTTAAACTGATTTGTGCTACCAATTCATGTTACCTGCTGAGACATGCAGTTGCGGCCCATACTAACAATTTGGAGGGGCAGAAAAAGAGTCCCAGCTGCTTTGGCACAAGCAGCCACTCTCTCACTGCCTTCTGGCCTCATCCCAGCTGTAATTGAGTCTTGCAGGCTGGCCATTTGTCCAGTAGGGGAGGGAAATTCCCAGTTGGGTAAATGACTGGGCTACTACTGGAGACAGGGCACGGGGCTACTGAAAAAAGCCTCTCTTACATGGGTGTGAATTAGGGTGTTACTTTCCATGCCAACATCGCCGTGTGTTGGGATTGCAGGGGTGACAGATCTGCATAATCACATTAAGATCACTTGGATATATTATTGCTGTAATGTTGCTGCAACTCGCTATATGCAGATACTTTTTGGCTATGCCCCAAAGAGGTACCATACAAGTCAGACCTTAGTCTCAATCACTTCAACCTAAGCAGCAGAGCTGGAATTCTGTGATAAAATATCAAATTTGGTAAATGGTGGCGGGGCGGGGCAGGGTGGGGAGACTGGAAAGTGGGATGAATGACACCAATCTGCACAAACTGGATTTGTGTTGATATTTCATTTGTTTGCAATGTTGTTTCCTGGTCCAACTATTTTTAGAGCTGCACCAAATATTCTCCAGTTTTTGAGTTTTGTCCAGTAGTAGCCATTTAAGTGGAATAGAAATTCCCTCCCATACACTTAGGTTGTGCCAATATTTACTTTCATCAGTGATTCAATACTATTTTTAGGCCTGTGCCAAACTGGAGGAGTATGGAGAGAGTCTGTGCCAAAACTAGGCCCGCCCAGTTCGGGTCAGATTTCTCTGAACCCTTTCTCAAAAAAACAACACAGAGCTTTTCAGAGCTCCAGATGGTGGTGAGAGTCTGCTCATCTCTCCCTTCCCAAGCAACCATGGTGGGGGGACCCATCTTCTGCCACCACCGCTGGCAAATGTCTGGATTTCTCTTGTGATTCTTTATAATGACATCATTTCCTCTTAGATTCTCTAGTGTTATTTCACTTCCCCTGAGACTCTCTGATCTGAGATAACTTTTCTTCCGGGATTGCAGTGAGTTGCCATGGTTACGTAAAAAAAATGTCCAGCTTTTTCTTGCTCCAATCCTGATCCTGACCCCAACCCTGACTTTCAAAGGGGTCCAAAGGACCCCAAACCAACATTTGCAGGATTGGAGCAAATCATGTCAGACCTGATCCTGACTTCTCCTGTGCACAGGCCTACTATTTTCTGCTAGCTGTTACTCCAGCAACATTTCCTCCTGGTTGCAATTGCTTTAGTGCCATTTTTACTTTCCTAGTGCTTCTTCCTGGATTAGTCAGATGAGTAGTGGCTGATAGCTATGTAATGCATTGTCAAGCCCAATTGTCTAAATGCACTACAGTCGCTAAAGACGTCCCATGGAATAAAGGAGTGTTTGTTCCAGCTCACACAATCCTGAAACACAAAGAAGTGACTTGTTAAGCTGATAGGCCTAGGGAACACAATAAAGGAAGGCAAGACAGCAGTTGCGGGGGGTGGCGGACTGGAAGAAACAGAAATACACCTTAGGTTGGAACCAAAATTTCTCCAAAGTAACATGCAAAAGAGAATATCAAAGTTTCTCCATGAAGAAACAAACTCAAAGAGGAATTTCAGGATGTTTCTCTAGGAGAAATATTGGAGAATATTCTAAGATGGTTTCTCCATATTATACACAGAGGGACCAAGAAGGCTTAACAACAACAACACAAATCCTCAAATATGTGTACTCCAGCCACTCAGTCAATAGACTCCAATATATATATTCCATGTTCTGTTCCTACTTATTTCCAACTTGGAGGAACACTTTGTCAGATAGTTTAATTCTAACCTCAAGGCCAGACTTTTGTGTGTGTCTTGTTCTGACTGCACATAATATGTACTCTGCTGTGTACTTACATGGTACAGCTGCCAGTTTCAATTAATTAATTCAGTTGAACCTGCTGTTACCAAGCTGCTCTAGCACACTGTCCAAGTATAATAATTATAATTTATCAATCATTGAGCACTTGGTGGAATGCAGAAAATGTCCCCTAAGATGTCACAATTTTATACAAATACAGGCCCAGCATTTCATACACAGTACACTGGCATGGCATCTTAAGACAGGATGGCATCATGTAAATAATGTGATAAGATCAGTACAGCAGAGCAGTTTAAAACCCCTCTCCTAAAGGCATATGTTTAATCTCTGCCTTCAGTCAAATAAGGGATTTGTTTGTGGGCTTCATATTTATGCCATAACCATTTACACAATCTTTGTTCTTACTGGTCTTTAGTATGGCAACGAGAGGGCTGCTTCTGAGATTTCTTTTTTAAGACAAAGTACACAATCCAGCAAATGTTATTTGCAATTAAGACCTGTGATATCATGTGCAGTACTATGGTAACCAGTTTCTGGTAGCTTTCCAGGTTTAAGGTTGCTGAGCCCGCTTTCCAGTGATGGTAGGAACCACGAGCACTCTCGCTTGGTTAGCCTCATGTTTTTGCTCATGTGTCACCACGGCGCATGGCGAAATATGAGTAGACCCCCACTTGGGAGGCCGGGTTCGGGGGTCTCTCCATGATGCCCCATGAGCTCACGTCGGGCATCCTGGGACTTCCGGGGGCCACATGGCCCCCGATCCCCACAGCCCCCACTGGCTCCATGATGGAACTAGAAGTCATGTGGGTGGCCAATCCGGCCACTCAGGGCTTCACTTTGGTTGGCTAAGTCCACTCTCCCTGCAGACCCGACAGAAGCTCTTCTCATGGACCATGAGAAGAACTTCTCGAAGTGTGCTCCCCATGCCTCTCCTAGCAAAACACACAATTTCTACCAATTGGCTTAAGACAGACAATGAGACGATTCACACGAGCAGCAGAAACTGGGCTAAGGGAGCCCAGCCTGGTTTCTGCTGCTCGTGTGCTGCAATGAGAGCCATGTCCCTCCCGGCAGGAAGCCCACCTCGATGCCCTCCCCCTTTAATGAGGTTAATGGAGCGGGTGCTCTGTAAACCCCATTTTTTTTGGTCGTGTGTCTGCTTGCAGCCACAGCAGACGCACTTGGGGAGGGGGGAAAGGGGAGGGGGGACCCAGAAATGCACCATGCATTCGTGCAGTGCATTAATGGGGCTCCAGCACTGCAGCGCTTCACTTCGTCCAACCCCCAGGGCTGCTGGACAAACCATGGCCAGGTGCAGGAGCACCCAAGTGAAGCCGCTGCTTATCTGGATGGGTGATCTGCCTGCCCAGCAATGGGCCAATGATCATCTGCAGGGAGAGCGGGTCAAACCCATGGGTCAAACCCATGGCTCTTGATACTAGCCCTCTCACAGTGGTTTTCGCCTTAGGAACTATGTCACCAGTATGGTACTTAACAACACAATCTGCCTTGACTATGTGGATCATAGACATTGTTGAGAGCAGCATGGAACAGTCACAGGATGGTGGTAACCATTAAGCTGTAATTGAAATGACACTGTGAGGTCATTCACACAATAGAAAACTGTGTTCTATCTGGGTTTGGGAGCTGGGTGTGCTCCCAGTTTTCGGTTGCATGGAAGCAAGGTGGGAGGAAACAGGTAGGAGGAAACAGAACAGGTTAGGCCTCTGCCAGTCAGTAAAGTCAGGAGAGGATGTCAGAAATCCTGGTCCCCACCACAAGGAGGCAGCAGAATGTGGGGCAATTGCCCCTGGTAGTGCGGTGATGGTGCTGGCAGCTCTTTAAATGCCGACCTAGCACTGGCGCATGGGTGGCGTAGCTATAATTGGGTGAACGGGTTCAAAGAACCCGAGCCGTGCCCAATCAGGAGCTGCCATTCGCGGCCCTGACTCGCCCCCCGCGTCTGACGTCAGACGCGGGGGCGGTAGTTTAGCTTCCGAGCAGGGGCTGCGTGGCCCCTTCGGCAGTTAGACAAAGGCTGGTGCTGCGTTCGCAACACAGCCCAGAAGAGGCTCTTCCCTGCAGGGAAGAGCTGCTCCTGGGCTGCACTGCGAACACAGCACCAGCCTTTGTCTAACTGCTGAAGGGGCCGCGCGGCCCCTTCGGCAGTTAAGCTGCTTCTCCCAAGCCAGACCATGCCCCCCGTGTCTGACGTCAGATGCAGGGGGTGGGGCTATCAGGGCGCCTGCCGTGGCCGCACATGGGCCGCCGGTGGGCTAGCTACGCCCCTGGGTGGCTGGAGATAATCTTGGGAACATCTGGGGGTGGGCAGGGAGTGATGCAAGCAGGACAGCCTGGGAAACATGTGGATGGCTGAGAGGAAATGTGAGATGGTGGGGCCTGTAGTTCTGCACAGAGCAGCCTCTACCACCATTGCACTACCAGGTCAATTGGCCCATGTTCTGCCGGCCTCCTTGTGGTGTGGGCCAGGATTTCCCACACTGACAGCCTCTCCCAACCTTACCAACTAACACAGCCCTGGAACAGGTACCACTTGAGTCTCAAGAGATTTGACTAAAAGGTTTTGTAATATGCATACTACCGAAATTTTGAGGAGGACACAGACATTTCTGACTGGATGAAATATCCAAAAGATATCATAAGGAGAAAGATGCAACACTGTTCTGTGGTGTTTCACACATCTGTACCTGGACTCCACAGAAAACAGCAATGAGGGTTAGCCAAGCTGTGCCTTGAGTATCCTACACCTTCTAAAAGCAGTGCCATTCTCATTGATAATCTGGGACTGCTGCAGAAATTCCCATGTAGTGGGTAAAGCTAAACATATGAACATGCCTTATGCAGAATAATATGTTCAGCAAGGAACCTGGCAGCATCAGCTCTCATCTGCAATGTTTCCTGGTGACCACTGGGGTGGGGTTAGGGCCATGGATAAAAGTGCTGGACTCCTCCCTTCTTTGTTCTTCCAGTGTTAGTCTCCATTTTGTCTCACCAGACATGGTTGTTTATTTTGGTCTTTCAGTTCAGCCATGAGCTGCAGCTGAAATTAAGGTTTAAAGGTTTGTAACCTTTTCTTTTAAATAAATCCTTGTAGTTCTTCATTACTAAAGAACTGTCTCAAGACCTCTTGCTTTGCTGTTTTCTCACCAAACTGGTTTTGCTCTGCTATTTGGGGACTGAACTGCCATTCTTCCCCTACAAGTCAGACTCTTGATTCAGCTAGCTCAATAGGGTCTGCTCTCCAGAGTCTTATTCAGCAGCAGCAGCAGCAAATACTTATATACCACTTTTCAACAAAAGTTTCCAAAGAGGTTTACATAGAGAAATAATAAATGTCTCCCTATCTCCAAAGGGCTCCCAAGCAAAAAAGAAATATTAGATAGACACCAGCTATATACTATACTGGGTACTGTGCTGGGGGTGGATAGGGCCAGTTGCTCTCCCACTGCTAAATAAAGAGAATCATCATATTAAAAAGGTGCCTCTTTGCCCATTTAGCAGGGGTCTTCAGTGTCCTTCTCAGTCCTGATATCTGAGATCCTTTAACAAGTGGTGCCAAGGAATGAACATGAGACTGTGCATGCAAAGCATCTGCTCCGACATTGAACTATGCTCTTCCCCACTGTGTTGGTAACACCTGGAACTATCTTTCTAAATTCCTAAAGCTAAAATCTCAGAAGTTCTATCTTTTCTAGATTTGATCTAAAGCATATCAAGTTGGATTTAGAAGGCAGCCAAAAAGAATGACATTTTTCTGGGGGGATGGGGGAGATGCCGTGTCTCTGGCTCTCCACTTCTAGCCATGAAAATCCTATTTTCTTAATTTATTTTCCTCTAGTTCATATAGAAATGTAAATGTTGAGGCCAGATCTTAGTTACTGGTTTCAGGTGTTGTATACAAATCCCTGGAGCAAAATATCAGCGCCGAACTGGAAACTGTGTTTTGACAGGAAGTTCAGCTTTAGAAGTCAGTCCCAATAAGTCAGAACAGAGAATGGAGAGCAATGGATTTGGTGAATATTTTGATCACACAGTACTTGTGTCAAATCTGATGCTCTGGCATTGAATGCTACTGATACAATATTTCCTTGTGTCAGCATAATTAGTGTTCATATTTATTAGAATGCAGCCCAACCAGTTTTAATTAATGTCAAACAACATGGAAGGGAGAGAGAGAGAGATAAAAGAACAGGTCAGACTGATGTACAGTCTTACAAGCTCTCTTCATCATTATAGCTTATGTGCATAAAGAGAGAGATAAGAGAAGTAGGACTGCCAAGTTCAGAATGAAATATTATAATGAATACTGACTCACCGTTGTGGAGTGTTCCATCATCCATCATGAATCCCGACATTAAAGGATGGCTTTACTGGATACCTTCAGTTTCTGCACATTGTTTAACCTCCACAGAGGCAGATGGGTTACTTGCTCACTCAGACAGACAGCGCAGTCAGGCATTTAGGACTCTGGCAACTGTTTGATATTTCACAAGGCAGGTCACACCTCCCCATAAATCCCCCTGTTCAGTAAAATAGCAAGAGCTTGTGTGTGTGTGTGTGTGTGTGTGTGTGTGTGTGTGTGTGTGTGTCATAAGAGGGGGTTTGGGGGGGACACTTGTTAGTGGTTTTTTAAAATGCCTTTTCTGTTACACTCAACATTACATTTCTTCCCTGCCACCTTAATGAGGTCTGTGTATAAACAGGAACTGCATAAGTATGGGTCTTCTGCACTGAAATTGCAGTATTGAAGACATGAGCGGGGTATAGAGAAATTCACTGTCAGTTTCTTTAAAGTTGAATAAAATAAAGTTTATAAATAAATTCTTAAGATCATTTGATTCTCTACTTAGAAAGCAAAGTCATTTACTTGCGTAGTTACAGGTAGGGATGTGCATGGAACCACACTGGGTGGCTCCATAGCATCAGGGAGTTGCATTTTAAGGGTGGGAGAGGGTGCACGTACCCCTCTTTCCACTTTCCCCCCACTGGCGCCCGGAATTTCTCAAGTCCTGTGGGGCAGCAGCGTACTTCCCTGCCATCCCATTTGCTCTTCGGCCAAAAGTAGCTGGTGCACGTGTGCCCAGCGGGCGTGCACTGGGGCGCTTGCGATGTGCATGCCCCTGTGCTCACTGGGCGCATGCACGCCAGCTACTTCCGGCCACTTCCAGCCGAAGAGTGAATGGAGCGGCAGGGAAGTATGCGGCTGCCCCGTAGGACTTGAGAAATTCCAGGCGCCGACAGGGGGAAAGCAGAGGGAGGGATAAGTGCACCCTCCCCCACCCTTAAAGTGCAACCCCCCCACTGCCTTTGAACTTCTAACTCCCGGTTCTCGAACCTGTTTGGAGGCCCGTAAAAACTGACTGCAGGGAGGGTCCTGCTGGTTACGTCTGAATGCAGACAGGTAACTGCGTGGAGGGGGCACAACTACGGGTTCATTGGACCTGCAGTTTGGTATTATGTGTGAATGTCAACTGCTAGTTCCAACTGTCACTCTCCCAATATTTCAACTGCCCTAACTGCTATTCTAAAAATGGGTTTTCCCCAAACTCAGCTGCAGGGCTTGTCTCTGTATGAGATTTAACTCCTTCATAACTAGACAACTCTACACATTTTGTTCTCCAACCTCACAGCATGTAACAAAATAGAACATAGGAGCCTATACATTATGTTCAGCTGATGACCAAGCTGTACTCCTGTTCAATCAGGCTATGTTTTAATTGTGAAAACAAAGCATAGGCACAGTGTTCTTTACGTGGTTCACAACTGCAAAATGTGCAGCAATGAAACATCAATAATTCAGGTGCATTTTTAGGCTTTAGATGAGATAGGACAACATACTGTGCAGAACTTAACCATTTCTCAATATTTTGATTTTTAATTTGCTAGGACATTATTGTAAGCTCTTCATTACATATGACTATTTTAATTTAAAACTTCTATCACTTTTTAATTACTACCTAGGAGCTCAAAGTTGGATACAACATGTATGCATTGTTAAATGCATGTATGTATCATATTTGGGGCGGGGGGGGGGGATCTTCCCAGCTTGTTGTGTCAATATATATTTTTATCAAGTGTACAATCTACCAGGAAATTCTCTTGTGCAAGGGTCAAACTAGACATGACATTATTTACATTTTTAGCCCTGGTGTGATTACTTTTTCTTGTGTAAACAGCATGCACAGAGGCCTAGTCCAGATTGAGAGTATGGTGCAGTGAGAAGGGCTCTAATCCTACACCACCATGGTCCTCAGTCAAGATTGGGTACCCCCATGTGTGCTTTTATTGGAGCCAATGGCAGCTTCCTCTATCTTGGTTTAAATAGGGGTCCTGATCCAAACTGGCATCACTCCAGAAGTGTGTAAGGTTAAAGCCCTCCATGGTTCCAAACTGGATCACTCCCATATGCATGCTATTTGCATAATAATAACTAGTTATGTGACTACCATAAGGAGGCGATTCTCACGATCAGTGGAAAGTGGGCTAAGAGAGCTTAGCCCGCTTTCCACAGACTGCGGGAACCAACAGGCTCTCAGGCGAGCCTGGTTTTCCCAAAGCAGGTAACCCGCTTAAATACCCCTCCCCTTAGCCCAGGTTAGCGGAGCGAGCGCTCCACTAATCCGGGTTTTCAGATCGTGTATTGCTGTGGCACAACTCCACACAGCGGCAACACATGAGGAGACCCCTGTCGGGAGACTTCAAGCAGCCTCTCAGGCTTGGGGGTCTCTCCAGCATGCCCCGTGCCCTCACGCAGGGCATCCTGGAACTTCTGGAGGCTATGCAACCCCCGATCCCCACAGCCCCCACTGGCTCCGTGACAGAGTTGGCAGTTGTGTGGGCGGCCAATCCGGCCGCCCAAGGCTGCAGCCTTGATCATCTGTGGGGAGAGCAGGCTAAGCCCACTCTCCCCACAGAACCCCTTCTGGCAGGTCTCACTGATTGTGAGACTCGCCTCAAGGTCTATTTTGGCCCTGAGCCTCACTGAAATTAAATGAAACTGTGCAAAAATACTTCAGTAGATTATACACCATCTTGAAATCAATGGCTGAATCCACATGGTTGTTTACCAAGCAGTAACATATCATGGTGGGCTTGGAGTCTTTTGATAGGTCTGTTATTTAAGCCAAGACAATCATTTCCCCATAAATTTTGCCATATGTCTGCCATTGTATGGTAAGAGTTTCCTTACCACTTGGCAAAATGATGAAGGGGACTAATATATCTCAGGATGACAAAGCTCTTGCTATAGTCCTACCAAGTGATGAGAAGAATTCTACCACATCTTATCAAAAGCAAGGCAACTCAATATAGACACCATAGTTACACAGTGTGCTCAATAAGCTACTTGGTAAATGGTCATCAATATTCACCCTCTGTTTCTGCCAAAGGATGCTTACCTAAATGAAGCCTTAGGCAAGGATTCTTGATATATGTCAGCTTTCCAAACTAGTCATTAGGACACTGGAGTGTGTGTGTGTGTGTGTGTGTGTGTGTGTGTGTACCTTTGTACATTGACCCAGCAATCCCCTGAATCTCTCTGAGTGTACATGCAGATTCCCTGCTTACATGGATACCCACAGTCATCTCATCTAAGCAGGCATCTCCAAGGGCATTAGTGTATACACAAGTGAATGGGAAGGCCCACAAAAAGAAGAGGAATGCACATGTATCACAGCACATGCTCTGGCATGTGGCATTTCCAAGCAACTTATCTTATTTATCTGGCCAAAAAAAGAATATGTAAAATCCTGTTTCTCAGATGCAATAATATATTAAAGGGTTTGAAAATTTCATACAGGAAAGATAATGGCATGGGTAATTAGTTTCATAAATGGCATTGCTCACTGAGAGAAATGTGTGTTTCCCAGCCCTATATAATGCTAATGCAGGGGTTGGAGGGACAGTCAGGGTAGGAGGGAGGTACTTCACTCCCCCGCCCCCCTGATTCTCCCCCCCTTTTTTCCTTTTAGTTGTTTTAGCTCTGAGGAAGCAGACATGGAGGCATATTTGCAGGGGGGAATAAATAGTGAAGAAGAAAGATGAAACATCCCTGCTGTCTGTCAATCCTCCTGAAGGTGCTCTCCCAGGCATTGCAGCATTCCCATTATCATGCTAAACAAGAGGTTGGAACTTCATATTTTCCAAGCTACCAATTTGGAATTCTCCCTAATATGACTCCTTCTCAGGTTGATTATTTCATGTTTGCTGTGTTTTATTGTTTTTACTATGGGATTGGCTTCAATGGCATTTACATGAACCACCTGGAAAAGCATTCTAGGCAGAAAGAAGATATAATTTTTTAAAAGAATTACAATAACATAATCAATCTTAGATTGAACCAACCTCAGAGACTACCACATCTTTATATCCGACTCTAATCTGTAAAATCAACCAATGGTTCATCATTAAAACAAACACATACACAAACAAATAAGCATCCCTGCATCAGAATCAGATTGCAAAGGCAAGAACAGATAATTTCCCAGTTCCTGCACTATACTTAAATAACTCCTCTCTCTTCGATGCCCACTAAAGTCTGAAGCATTTTAAGTCCTTTTTGGGAGGGGGAAAACAAACAAAAAACCTTAGGTTGGCTTTTGGGGTTAGGAGAATTAGGTTAGAGGTAAAGTAGTGGTGAAGTTATTTTTTAAAATTATATTTTAGTATGATTGAAGTTTCATCTCTTTAGTCTGTTTTACTGACAATTTTGTGTTCTTTTAACTACCTTGTTTCTTCATCTCTTCAGATAAGTCTTCATTATGGGAAGGGCTATAAAACCAAAACAAACTCCTCTTTGACTTTGTTTTGGAGAAATGCATTTGATTTCTGGAAATAATGAATTTTCCTTTTCAGACAAAATGCCCTCAAGAGACAATCTAACATGAGTTTGTCAGTTATATTATCTCCTCTCACTCATTGCTGAGAGAGAAAAGCTCCTGTTCCTCCAAGATGTCATGTTTCCCCACTAAAAATAGAACTGTGATTTTCAGAAAATCTTTAGCAGAAAAGACTGAAATATCAAATTAAAGATAAAGGTTTCATTCCAGTGTGATGCTTTAATTATACATCAAACACACTTGCAAGCCCCACGTGCTCCTGAAACAGGTCCTCACTTAACACATCACACATGTTTGCACATGCATAGTTAAGAATTTTGAGGACTGTGAACCTGAGCCCTAAAATTTAAGGGAAAACATTTTAATGTAAGGGATCAATAATAATGATGACCCCTGCCCCAAAGAACATGCGTGAGCCTCAAATAAATATCCAATAATAGCAACAGATTTCATTTTAGCTATAGCCATGTTACAGTGATTTATTTTTGTTTTAAAAGAAAACTTGAAGGCATAGCATTTCACACCAAAAAAGCTGCCTAATTTACAAAGTGCTGGCAGGAAGATGGTTGTATTCAAGCTTGCATGAGCGTTAAGAAGGCTGTTAAAGTGATCTTCCCTTTTATGCCGACAATGGGCCGCTGAAAATGTGTTCTGGAGGTGCGGGAGGCCTTCTAGAATGACATCAGATTTGGTGTGGGGGCTGCAGTAGGAGGCGGAATTTACCTGAATCCCAGACTAGTTCTACACCAGCGTGGTGTAGTGGTTAGGGTGCTGGACTAGGACCGGGGAGACCTGAGTTCAAATCCCCATTCAGCCATGATACTAGCTGGGTGACTCTGGGCCAGTCACTTCTCTCTCAGCCTAACCTACTTCACAGGGTTGTTGTGAAAGAGAAGTATGTAGTACACCGCTCTGGGCTCCTTGGAGGAAGAGCGGGATATAAATATTAATATTAATAATTATCTATCTATCTATCTATCTCATTAAGATACCACCCAAATACAAATACAAATTAGAAGAAAATTAAAAACTTAAAACATTAAAATAATTTAAAATTTAACATAATGTTAAAAACTGTAAATCTAATTAAAAGCCTGAGTGAACAAATATGTCTTAGCTGCCTTTTAAAAAGTTGTCAGAGATGGGGAAGCTCTTATTTCAGCAGGAACTGCATTCCAAAGCCTCGGGACAGCACTGGAGAAGGCCCATCCCTGAGTATCACCAGGTGAGCCAGTGGTGACTGCAGACAAACCTCTTCAGATAATCTGAATGAGCGGTGGGCTGAATGAGCGGTGGGGCTCATGGAGAAGAAGATGTTCTCTTAAATATCCAGGACAGCAGCGATATAGGAAAGATGCTGAAAGGCATCATCTCATGCTACACAGGAGATGGCAATGGTAAACCCCTCCTGTATTCTACCAAAGAAAAAACACAGGGCTCTGTGGTCGCCAGGAATCGACACCAACTCGACGGCACACTTTACCTTTAAGCTGTTTAAGGCTTTATAGATTATAACCAGCACCTTGTATTTTTCCTGGAAATTTTTTGGCAGACAGTTTAGCTCTTTCAATACAGCAGTAATATAGTTTCTCCAAGACGACCCAGAGACCAATCTGGTTACTGCATTCTGTACCAACTGCAGCTTCCAGACTATGTACAAAGGAAGCCCCAGATAGAGCACATTGCAGTAGTCAAGCCTGGAGGTTACTAGCAGATATACCATTGTTCTGAGATCACAAAACTCAAGAAATGGATGCAGCTGGAGTATCAGCCAAAGCTGATAGAAAGCACCTCTGGCTGCTATCTCACACTCCAAGGTCATTCACACAATCAAAAACCTGGGTTTGGGAGCTGTGTGTACTCTCAATTTTTGATTGTGTGGAAGCAAGGTTAGACGGAACCCTGGCTAGAAGTGATTGTGTGGAAGCAAGGTTAGAGGAAAACCTGGGTAGCTTTTCCTCTAACCTTGCTTCCACACAATCACTTCTAGACAGGGTTTCGTCTAACCTTGCTTCCACACAATCAAAAATTGGGAGTACACACAGCTCCCAAACCCAGGTTTTTGATTGTGTGAATGACCTCACCATCTGTCAATTCCTAATTGGAGATCATCCATTAGGGAGACCAAGGCAGTCTCCACCCTCCTAAAAACCAGTTTGAAATGGTTCTAGAGCATCAGTTTCCTCCAAGACTGCCTAGAGCTGGGAGGCCACCACTCTCTCAATTATCTTGCCAAGCCACGGAAGGTTGGAAACAGGCTGATAGTTGCTTAACTGAGGGATTCAATGCAGGCTTCTTCAGAAGAGGTCTAATGATTGCTTACTTAAGGCAAGGAGGCATCCTGCCCTCCCTCAGAGAAACATTTATGATTTCAACCAGACCTTTCATAACAACCCCCCTGCCTGATACTATAAGCCATGTTGGACAAAGGTCAAGAGAACAGGTGATAAGCCACACTATTCCAAGCAGCCTGTCCCCAGGAGTCACAAACTGAAACTAATCCAGCCTAACCACATAAGATGAGTTGCTGGCCACCTCCATATCAAACACTGCAGAATTGTGGGTTCTGAATCTAAGTTTGCCTGAATAATACAAGAGATTTTATCCACAAGGAATTCATTACAAAATGTCACCGTGGGTAACGGATGTTTCCAAATTCTGATTCAAGGGAGGAAGGGCACATACTAGCCCTCTCACAACCCTGAACAACTACGCTGGGCATGAGCTTGTGGATGCAATATGGGCAGAAAAGAATTGCTTCTTTGCCGCACATACCACCTGAGCATAGATCTTCAAATTTGTTCTATGTTGTAATCTGTGGGGTTTGAGTTGAGGATTTCTCCACTTGCAGTCCAGACATCTACCTTGCCACTTCAGGCCTTGTAGTTCCTTGGCATACCAAGAGGCCATCTTTAAAGTGGGTTGGAGTGGACACTTAGGAGCGATCATGTCTACTGTCCTGGTGAGTTTATTGTTCTCCACCAGGGTGTCAACATAATCATCAGCAGAGCCAACACTAAATCCTTCCAAGGCTTCTTGGAATCCTATTGGATCCAATTACCTGTATGTCGGACAATGCTAATAGGCCCCTCACTCCTGCGAAGGTGGGACGTGATTGTGAGTCAAACCTTAACCAGATGGTGGTCTGTCACACCTTAGGGGATTTTGCCAGCCAAAGCAGATGCCAACCTGTTCCCGCCAGCAATACCCCAGACATCAATTTAAAAGCTGCTCTGCGGCCTTCTTGATTTTTAGCGCCAGCAGACTGGTTCCATTTTGGTTTAAGTGGAGCCCGTCCTTTTTGTACAGGCTTCGCTTTCCCTAAAATGTGTCCCAGTGCCTAATGAATCTAAACCCCTTGGGACATCTCAGCTCTGCCTGTCTCACTGTCCCTGCACGTGGAACAGATAGCACTTCAGAGAATGCTACCCTGGCAGTCCTGGACTTCAGTATGCTACGTAGTAGCCTAAATTTGAAATCCAGGACCTCTCGGCTGCATTTCCCAACATCGTTGGTGCCAACATACAACATGACAGCCGACTCTTCCCCAGCACTGCCCAATAGCCTCCCTAGACGCAGCATGATGTCCGCAACCTTCTCACCAGGCAGGCAAGTAATCTCTCTATGCCTCTAATGATCAAATCACCCACTACTAATTGGCCCCCACCCCCTGGAGGAGTATCCTCTGTGTGAGAGAATATGGGCTCATCACCCAAGGAAGGGGTCCCTACTAAGGGAGTGTTTCCCTTTTCCTCAAACTGATGTCCTCTTTCCCTGAGACCCTCATTCTCCATGTCAGCAAAAGTGCCACCAGCATGGGAGTGGGATGCCTCTACCACATCCCTGAGGGTCTCATCCACACACCTCTCTGCCTCCCTGAGCTTCCCCAGGTCAGCCACCTTGGCATCAAGGAAATGAACCTGTTCCCTGAGAGCCAAGAGCTTTTTGCACCAAGCACACACCCACAACTTCTGCCCCTCAGGCAGATAGTCATACACGTGACATTCTGTGCAATACACTGGAAAGCACCCCCTCCCTTGCTGGCATTCTACCTTCATAACTAGTTTTATTGGGTATTTAAGGTATATGGTATTTGAAGCTAGGTACTGGGTACAGTTATCAGCTAATTAATGGTTTTTAGTGTTGTCCTCCAATAAAATTTCAAAGGTTGAACAGCCAGTTGTTCTAACTGGTTTGTGCACATCCCTAACCTCCATTTCAAGATACTTCTTTGTCAAGTGCCAGTGGACATTGGTCTTTTGAATTGTATGCATCAGCATATTCCAATATATTGATCTTAATGGACTGGTTATATTGCCAAATATGGTGGAAACATGTTCCTGTCTCAATCCCAAAGGTAAAGAGAGATTTGAGCTTGAAAAACACTCTTTGTTGTGATACCTCTTTTGTTAGTTCTAGCAAATTCTGTTATAAATGTAGGTGCAAAGCTTGCTGGTAATAATCAACTTCCATTCATATGTGAAAGAGAGCAGATTTAACCTTTCACAGAGCCATCTTTGTATCCTGAAGCAAAAGGATTCAAATGTTGGCTTTCTTTGAGAATATCCATGGATGAAAATTTACTGATGCAGTTTTATTCTTTTAGCAGTTCTTTCCTGATGCAGGTGTAGACATTTTTTAAAAAATTGAATAATAGAATATTCTTTTCCAAGTCTAATGATTACCAGTAGCTGGGAAATGGATGCTGGGGTGAGGGCTTGCCAGGAGCAGGGCAGAGGAATATTGGGGACTAAGACAGGCAGCAGGACACTTCAAGTAATAAACCATGATTGGTCATCATCTGCAGCATTGTTCTTGATTTATTCTGGAAATCGTAGTTAAATTTTACTGAGGTTCCATGTGATATCTGAACCAACCCATAGAGTTCGGATCATGAGATGAAATCATTCCACTCTGTTCTACCCTGGTCAGAGCTCTGATGGAAAATGGGCACTGCATTATAAGAAGGACATTGATAGACAGGGTTCAGAAGAGGGCAACAAAAATGGTGAGTGGCCTGAAAACCAAGTTAAAAGAGCTGGGTGTGCTTAGCCACCCAGCCTGGAGAAAAGAAGCTTAAGAGGGGATATAATAGCTGACTTCAAATATCTGAAGTCCAGTCACATAGAAGGAGGAGTGGATGTCTTCTTTGTTGTTCCTGGAGGCAGGACCAGAAATCAGAGGGCTGAAATTACAAGGAGGATTTAGAACAGACCTTTATTTATTTATAAAAAAAACATTTATTAACTTTAAGAACCATTTGACAGTGGAAGTCTGCCTCACATTATGGTGAGTCTCCTTCTCTAGAGGTTTTCAAACTGAGTGTGAACAGCTAGGGATGCTGCATCAGCTTCCTGCACTGAGCAGGGGGTTGTCCTAGAAGACTTTCAAAATCCCTTCCAGCTCCTCAATTCTATGCATCCAAACTGGAACAGGTTCAGAGGAGGGCAACAAAGACAGTCAGGGTCTGGAAAACAAACCCTATGAGGAAAGGTTCAAGGAACTGATTATATTTAGCTTGGAGAAGAGAAACTGGAAGGGGAACATGATAGTACTCTTCAAATATGTGAAGGCTTGCATGTGGAAATGTTGTTGTAATATGTCCAGCCAGTAGGTGACACTAGCATTTGCTAGTAGTGATCCTAATTGGAGGCAGAGTCCCTTCCTACTTCCTGCCTGTACTTCTTGTTGAACTTGTCTTTTCCTGTTACACAAGAAAGCAGTCTTAACCTTCTAATGGTTGCCTTCCTCTGAACTACTTGGACAGATTGTCACACAGAAAAAGGGCAAGCTCTTGTCTACTGCCTCAGGGGGAGGAGCTCTAATGGCTCATGTTACAGGAGGGTAGATTTCAGTTGAATATTAGGATAAATTTCTTAATGAGTAGAAGCAATTTGACGGCCAAACCAGTTACCCAGAGGAGGTGGGGGTAATGGGCCCCTCCATTGCTGGAGGTTTCCAAGCAGAGTCTGGGCAGTCTTTTGTTGGGGGTGCTCTAGCCCTGTATTTCCGGCACTGAGCAAGGAGTTAGACTAGAGGGCTTACAAGGCTCCCTCCAAGACTGTGTTTCTATGACCCTTAGATAAATATTCAACCCTCCTTATTGAGGCTGAGCCATTTAATTCTGAGGTTATTGGGAAACTTGAACAGAATGAGACATCAACATTATCTGTATTCAGAAAATGCAGAGATAGGGCAGAAACTTCAAGGTCAGACTAATCTCTCAAGTCATTTGTTATCACACACAAAAAAGTTACAAATATTAAAAACCAGACATCATTAGGAGATTAGCATTCAGATTAATCCTGTTACAACACTAAGTCCAAATAGGAAGCTTTAAAGAAAAACTTTCCAAAAAGCTCTCATAGAAAAAAATACTGCTTGTAAATTAGAAAGTGTAGCATTCACAGTAAGACATGCTCAAGTGAAATGCTTCCATACAGGGCAGGGGGAGCTATTTTTGCCTATCCCCTTCCCACAGAAGCCCTCTGTGCCACCAAATATATGCCCCTGAAGGTCTTGCAACCAGAGGAACATATTTTCAGGGGGTAGAGATACTGCAGAGGAAAAGGGGAATCAGTGAAAATCACTCTGCCCCCCCACCCCCACTCCCCATGTATAAGCAGAACTGTTCTGATTATATATGTCTTGCTCTGTCTGGATGCTACCCTTACGTCTGAACATAGTCTACTACAGATGATCTACTGCAGATTAAGTGATTTGAAAGTTTTGACTAGTGTTTCTCCTACTTCTTTCCAAAATTACTGTTGAATCATGACAACTAAATAAGCATTCAATTTCCAACCCCTTTTTACTCAGCAAGGACACCTTTACCCTCATTAAGTAGATTATTGTGAGAGAAAATGTCCATTGTTTTATTAACAAACATTCATGCAGCTCTCTACCCAAGCTGTTACCAAGGAGCCATTTTGACTCTTCCCCTCTCATTGTTTTATTGTTTCCATTTCAGATATTGCAATATGAAGGATAAGAACAAAAATACAACTTTCTAATATGATGTATTTCTTTATCATATGTGTTCCAATAACTGAAAAATGTGTGTCACTTGCCCACATATCCATTGTGGCTCCATATAATTTCGGTCAATATCACCATATCAACAATGACAAAAAAATTCATAACCATTCAAATAATAGATGGAACGGTCTACCAACACTTTCCCGTACAATTTTGGCATCACCATTATTTTTGCCAACTAAACAATTTCCTGCCCTCCCAATGTATGCATTCATAGTATAATATAATGTAATTAATATATATCAGCATCAGAAATGAAAAGACCAAAATCTGATTAAATAATACTATCCTGAATCAATAATGCTAATAGTAGAGTTCCAGAATTATCAAATAAATAGCGTTACAGAAGAGGGAGATGTAACGACATAAACATGATAAAATATATATCAATCAATAAATGCAAAGTGTGTAGCATTTTGACAGATACTGAGGCTGAATCATTGACATAAGTGACAAATGGAAACCATACTCCCATAATGCTTTCCCCTCAGACCCAATGCTTTTATTTGCTTGTTTGTTTGTTTATTTATTTATTTATTTATTTAACATATCTATTTAATTTATTAGTCTCTGATTGGTTAGCTTCTTCATTTCCAGTCTCTGGCTGTAGCATTTTTGTGTGTAGCTGGATATTCTGCAAAAATCCATATGGGGTCTGTTCGGGGGGTGGCAGTGTCATTATTCTCTATTAAACAATCAGCTAGAAGCCTACTGTCTTCTATATACATAATTTCTTACATTATATTTCCATCCTGCCTTTCAACCCAAGAAACTAAGGCAGAACATATGCCTCCTTTTATCCTCACACCAACCATATAAAGTAGGTAGGAGAGAATGACTGACCCAAGGTCACCAAGTGAGTCTCCTTACTGAGCAGGGATTTGAATGAGTCTCTCTGGCCTGAACCTAGCATCCAGACCCCACTGGTGAAAGAAAGAAAGAAAGAAAGAAAGAAAGAAAAAGAAAGAAAGAAAGAAAGAAAGAAAGAAAGAAAGAAAGAAAGAAAGAAAGAAAGAAAGAAAGAAAGAAAAATTTATTAAGCCATTTGCTGGTAAGACCTCTCTGTTATCTGATGCAAAGAGGAAATCCCAAAGCAGTTTAGTAAGATAGACCCTCATGAGTAGAATAACCTGTGGCATTATTATCTTAGCAAGAATTATATCCAGAAAGCTTGTACTTTCTCACAATCCTAGTCCACTTTAGGTGACAATAGATATCTTTCTGACCATATTACTTCCAGTTCTCCTTTTTGCGAAATGTGCTGCTTATCAAGTACTGTACCTCCTTCATTCTTCTTGTCATCAGCTCTCTAAGGTTCATACAAATAGAATTTAAAAGCTTGATTTAAAAGATTTCTTTTCCACCGACGTGGAACAACGTTCTCATTTTGTGGAATATGCCAGTTTATCCTCAGTGGAGATGGGCACACAAATACATTTCTCTTACGGAGCCCCATTTTTTCTCTGTTAGCTCCATAGTGTTTCATTTCAGGCCCATTGCTATTCATATCAGACTCATGAGGACCCTGATTCATTTTAAAATCCCATTCATTTTCAGGGTGAACACTTACTTTAAACTTAATTTTTGCTACCACTTCTGTCTTTGGCAGAAGGAACCACAAAGTACAGGCACCTCCGGACAGGGGCCATCTTAAATATGCTTAACTGTACCAGGGCACAAGATTGTTCCAGGACAGTGGGTGGGAAATGAAATGGCTATTGTCATGAAAAAATGGCTGCTGCCAAGCACTGTTCCCTCTAACAGGGATTCCCAGATGTTGTTGACTGCAACTCCCAGAATCCCCAGCTGCAATAGCCTTTGGGGATTATGGGAGTTGTAGTCAACAACATCTGGGAAGCCCTGTGAGAGGGAACACTGCTTCCAGGAGAGACTGTACAATTCTGAACATTTCCATTTTGGGAGGGGGGGGCAGATCTTCATGATTCTGCAATGAATTTTATAATAAAGTGACTAAGACAGTGACTATGTTCATATGACTAAAAGTGACTATGGGCCAGGTCACACGTAATACTGAACAATGGGTCCAGTGGACACAAAGTTCCACACCCCCACCTCCACCTGCTTCCAAGAGGTAACGCTCCAGAGGCTCTCTGCAGTCAGCGAGACTGCAGAGAGGCAGGGGAGCTGACTGTTCGGCCTTGCTTATTTCCTGAAGGAAGCCTGCACAGCCAATAGGAACTGGAGAGAGGAAGGAGCTTCCTCCCTTAATTCCGGTTTTAGAGCAGTTAAACTTTGTGCCACAGTTCACATGTAATGCTGGCAAAAGAAAACTGGAGGCAGAGCAAAGGAAACTTAGAGCAAACCAAAGGTGACAAAATGAAGTTTGGGGAGGGAAACTGTGGGTCCTTTAAAAAAAAACAACAACAACCCTGCAATTGCCCAGTTCACATGTTCAAGTTTGGGAACTGGAGGTGAAGGGACCTCCGGTGGGTTTTTTCTTTCTTATGTGATGGGTATCACCAAAAGTATTTAGGGGATCAAAGAAGCAGACTGTATAAATGATCTTTCACAGCAAGCTTTTGATGTTATATGAATAAGTTAAACAAATGCTGTAGAAAATAACGCGTGCCGAGATGCCAGTGATGTAACATAAATATCTTAGTTGCCGTTTGGTATCTGGTATGCTTTTTGATTCTATCAGAATACATCTTAAAAGTAGTTCATGCTGTTCCTATTGACTACTGTGTGCATAAAAATGATTTACTTTTTAATGCTTGTATTCTTGGTTGAATATTAAAGTTCTGATTTTTTGTCTTTGTTCAGAAACCACTGAATTTTTATATTGGAAATGTTTGCATGGATAGCAAGGAGAGAGATCTTGGGATCATGGTGGACATTGGAAGTATGGATTCAGTGTGTGGCAGCTGTGAAAAAGGCCAATTCCATGCTAGAGATCATTAGGAAGGAGACTGAAAATAAAAATACTAATATTATAATGTCCTTATACAAACCTATGGTGTGGCCACATTTGTTGTTCTACGTACAATTCTTGTCACTGTAGCTTAAGAAGGACATTGTAGAACTGGAGAAGGTGCAGAAGAGGGCAACCAAGATGACCAGGGGCCTGGAGCAGCTTCCTTATAAGGCAAGGCTACAGCATCTGGGGCTTTTTAGTTTGGAAAAGAGGCAGCCATGGGGAGACAAGATAGAGATGTGTACAATTATGCAGGGAGTAGAGAGAATGGATAGAGAGAGAGAGAGATAGATATTTTTCTCCCTCTCTAACAACACTAGAACCAGGGGTCATCCCATGAAACTGAAGGCCAATAAACATCATTAATCTATTGAATTATCTGCCACAGGATGTGTTGATGGCCACTAGCTGGCTTTAAAAAGGGCCTAGACAAATTCATGGAAGACAGGTCTATCAATGGCTACTAGTCTAGTGGCTATAGGCCACCTCCAGTCTCAGAGGCAACATGCCTCTAAATACCAGTTGCAGGGGAGCAACAGCAAGAGTGAGGGCATGCCCTCGCCTCTTGCCAGTGTGCTTCTGAGGGGCATCTGGTGGGTCACTGTGGAAAACCCAGTGCTGGACTAGATAGGCTTTGGGCCTGATCCAGCAGGGCTGTTCTTATGTTGAAGTGTGCCTCCAATATTAAGCACCTCTTTTCTATCGAATATGGCCACAAAGGTTGGGAGAGGTGACCTGGACAGGACTTCAAGGGATGTAATTTTAAATGGGAAGCTACTTTCCAATCAGCAGCCATCCACCAATGCCAATGCGAGACATACTGCTTCTGTCACACATGGCAATGAAAGGCTCTGATCATAACGTAACTCATGTTACTGGAGATAATTAAAAAAACATGTTCTTGGCACAGCTCTTTAAAAGACAGTGACAAAGTGATCTACACACTCTCTAGTTCCACCTCTCCTGCCACCAGCAATCTCCTATAAGATGGAGAATCGTGATTCAATAATGGTTAAACATTTAGGTGCTTTATTTGTAGTGGACTGAGAAAGAGCAATGCTAGACACTGAAACAGCAAACCATGTCAGAATTATAGTAAGACAAATGTGCTTGTAATTGCTCACTTAAATCTTCTGGACAGATCTTTTCACAAATTAGTTGATTCTCTAGGACGCTCCAGCAGATAAAGAACAGATAGTAGAAATCAAGAAACAAGAAATCATTTTGGGTCCACCAAAGACAGCAATCTTGAAGCCGTATATAAAGAGGTAATATTGAGCAGCTGTCAGATATATAAAGCAGTATGGCAGATAGGCATTGCATAGTAGCTCCACTAACGATTTTTTTAAACAAGAACCTCACCTAAGCCAATTAAGTTTCCATATGTGCAAAGTAAAATGGTTCAAATATCTCCTACCCACCACGGACAATACTCAACCATCCCTCCGTTTTTTTAAAGTGGCAACAGCAATGGGATTTCATTTTTGCATGGAATTCATCCATTGGTCCAATTCTATAACCTGGCAGCCATATTGAGTCACATGTTCCACAGTTATCCCATTGACTACTATGTTGTTAGGAGGGAATGTAACCAGGTAACTGTTGCTAGGAGCAGTGCTAGAGGGTGTGGCTTCAACTGGGATGGTGAGGTTACTGTTGGGGGCAGAGTTGTTATAGGTTTACTGTTAGAGGCTTACAGTTAGAGCTTTACTGTAGCCTGAAGATAGCTGGGAAGAGCTGATGTACTGAAGAAAGGAAAGCCTAAAAAAAGTGTAAAGTTGTGGAGGTCACCAAGAGAAAAGCTGGAGGTGCTGAAGGGAAAGTGATGATTTCCCAAGGCAGTATGTTGAGAGATTTCTGAGGTGAGGATCTGATGCCTGATGTTAAAGGAACAGAAGCTAAAGCTTCCTATTATCAGGAAAAGTATAAAGACTGACACTTATTGGGCAACCGTGGGGTGGGGAGGGAGGGAGGGTCTCTCCCCCCACCTCACCTGTCGATCTCTGCCTCTGGGACCCCTCTGAGGATAGAACGTACTGGGGGGCTTCCACGGGAAGAGTGTGAAGTGCCAGATGGGGCTTGTGCTGCGAGATCAGGCTTAGCCCGCTTTCACTACACATGATCTGTTCCTTGTTGCTGGGCGGCCGTATCGGCTGCCCAGATGACCGACTGCTCCGGGCGCTCCCACATCCTGCTGCAGCTCTGTTTGGAGCTCCGAGGGAAGGGGAGTGTCCCCCAAACCTGGTCCCCCAAACCCGGTGTGAGTGCACGGTGCCTTCCTGGAGTGCCCTCTCCCCCTCACCCCGAGTGTGTCATCCACGGCTGCAGGCAGCCGCGGCTGACACACGATCAAAAGAACAAGGTTAACGGAATGCCCACTCCATTAACATCATTTAGGGATAGGGTTTTTTAGGAGGGCTAGCTGCCAGAGAACCACGGGGCTCGCCCGTGAGCCTGGTGGTTCTCACGACTGCTCAAAACCGGGCTGGGCTCCCATAGCCCGGTTTTGAGCAATCGTGTGAATAGCTTCAGAGAGTTGTAAAGTTGAAATCCTGAAATAAAAGGGGGAAATTGGCATATGTTCTTGGTTCAGAAGACTGACTGGATCGTCTCCATTTAAGCCACAGCCATAACTACTTATTCAGAAGACAGCTGGGACACCTTGTAAATTTGTTCATATTAAATGCAACTTGGAAGATAGGGAGAAAAATAATCATTTTGCATGATAAAAATAAAAGTTATTCCATTTACTTTATTAAGAGTGTGTTATCTATGTGGTTTCATACCAAAGCCAGCTACTAAAGAGAGATTTATGGTGGCAGCAAAGAAGTTTTCATGGTAGCAAAAACATGCTGGTTTTGTCACACAGTCCATGTGCATTTGGCTGCTCAGAAATGATCTTGCTGAGCTCCAAAACAGCCTCTTTCATGGACAAAGCTCCTGTTCCATATGTATAACACTGTGGAACATGTGAGCCATTATTTTTAGTTTCTGGAATAATCTACCTGTCAAGCCTCAGCAGAGATCAGCTCTGAGGTTCCAGGCTTTCTGTCAGCTCAGGGGGGTAGAGACAGGAGCATGGCTGAGATTAAGGTCCAAAGAAGACCCGAGGCAGATGAATAGTCAAGGCCTGGCAATAGGCTGAATTCCCATGCAGACAGAGATTAGAAGGACCAGAGGCAGAATCATATTCAAAATCAGATAGCAGGGTTAAGATCTGAGGTAGCAATAGAAGATTGGAGGCCCAGCACAGATGTGAGATCAAAGTAGCAATCTGAGCAGTCAGAAAAAGGAAGCAGGAATTCAGGCAAGAGAGAGAGCTCATATTCACAATTAGTCACTTGGACTGAAGAAGAAACTCTGTGGTCGGAACTTTATAGGGTTCGGTGTATGGAGACTGGCTCTTGAGGATCAACTGACCAAATGCTCAGGTGGGCTAGTACTGCAGTCTAGATGGCATCCTCAACCTGCTGGAGCCCAGTCTGCTAATGCTTGCAAAAGAACACCTGAGCTGATGGCACAGGAGAGAAGGCACAAGCACCTGAAATGGGCTAGCACTCCCGCAACCCCCAGATAACTAGCTTGCTCTTCTGCCACCCCGCATTACAGGACCTGCTCAGTGGCCACATTCACACATACCATGAAACAGGAGGTCCCTTGACCACCGGTTTCGGAAACTGCACGTCCAAATGTGGACAACTGCAGTTTTATTTTAAAATGGACCCGTGGTTTCCGTCCCCAAACTGTAATTTGCACCTTCAGTTTGTAGTAAGGTCCACATCCTGGATCTCTGTTTCTGCAATGCAAGCGTTACATCCAGATTCTGGCACTGCAGTTTCCGCCCTTTGGAACCAGAGTTGAAGGAGGTAGCTCCTCCCTCGCTCTGGCTGCTATTGGCTGCTGGGGCTGTCCTTCAGTAAAGAAGGAAGCCCCTGCAGCCAGTTCCCCCCTCCTCTCTGTAGTCAGTGACTGCAGAGAGGGAGCTATCTTTCTCATCTGAATTTGGATGGGAGAGCAGGGGGAGTGGGTGTGGAACCTTGGGTCCATTGGACCCATGGTTCTGCGTTACATCCTAAGGTGCCCTATTTGTCTTTCAATGATTTTTAAAGCTGCAAACAGAATTCCATACAAGCATTATCTGGATCCCTGAAGAATGGAGTAAATCAAAAAGAATAACATAAATGTATTGTTGATTAACTAAACAGAAATACAATGGGCACAACCTTTTGGTTTCTGCCTTCTTCAGCTCTGTTGTTGTAGGAAGGGTACAGTAGCTGCAGTAACAGTTGTAGAATATCTGTGATGGAGTGTTCTGCAGTCTAGGATTGGCTGCTGCTGACATGTCATGTGCTGTCTTTGAGGCTGAGGCCTCCTGGGACTAATGTCCCAAGTTTATAGATCCAAATATTCTCTCGCTTCCAATTTTGCTGCATCTGATGGCATCTCTATTGAAGTGATTGACAAGTCTGACAGTTTGTGCTTGTCAGTGTTAAAATGTTTGACTACTGGTTGTTTAGAGTTTTTCATTATAACTGCACACTTGTGATTGTGAAAATATTCCTTTATGTCATTTTTTGGCGCGCGTGTGTGTGTGGGTGTGTATTAGTATATAGAGAGAACAGTTTTCCTGGAGTTCACGTCTGTTTATGTTTAGGATGGGTGCATTAATGTGAAATACACCATAGTTTTTCTTCGCAAAAACCCGACCTATGGGACAAATTCTGACCCCTGGAAATGTACTTCGCCCCTTCTGTGCCAGCCCAATATTTTTTCTGTGCCTCCACTGTTGCTCAAAGTCTTAGTCTGAGACAAACTCACACCCCTTGGGCCTTTCACTGTGCGGCTATCTAAGTGCTGCTGGTTTGAAGACCAACTGCAACCCAATGGGAATTTCTAACTACAGTTAGAACAAAGGATTGTGAAATCTTTCTATGACCTGTTACTAGTTTTAATAAAAATCACTTTGAAATCCAGCAACAACCTAGGAATGTTGCAGGCAGGTGGGGTGGGTACCCTGAGAAATGACGATAGTCTTAATAAGATTCTTTTGTCTCCCTCAAAATCTCTTAGATGTTTCACATGTGAAGTGACTAGATTTGCCAGCCCTCCTGGATTGGCCTGGAATCTCCAGGAAGCAACATCAGTCTTCAGGTGACTGTTAAGGACTGACTAACACAGATACTCTCTCACATCCAAGATATTTTTGTAGCTAGTAGCTTTGTCTACAGTATGCACGGCTGTAACAAAACCCATGAAAAACGACATCGTGTTGTTAATTTCCATCCTTCCAAATGTATTAGAATAGCAATGTCTAGAGGACTATTGGGAATTTGGGTTGTTCCCAGGGCAAACACTTAAAATGCAGATGAGAAGACCTTTGCACACAAAATATCTTAATCCTCAAAAGTCAGAGCTTCAATCCCTAGAATCCATAGAGGTGAATTTCCTTTCCTTAACCATTAGTTAAGATGAACAAATGGCTATGCAGAAAACAGGGCATAGGAAAACTCTACAACTGCTGTAAAGGCTAAATATAACCTTGGGAGTTAAAGGAAAGCTTGGATGGAATATAAAACAGCTTCTAATCTTTTGATCTAATCTAAGGCATGACTGAATCACTACCAATTATGTCTTAGAAATGCCCTACAACATAAAAAATAGTTTTGAAATAATGAAGCTGGAGATACACAGAACAGCAGGAGAATTCTGTATTTGGCACGAACATTAGCAGCACATATATACACACAAAGGTGCAATTCTACCATTAGTGTTGCTTGGCTGAGTTCCATGGCTTTGGTGGATCTAATGTGTGAGCTAAATCCCTCCCCCCCCGCCAATAAATTCTCCACTCTGAATTTTGATGTCACCTGATCAGTGAATCACTGGATTTGTGGAAGATTCTGTATGTGCTTTCTGGGTTTATGGTGAACATTTGATACCTTCATATATATTTAAACTTCAGTATTTGCCATTTCTAAGTTGAAGTTGATGTAGGCAGTATAACTGTCTCATAAACAAAGTAGTATTTGGCAAACCACGTGCAATGGAATTTAGTATTTAACAACGATAAATTTATGAGCTTACATAATTTAGACCAGCCACAACCTTTATAAAAAAATGAATAGAGCCCAACAATTCTAAAGCACTTTTGAGGTAAAATTGCACATACAACAATAGTTTTAATATTTCAAAGTTAATTACTGGTTACTGCTGGTTCTTTTAGATGTCTCAGTGGCTTCGATACCATCAACCATGGTATCCTTCTGGATTGTCAAGGGGAGTTAGGGATAGGAGGCACTGCTTTGCAGTGGTTCCACTCCTATCTCTTGGGTAGATTCCAGATGGTGGCACTTGGTGGCAGATGCTCTTTAAACCAGGAGATATTGTATGGGTTCCCTCAGGGCTCCTTTTTGTCACCAATGCTTTTTAATGTCACATGAAACCACTGGGTAAGGTCATTAGGAGATTTGGTGCTGGGTGTTATCAGTATGCTGAAGACACTCAAATCTATTTCTCTCCTCCTCCTCCTCCTCCTCCTCCTCCTCCTCCTCATCATCATCATCATCATCATCATCATCATCATCAGGTAATGGTACTCATTCCCTAAATGCCTGCCTAAAGGCAGTAATGGGCTGGATGAGGGATAACAAATTGAAGCTGAATCCAAGTAAGATGGAGGTGCTCATTGTGGCGAACTGGAATTTGAGGGATGGGATAGTTCTTCCTGTTCTGGATGGGGTTACACTCTCCCAGAAGGAACAGATACACAGTCTGGGAGTGCGCTTAGATCCAGGCCTCACGCTGGTATCTCAGGTGGAGGCTATGGCTAGGAGTGAGTTTTATGAGCTTTGGCTGATTAGATAGCTGGGTCCATTCATTGAAGGGAATGATCTCAAAACAGTGGTGTAACAGTTGGTAACCTCCAGGCTTGACTATTGCAGTGCTCTCTACATAGGACTGCCTTTGTATGTAGTTCGGGAGCTTCAGTTAGTATAAAAATGTGACAGCCAGATTGGTCTCTGGGGCAACCCAGAGAGACCACATTATGCCTATACTTAAACAGCTGCACTGGCTGCCAATACATTTCTGGACATAATAATAATAATAATAATAATTATTATTATTATTATTATTATTATTATTATTATTATTATTATTATTAAAAATACAAAGTGCTTTGTAATAATACAAAGTTTTACAAAGTATTATTACCTGTAAAGCCCTGAATTACTTAGGTCCAGGTTTCCTTAGAGAACACCTTCTTCTGTATGATCCCCACCTTTGTAATAATACAAAGTTTTACAAAGTATTATTACCTGTAAAGCCCTGAATGACTTAGGTCCAGGTTTCCTTAGAGAACACCTTCTTCTGTATGATCCCCACCACATGTTTAGGTCATCTGGGGAGGTCCTTCTCCAGCTTCCATAAGTGCATCTGGTGGTGACTTGGGACCAGGCTTTTTCAGTAGCTGCTCCTGGGTTGTGGAATGTACTTCCCACATAAATGTGTGGTTTAAATACATTACTGGCCTTTAAAAGAGCCCTTAAGACTTATTTGTTTGGACTGGCCTTCCAGGGTTTTTTGTTTTAATAGTTTAAATTATTTTAAACTGTTTTAATTGTTCAGATTCTGTTATCTATCTATCTATCTATCTATCTATCTATCTATCTATCTATCTATCTATCTATCTATCACATTTGTACACTGCCCCAAACTTTCGTCTCTGGGTGGTTAACAATAGCATAAAACAAGTTAAAATATATACAAACACTTAAAACAATTTAACAATTCAAAAATCACCTACAAATTAAAACCTTAAAATTTTAAGGAACTGAAAAAGCTTGGGTGAAGAGGTGGGTTTTCAAATGTTTTCTAAAAATTGTCAGAGATGGGGAGGATCGTATCTCAGTAGGAAGTGCATTCCACAGTCTCAGAGCAGAAACCGAGAAAGCTCGTCCCTGTGTGGCCACCAGCTGAGCTGGCGGCAACTAGAGACGGATCTCTCTGGGCGACCTCAATGGGCAGTGGGGCTCATAATGAAGAAGCCGTTCTTTTAGATACCCAGGGCCTAAGCCATTTAGGGCTTTATAAATTATAACTTGCACTTTGTATTTTGCCTGGAAACTTATTGGCAGCCAGTGTAACTCTATCAAAAAAGGAGTGATATGGTCTCTCTGAGATGACCCAGAGACCAACCTGGCCGCTGCATTCTGTACCAACTGAAGCTTCTGGACTTCGTACAAAGGCAGCCCCACACAGAGCGCATTGCAGATGTCAAGTCTGGAGGTACCACTGTTTTGAGGTCGTTCATCTCAAGAAACGGACGCAGCTGGCATATCAGCCAGAGCTGATAGAAAGCACCTCTGGCCACCTCCTCAACCTGAGAAACCAGGGAGAGGTTTGCATCCAGAAGTACTCCCAGACTGTGAACCTGTTACAGTACTTTTGGGGAAGTGTGACCCCATCCAGAACAGGGAGATCAAAATCATCTCTGTCGTTCTGAGCCCGCACAATAAGTACCTCTGTCTTATTTGGATTCAGCTTCAGTCTATTCTCCCTCATCCAGCCCATTACTGCTTCCAGGCAAGCATTTAGGGAAGTTATGCCATCTCTTGAAGAAGTTGACATGGAGAAGTAGATATGGGTGTCATCAGCATACTGATAACACCCAGCTCCAAATCCCCTGATGATCTCTCCCAGCGGTTTCATGTAGATGTTAAAGAGCATTGGAGAAAGTATGGAGCCTTGTGGGACAACATACTTAAGCTCAGATTTCGAAGAGCAACCGTCTCCAATCGACGCCAGCTGGAATCTGTCCAAGAGGTAGGAGCAGAACCACTGTAAAACAGTGCCTCTCACCCCCAACACTCTCAGACGTTCCAGAAGGATACTATGGTCGATAGTATGGAAAGCCGCCGACAGATCCAAAAGGACCAACAGAGGACCTTCCTCTGTCAATTCCCAATTGGAGATCATCCATCAGGCCAACCAAGGCAGTCTCCACCCCTTAGCCCACCCGAAAGCCAGTTTGAAATGGGTCTAGATAATCAGTTTCAACGAAGATCGCCTGGAGCTGAGAGGCCACCACCCTCTCAATTACCTTGCCCAGCCATGGGAGGTTGGAAACAGGCCTATAGTTGCTCAACTCTGAGGGATCTAATGCAGGTTTCTTAAGAAGAGGTCTAATAATTGTCTCCTTAAGACAAGGAGGCATCCTGCCCTCCCTCAGAGAAGCATTTATGATTTCTACCAGGCCTCCTACAACAACCTCCCTGCTAGATAGAACAAGCCATGTTGGACAAGGGTCAAGAGAACAAGTGGTAGGCCTCACCATTCCTAGCAGCTTGTCCACGTCCTCAGGAGTCACAAACTGAAAACGATCCAGTCAAACCACATAAGAAGAGTTGCTGGACACCTCCAGTTCAGACATCGAATTAATTGTGGAGTCTCCATCTAAGTCGGCATGAATCCAAGAGATTTTATCTGCAAAAAATTCTTTAAACACATCACAGCGGTTAACTTATAGTTCCAAATTCTGATTCAAGGAAGGGAGGCACATACTAGCCCCCTCACAACCCTGAACAACTCTGCTGGATGTGAACTCACAGATGCAATACGGGCAGAAAACAACCACTTCTTTGTCGCCTGTATTGCCTCAGCATAGATCTTTAAATGTGCTCTATGTCGTAATCTGTCTTTCTCTGCTTGCGCTCCAGTTGCCTACCTTGCTGCTTCAGCCCCTGTAGATTTTATGGTTTTAAGTTTGATTTTTGAATGACTATATTTTATTTTGGTTTGTAAACTACCCAGATCTGTTGGATGGGGGCAGTGTAGAAAAGTAACAAACAAACAAATAAAGAAATAAATTGGCAATCCAAATTTGAATTGTGATGTTTATATTGAATATTTGCACATTTCTTTTCAGCTCTAATAACTGGGCACAGAACCAAAATATAAGATGATATATGTATTTTGACACATGGAAATGTTCACATACAAACATATATTACTGAGCAGTATCATTACCCTTTGCTTTCTTTTCACAGTATAGTCCTGGAAAATAACTTCATGTCTGGGCGGCTGCTATATTTTCCCTAAAGCAATATTTTGAAGTGAAGTTGGAGGTTTGCTGCTCAGACAAAATATCCAAAGAGGTCGGGGGACTGGAAAAATGGTTTTATTCAACTTTCTTATGATCTTAGAGGTTATTGTATTTAATTTTGTTCTATTCTATTTTATAATGTGTTATTGTATTGTATGGCGTTGTTTGGTCTTACGGAGAATTCTGTTGTAAGCCTCCATGGATTCATATAGGAATGGCACATAAAAAATCTTGTAAATAAATAACAGTTTTGGCAAGACTAGAAAATCTCTGCACATGTGCAATGGTTACTTGCACAATCCTGCCCATTCTCAGTGGTAACCACCAGGGGTCTGTGGCTGACATCCTGATTAATGATGCACTGGTGCAATGGGAAAAGCACCAGTGTTTCATCCAGAGGTGTATCTAGGGAAAATAGCGCCTAGGGCAAGCACTGAAATTGCGCGCCTGTCCAAGCAGGAATGATGGGACTTGTAGTCAACAATATCTGGAAATCCCTGTTAAAAGGAACACTGTACCATCTAGACATGGTTGTTGATCAAAACCTGAAAACATGAGCCATCTCTGTAAAAGATTGAGAATAACAGTCAGGAGTTATGTGAGGATTCCAAGTGTCATTTTCTCTGTCTCATCTCATGCTTTTTAAAAAACATGACTTTGTCCTAGAGGATCATCTGTCCAAATAGCCACTAGCAAAATAAGGGAAGAAGAAGGTGGTGGTGGTGGTGGTGGGGGGGGAGTCTATAAACCAGTGAATGATTCCTGCCAGCCTTTGTCTTGTGATGACTGTTGGCTCATGATGGGGTATATGTGCATTCACCACACTAGTGCTTGCTTTGACACCAGGAGGGAGGAAGATACATGAGTTTGCCACACTGGACAGAGGAATTTGCAACAGGAGCAGACAGCCAAGTTCTGCCAGGGCCAAAACCAGCCCCTGCCAGACTAAGAAGTCATTGTAATTCTCTCCTGTCACAAGCAGTGTGCTGTTCTTTTATTATTGACTCTAACTCTCAGATATCTCAGTCATGGATGGAAAATTCAGGGTCAATTTACAAGAGACACTTTTCCTACATGGAAGTTTCTTCTGTGCAGAAACCCATGTGTAGTGATCAATACATATGTATCTGTTCTGCCAGGGGCATAGCAAGGTTGGAATGGGCCCAGAGATTAGATTTTAAAATGGGCCTCCAGCCCCTCAAAGTCCAGGGCCTCCACACATCCCAGGCCCCCAAGGATTTAAGTCTGATATTTCAAAATAAGTATGCTGCCTGGAAATACATTTCACTGAATATACACACGCACACTTCACAATATATAGTGATATACATTGAGTACTATATATTTGTGCTACTTTTAATGCCCAGAACACACTACAAACACTAATTATTAAAATGGCCCCCTCGCTGCAGATTAGCAAAGGAGATTTTCAACCATGGAGTGTGAGCCTATGTATGTTTTCTCAGAATTCTGAACAAATTCAGCAAAGTTTGATTCCAGGAGGTTTTTCACACGAGGCTTTTAAAGCTCTTTTTAAAAAAAGACACATCTCCTCTGGAATGGAGGTGCTGCATTCACATGTTGGCCTGATTTACCCTGAAGTCCCTGTGAGTTATTGGGGAGCAGTTCACATGCAAGAAAAATAAAATAAAAGCACAGCACATGGTTCACAGTTTTCACTCAGACCTTTTGGGTTGCAAAACAACTTGAACACAAGTGCATTTATGAATGAATGAATGAATAAATGAATATAATATTGTTTGTTCCAACTTCCAGAAGTTTTTGTAATTTTCTGCCATGAAACAAGCCACTTATAGGCCTTTTTAGATAGTTTTTGTTTTTAAAGCCAGCACATTTTTCAATCTGTTTTAAATTAAATATTCAGAGTCTCCCCCCCCCATATCAAAGCCCTATGGCAAGCAGATCCCTATATACCCGGGATTGGGGGGGGGGGTAACTACAAAAAGGAATTCACAGTCTACCTGGCAAAAACTGTGCTGGATAGTCTGGGCAGAGGGTCTTCTGCTGCAGAGAACTCTGCCTGCCTCCTTCCTGGCTTGGTTTGGGACTGCCAATTTCAGGCGTCAGGGATGCCTACTCAGAGGCCTCTCTGGAAGCCCTGCCCACCCGCCGATCAGCTGAGAGGCCGGGAGAGAAGAGCTCTGCAGTTTGCAGGCCTCGCAGATCCTAGGCCACACCGAATCTAGGCTGGAGCCGGAGGGCAAGGCAAGCAGGATGGCAAGTGGCTGAGGGGCCCTGGGAAGGTGGGCAATGGGGTTGGGATGGCAGGAACTTGCATGGCACCCCCCCTCAGTGGCGCCTAGGGCACGTGCCCTGGCTGCCCCCCCAGCTCCGCCCATGGTTTCATCTCCACTAATGGCACAGTGGTGAGGGTAAATTTTCCCTTTTCCTCTTTCCTCATGGGGTGGCAGCGTACCTCCCTGCTGCCGCATTGCCTCCTCAGACAGGAAGTGACTGGAAGTACCCAGTGTGCATGTGCATGGTGGGTGCATGTGCGAACATCATACTTGCTCATTTGTGGTCCACCATGCATGCACCCGCACACACCGTGCGCCCATGTGCTGAGTACTTCCAGTCACTTCCAGTCTGAGGAGGCAGTGGAGCAGCAGGGAGGTACACTACCACCCCGCTGGACCCTTTTAAACTGCAGCGCTGACAGGGGAAACATCCTTAAAGGTACCCCCCCCTCCACATTTGAGTTGCCCCTGCCAGTTCCAAGCACATCTCTATCACACAACCCTCAGGGACATATTTTAGAGTGACACAGAGAGCTCCCAGGGGAAGGGGAATTTGTTAAATTCTCTCACACACTATCAATAATGCAGTTTTAGTCTAGAATTCTTCACAAGTATTGGTGCTACACTGGTTCTTCTCCCATTGCACCAGTACTTCATTAGTCAGGATGTCAGCCAGTGTGTCTATTGAGGATCTCATCACAGTTCTCATTTCCAGTTCTCCATGCCATCCTGCAGGCTGACCTCATGAAATCTAAAGCTACTTAATGTCTCTTCTAGTGATTCACAGATGTTGTGGACCACAGTTCCCATAATCCCCAGCCAGAAGCCATTGCAGCTGGAGATGATGGGATTCTTTGTCAACAGCATCTGGGAATCTCTGTTAGAGAGAACACTGGTCTCATGTAGGTGGCACTAGATATCTGCCCCCTGCATTCATTGAAATATGGAGGAATCCATGTACAAACAAACCAAGTCTTGACAAATTCTCTTCAGATCTAAGAGCCAGCCCAAACATTTAGGAGCCAGACCATGGACACTCAGTGGTGGCACTAGAAAAAAATGTTTAGCGGGGGGCACAGAAGCGGCAAAATGCATTTCTGGGTAGGCAATCTGTGTCCCATGTTGTTGTTGTTATCATTATTATTATTATTTACATTTTATATCCCACTCTTCCTCCAAGGAGCCCAGAGCAGTGTACTACATACTTTTCTCCTCACAACAACCCTGTGAAGTAGTTTGGCTGAGAGAGAAGTGACTGGCCCAGAGTCACCCAGCTACTTTCATGGCTGAATGGGGATTTGAACTCGGGTCTCCCTGGTCCTAGTCCAGCACTCTAACCACTACACCACGCTGGCTCAGAGTTCTGAAATAGAAATGGGCAGGTAGTAGGGGAGCTATTATATTTTTCCACCAAGAACCCGTGGGTAATACTGTTTTTTTACAAATGGTAGTGGGTAGGGTGGGGACTTAAAAGGGTGTGGGCTGTTTTCCTAAGCATAAACATTTCTCTCCCCGCCACCGCCCTTGTTCCCCACTCTCCTTCTCCCCCAAACAAATAAACAAACATTTCTCTCCCTGCCACTTCAGTTGTTCTGGGTCTTGTTTTCTTGTTTGCAAGGAGGCAACATGGCTTCCACATCCTCCGACCAACTCCACGTGCCCCTGCCGCACCCCCCGCTCCCTCCCTGGAGGCTGCTGAGGCTTCTGCTGCTGCTCGCACCTGCTTTGCAAAAATCCCGAAAGAGAACAGCTGGGTGCGGGATTTCAAATTGGCTTTCTACAAGGATCCTTCTGAGGGGCACGCTTTGGGCAGGTGCGGGCCGTTGCCATGGGTGGGGACTATGCATGAAAATACAGTACTTGTCTGAGGGGGTACTTGCCTCCCATGCCCCTTCCAGCGCCAGTTTTCTGGACACTTGACATGATTACCACTTAGTGACAGACATTATCCCCTTTACAGTCACATAGAACACAAACGCGTCTTCCTGTTCAAATAACAATTTTATTAAATAACTCTGCCTCTGAATATCCTAATCTGTGCACCATAGTTGCATTTCCAGGTGCCATGGCTCCTTGGTGCCTGGGATTTGTCAAGCCCTGAAACAAACAATCCCACTGTAATTACTGGGGCGGGGGGGGGATTAAATACTAACAAAAAAGAATGAGGTGCAACATAAGACTGTTATGCAATTACTTACTGAAGAGAGGAGAGCTGGTCTTGTGGTAGCAAGCATGACTTGTCCCCTTAGCTAAGCAGGGTCTGTCCTGGTTGCATATGGATGGGAGACTAGAAGTGTGAGCACAGTAAGATATTCCCCTCAGAGGACGGAGCCGCTCTGGGAAGAGCATCTAGCTTCCAAGTTCCCTCCCTGGCTTCTCCAAGATAGAGCTGAGAGAGATTCCTGCCTGCAACCTTGGAGAAGCCGCTGCCAGTCTGTGAAGACAATACTGAGCTAGATATACCAATGGTCTGACTCAGTATATGGCAGCTTCCTATGTTCCTATGATCCTAAGTGTTCCCTAAAACTTTGGCTCAGAAAACACTCTGGAATGTCACTTTTTTCTGTCCAATAGGATTTTTAAAAAGCCACAAGGTGATAAGAAAAATCTCAAGTCTGAATCTGCTGCCTGGAGAATAAAAAGAAAATAAAAGAGAAATAATTTTCTTTCCCCCTTTCACCCCCTTTCCTTCCCAATTCTGACTAGGACATTAAAAGAGGAAGGCCACTTATAAGCAAGGCACAACTGTTTTATTATTTAGAGCTGTTACCTTATTAAGGAATCTTGATTAATCATATGAACGGTCAACTCTGCATATGAATAATTTTTTTAAAGAAAATGTGGGCAGCCCAACTGTACTGAGCTTTAGTCAGGAGTAAATCTCGGCACTTTCAATAGGACCTCAGCCCAAATAAGTGTGCATAAATATTTGAAGAAAGATACTGAGGCTGTTCTTATGGGCTAAGGCAGCCAAGCCCAGTCTTGGCTGTGCATGAGAAACAGCAGGAGGCGAGTGGCCGCTGATGGCGCCGCACAGGGGCGTAGCAAGGTTGGAGTGGGCCCAGAGACAAGATTTTAAAATGCCCCCCCCCAAGTCCAGGGCCTCCGCACACCCCAGGCCCCCAAGGATTTAAGTCTGATATTCCAAAATAAGTATGCTGCCTGCAAATACATTTCACTGAATACACACACACGTCACAATATATAGTGATATACATTGAGTACTATACATTTGTATTACTTTTAATGCCTAGAACACACTAGAAAGATGAATTATTAAAATGGGCCCCTCGCTGCAGATTAGCAAAGGAGACTTTCAACCATGCAGGGTGAGCCTATGTTTGTTTTCTCAGAATTCTGAACAAATTCAGTCAAGTTTGATTCCAGGAGGTTTTTCACAGGAGACTTTTAAAGCCCTTTAACACACATCTCCTCTGGAATGGAGGTGCTGCATTCACATGTTGGCCAGATTTACCCTGAAGTCCCTGCAAGTTATTGGGGAGCAGTTCACACACAAGAAAAATAAAATAAAATAAAAGCACCACACATGCTTCACAGTTCTCACTCAGACCTTCTGGACTGCAAAACATCTTGAACATAAGTGCATTTATAAATGAATGAATGAATAAATAAAATTAATAAAATACTGTTCCAGAAGTTTTTGCAATTTTCTGCCATGAAACAAGCCACTTATAGGACTTTTTAGATAGTTTTTTTTAAGTCAGCAAATTTTCCAAGCTGTTTCAAAATAAATATTCAGAGACTTCTCGGTCCCTCCCCCCCCATATCCAAGCCCTATGGCAAGCAGATCCCTATATATTGGGGGGTGGGGGGCAGGAAAGGTAACCACAAAAACGAGTTCACACTCTACCTGGCAAATGCTGGTCTGGGTTAAGCAGGCCAGGAGAACAAGCTGGAGAGACGGCAAACAGGGCAAGTGGCTGAGGGGCCTTGGGGCTGGGCAGGAGGCAATGGGGAGTCACGTGAGGTGCCTCTGGGGTGCCCCTCCAGGCAGTGGGGCCCCCAGACAACTGTCTCCCCTTTCCCTATCATTGTTATGCGCCTGGCGCCGCAGCGGCAAACCTGTCTACAGAGCCCGTCTCTTAAATGGGGTTAATGGAGCGAGCACTCCCTTAGCCCCGTTTTTGTGATCTTCTGTCAGCACCAGCTGTTTGCAGCCAGCGTTGAGAGACTGTGGGGCACCTGACTGGTGCCAGGGGAATCCCCACAATGCACCATGCACTCACACAGTGCATTGTGGGATTTCTGGGCGTCAGGACAATACGTCCCAGCCCTCAACATTCCGTGCTGCCAGGGGCAGTCAGCAATCATCTGGGCTAGTTATCTGCCTACCCAGAAAGGATAGAGGAATCATCTGCAGGGAAGGGAAGTTTCAGCAACCTTCCCTGCCTCCCACCGCCAAACCCTTCTCAGTGACCGTGAGAAAGGGCTCACTAACTTCTTGAAGGAACTTTGCTACCACAGTATCTTCAGCTATAATTTTACCTCAGAGGAGAGGCTACTGTACTGTCATAGCATTCTAAAATTGTTGTACATGATTCCAGACTACTTTATTTTATTTATCTAATTTGTACACAGTCAGATAAAGCTAGGGCTCCTATGCTTCTTCTTCAAAGGCCCCAGCCTCATCTCTTCACAAAGTTGCCTCAGCGCCTCCAATTTATTATACTGGAGATAGTATAGATACTGTCAGAAGCAAACATGTTTTTGAGGTAAACACTCCAGCATCATTCAAATGGAGCACTTTAAACAGTTTTCATCAGGAACTATCATATGAGCATGTAACACTACCTCAGCACAAGTCAGACCATTGAACTATCTCGCTCAGTGATGTCAGCACAGCAGCTCTTCAGTCTTTTCCAGCCATACCTGGAGATGACGGGAACTGAATCTGAAACCTTCTGCATGCACATCCTGTACTCTGTGACTGAGCTATGGCTTCAAGTCATGAAAAAGCCTACCATTAATATTCTTTAGATTTCTTTTTCTCAATCCATTGCCTATTCTTCATCCTGTTTCCTTGCATCTGAGCTTCCGGGTTCCTCAGACTGTCTTTGTCCATGGTCCCCCCGCCTCCCCAGTCCTCAGTCTGCCCCCAATGAGGTTTTCATCCTAGCCAGATGGGAAAATATCCATTCCCTCAGGGAAGCTGGACTGCAAAGTGTTTAGTCCTGGATTCCTGATCATCCAAATACTCTATTCAATCACATCAACTTAGCCAATCAGTATAAAATAATTCATATTTGTCCTAGAGCCAGTTGTTAAACAGAGTCCTGTTAACAGACAAGCAATTGTTTATTTTTCCAGGCTGGCAAAACTCCTAATTTAAAACACAAGTAAACCTGACATTCAATGGCATTTTTCACACAGAGTAACATTACAGGCATTGTATATGCCTTTGTCTCTTTGATGCAACGGAACTTTCAGGCTGTTCCGTGAAATAAGGGTTAATTTATTTTTAATTAAGTTTATTTAATTAAGCTTCACCCTGTTTTTAATAATTGAATCTCTAATGGAACTCAAAGCTGCAGGGAACCAAATCATCATCGCTACATGTAATGCTTAATTGGAAATGATATAACTTCACAAAATGAATCATTGTTACAGGGGATAAGATCAAATGCTTTTTGAAACACCTCTTAGATCCAATATCAGGGGTATCAAGACAAATAGTCCCTGGAAGATTTGGTTACAGACACCTCTTCATTATTTAACAATTGCTAACGACACAAAATGCCTAATAAGGAAAGAGACAGTGGCAATAAAAATGCTTACAGAACGGACAGGACTGAAAACAAAGCTAGGAAATCTATGTTGATTTACAAACAGTAGCATAAGTTGACCGTGTTCCATTTGCAACCGTGATTCTGTTCCTTTAGATGATTTGAGAAAGACAGTATTCCACAGTCACAACCTTTCCCATTGCACGGCTGGAAAACCCTCACTTCAATGTTGCCCTGTAGGGATGTGCACAATCTTCTCTGAGGACATGGGGCATCTCCGGAGGTTCCTCCTCTACCTGCCAGCGTTCATGATGTTGTAAATCACACTATTTGGGCAGTATTTGGCCTGTTCTATTCCTCACCCCAACACAGCGGTCATTTTGGAGGTCGCTGTGCATGATCAGTGGGCCTCTGCGTGGCCTCAGATAAGCAGAGGCCCATTGGGCATGCACGGCGACTTCCAAAATGGCTGCAACAATGGAGTGAGACCCGGAACGGGCCAAAGGCCACATGAACAGGGTGATTTAGAACATAATGGAGGCTGGTGGGGGAGGAACCCCCAGATACAACCCTGCCGCAGCGTTGGAAAAGCCCCCCAGAAGGGGTAAGTACAAAATAAATAAATAAATAAATAAATTTTAGAAAGATTGTGACACACACACACACACACCCGCCGCCGCAAACAGCCAGGGAGATCCGGTCTGGTACCAAACCAAACCGGGGGTATTCCGTTCGATACCAGACCATCAAATCGAACAGGTTTGATGTCAGACCTGTTTGACATCGAACCTGTTTTCACATCCCTATTCCCCTGTTCTGGACACCTTGTTGTAGATGAAATGTTGGCTGCCCTTATCTGGTATTTTTAAGAATAATGTACCAAAGAGAGGTCCCTGTTTGGAGAACAATTAAAACTTAATTGGCTTTTCAAGTATTTACATCTGGCATCACATATCATCATTGAACTGAAATGGTCAGGTAAGATTTCCAACAAGGGAGAGAGATGCGATGGACATTTAGGGATGACTGCAGTAGCGGCCAGTACAGGTGGGATGGGAGTAGGCAGTAAATGAGCTGCATGTGTGGCTCATTTCCACTCGCCTATCCCGACCCCAGCACCACATTCTTCCTTGTCTTGTCCGCTGCAGTGTTAACCACAGCTGCATGGACTGGTTATTTACCTGGTTGGAGAAACAGGAGGCTTTACACACAGGGCTTCTGCCCTGAATCTCCTTCGGGAGAGAGTGTGTGCATTCACACACCAGCCAAACTTACTTTGAAGTCCTGTCAAGATCCTTGGACCCACTCCACATACAAGTCGGGTTTTGTCTTGTGAATTCTAGCTTATCACAAGGTATTTCCAGATTTTTAAAATGCTGGTTTTAAGCTACTTTTTCCCGAAAATACCAGAGCAAACAGAGAGAGCCATAGATGTAGACTCATTAGCATGATAAGAGATATGCTCTCTTCAGAAATACAGGTATAGCTTTTCAGTAATCCCCCGCCCCCCTTGGCTAGAAGGAAAACACAGACACCTACATGTGGACTTGTTTCAAAAGAAAACTTAGAGCAGAGGGTAGGGGCTGCTTCCCTTAATGCTGTGAGTGTACTTCGAAGTGGCTTTGCTCAACATTTACCCCGAAGTCTGAAGCCAAGTGTGAATAACTCCCAGGTGAATAACGAGCCCACACACCAAGGGTTGACCCCACAGTGGTAGCGACAAGGAATAATAACATGAACAGCCCAGCCCTGCTGGATCAGGCACAAGGCCTATCTAGTCCAGCATCCTGTGGCCCACCAGATGTCTCTGAGAACCCCACTGGCAAGAGGTGAGGGCAGGGCATGCCCTCTCTCCTGCTGTTGATCTCCTGCAACTGGTATTTTGCCTCAGAGGCTGGAGGTGGCCTATAGCCACCAGACTAGTAGCTGCTTATAGACCAGTCCTCCATGATTTGTCCAAGCCCCTTTTAAAGCCATTCAAGCTAGTGGCCATCACCTTCCCTGCCATCCTGTGGCAGAAAATTCCATAGATTAATTATGCACTGTGTGAAAATGTACTTCTTTTTTCCAGGCCATCAGTTTCATGGGATGATCTCTGGTTCTAGTGTTGTAGAACATTGTGTCCACACTCTCTGCTCCATGCATAATTGTATACACCTTTATCATGTCTTCCTGTAGTTGCCTCTTTTCCAAACTAAAAAGCCTCAAATGCTGTAGCCTTGCCTCATAAGCAAGGTGGTCCAGGCCCCTGTTCATCTTTTGTCTTTTTCTGCACCTTTTCTAGTTCTACAATGTTCTTCTTAAGGTATGGTGACAACAAGAACTGTATACAGTTGAACTGCACCCAATACTGCAAATGTGTCTGCACCATAGATTTGTTTGTTTGTTTGTTTGTTTGTTTGTTTAGCCTTTATATACCGCTTTTCAGGCAAACCTCCCAAAGGGGGAGAGCATTTTTATTTTCAATCCCCTTCCTAATTATCCCTAGCATGTGGCCCACTCACCCAGTTTGGAGAGATCCTCCGAGGCAGTATGTGAACATAGGAAACTGCCATATACTGAGTCAGACCATTGGTCTATCTAGCTCAGTATTGTCTTCACAGACTGGCAGCAGCTTCTCCAAGGTTGCAGGCAGGAATCTCTCTCAGCCCTATCTTGGAGAAGCCAGGGAGGGAACTTGAAACCTTCTGCTCTTCCCAGAGCGGCTTCATCCCCTGAGGGGAATATCTTGCGGTGCTCACACATCAAGTCTCCCATTCAGATGCAACCAGGGCAGACCCTGCTTAGCTATGGGGACAAGTCATGCTTGCTACCACAAGACCAGCTCTCCTCTCCTGAGGCAGCAGGGGCAGGGAGAGAAGAGCAGGAATGCACCTGCATATCCTCCCCATCTCACCCATACCAGCCACTACTGAGTGAATGTTTCACACAATGGATAATATCACTGACCGCTTCACATGAACAGGGAAAAACATATAGGCAGCATGTAACTATGAGAATACAATAGCAGGATCTATATACACTCAGTCAAACCAATGGTCCATCCTGCTTCGTAACATCTGCCCTAATGATATGAGGGTTTCAGCTGCAGCCCAAGGTCTTTCTAGGTGCTGCTACCTCAGTGTTTTGTTGGAGAGGTTTGCATCTGGAACATTCTACAAGCAAAGCATGTGGCTACAAAATGTTGGCCCTGACTCTGCATAGTGTGTCCACTTTCAGAGCCATGTATAGAGGGGAGGGCAATCATTCCTTAACATGCTGCATTGTTTTCAGCATGTTAAGGAATGTTTTGTGGCGGCGGGGGTTTTCAGCTTGTAATGACAGCAGAACTCCATCAGATACTCCTGTGACAAACAGGACAATGTATTGAATTACAATAACTCTCTGGTAGGATCCAGAAGAAAACTTTTTAATTATGTGCCATCAAAGAAAACACTCTTATACGAATACGACAAATATTTATATACCACTTTTCAACAAAAGTTCCCAAAGCGGTTTATGTAGATATAAAAATAAACACATAAAGATGGCTCCCTGTCCCCAAAGGGCTCACAATCTTAAAAAAGAAATATAAGATAGACACCAGCAACAGCCACTGGAGGGATGCGGTGCTGGGGATGAATAAGGCCAGTTGCTCTCTCCCTGCTAAATAAAGATAATCACCGCTTTAAGAAGGTACCTCTTTGCTCAGTTAGCAGAATTCTTTTTGTCTGCTTGTCTCAAATTTATATTTTGACTCATTGCTGACCATTAGCAAACATGCAACACCTGAGTTAGGTCTCTACACATGCAGAAGAATGAGGAGGCAGAATGTTCTGCACCACTTCAGACAAAGGTGGAAGGAACAATGTTTGATGTTTCCCATGAGAAAAACATTCCTGCCAATATGAAACTGTCACAGTAACAAGAAAGGTTCTAGGTCAGCTCTGTGCCTGCTAGGCTGCTTTCTTTTTTTTAATTTGCTGGGAGTTTTTGATGTAAAGGAGCATTCAGAAATCTTATGGACTAGAGTGGTGTTATCCATTTTAACTTTCTATTCCCTTATTCTACTGTATGTATAGAATACTCCTAACATGTGCCTCAAACGGTATTGCCATATAGTTACTTGGAAAGACATTTCAGTTGTATTTTTTTTAATGTACTATATTTATCTAAAATTGACAGAATGTTTTGAAATTGTGACAAAGACAGATATACTTGTATGAATATAACTGAAAGCCATATGAAGTACTGTATATTGGATGCAGCGGCAATATAGTATTCATTTAAAACTGGCTTTCAACTGAGAAAGCCCCTGTTCAAGTGTTACACTGAATGCACGATAGTTCACATTTTTATTAGTAGTTTTGTATAATGAAGCATTTAAGTTGCTTTGTACTCCCCCCCCCCTTCGGTTCCTTTCCTTAAGTTTTCCAGCTTCTGCACTGGTCATGTAACATTTTAAGAAAAGCCACCATTATGAGCCTTAGCCTCACTTTGTAATATGGAGATAATACAAAACTTTCTCATCAGCCCTACAAAGTAATACATTCATATATTTGTTTAATGTAGTCTGTAATGTATATCCCCCGCCCCCGCCAAGTTCCAAAACCAGAAGACCCACTGGGGGAAATGCTGCTCCCAGAGGAGGATTGGCAGGCATGGGTAGAGCCCTGCCAACGATCCTTCCCTGGAAGTGAGCCCTGGCCCCAAACTCATGTTATCACATCAAGTGGGGATTGGGAACTATGGCTGGCCGAGAAAGTATGTAGTTCTGCCCTGGAAGTCAGAGGTCATTATTCCCTAGGGGGGCTCATTGATACTGCCGTGGAGGGTCAAATTAGATGCGGATTTAATCACATCATTTTCTCTTGTGTATCCCCCCCCCCATTTTATAATAGCAGCTGCTGGATTGGGACTGCAGTATTGGAGGTTAAATCTTTGGGATTACAATCCCAATGAAAATCCCATCCCTGTTTGAAGCAGAGGAATGGCAAGGTTGAAGTAGGCCCTGGGACAAAAAGTGAAAGTGGACCTTTACCTCCCCACTTCCCTACATTCCTCTTTGGAGAGGCAGGAGGGGGAGAGTGAAGAGCAAGCTGTCACTCAGCTGGTTGGCCCTTTGTTCAATTATAGCTATACCCCTGGCCTGAAGCTGTTTATAGCTCTAGGAAGGAATCTGCCATTGACATCCCTCCTGGATCTAATAAAAGTTTTGGATGTGTATATGTGTGATTTGATTGGGACTGCAGGTGTTAGCCCTCTCCTCCCATATTGCCATCCAAATCTGAATTGCTTCCTCCCACTGAAACTGCTATTTATCTTGAATGTATCCAAAAGCAGGTATTTGGACTTTTCTGAATCTTGCCTGTCCTACTTAAATCTGAAAAGTGGCAGCTCTGGAAGTTCTTTTTAAACACTAAAATCTGAAGCCAGTGAAGATATCAGTGACTAGAAGGTGTTTTTGTAACAAAATGAATATATCCCATAATTTTCAGCATTGGAGGAATGGCCAGGGCAGAGATGTCATATACCCAGTTTGATTGTTATGAACGCCTTGCAAGATGTCACAAAATCACCTTGCTTTGATAATAATTGCTCGCCTAAATAAGAGCCGAGGCGGAATGTCTATGACGGCTTTTCAAAAGTCTCGAAAACAGTTGCCTGGCTTCTAGAGTAATCAGCCTTGATTAACAAGTAGATGGATTTTCAACACTTAAAAACACTTTTTTTCTTTTTTAAAGAGCAACACTAAAGAACTTGTCATGATGTCAGAAGTGCATCCTCCTTTTAACAGTCTGTAGCAGCACGTGCTACAATGCTTGCCCCAGAGTAGCCCACCTGAACTTAATGAGATTACTCAGAAGTATTTAAGGCAATTGGGTAAAGGAACAACAGAGGTGATATAAAGGTATCCAAGCAACTAATGCATTGCCTTTGATTGTTGACACAGAGCTCTACAAGGGAATAATGATAATCTTTCTTAAGTGCAAAGAGGTAAACAGAATTTTTAAAAATGCACAACTGAGTTGTTTTCAAGTCTCATGATTTCAAGAAATGTTAGAAGCTTAAAAATTCTTGCTAAAACAATTATAAACTGGGTCACTATCCATTTTCACTGACTGAAGAGCATTTTTTGTTTTTATAGTTGAAGGTAAATGTTTAAACAAGATTGTGCCCACACAATAAAGTATTCCTGGAATGTCAGTGGATTGCCTCATAGGGTTTGGCTGTTACCACAACCCATAGTCAGACTGCCACAGAACATTGCTTTTGGTGGTTTGTAGTGGAATGATTTTTAAAACAACAACAACAATAATAATAATACTGTTTTTAACATAAGTTCACAATGATGTTTATATAACAAAAGAAATGTGAACAAGGATGAGGAAATGGAAATGGTTCCCAAAATGGCTCACAATCTAAAAAGACACACAAGGGGTCAGCCATGGGAGTCGTTCTTGTTAGAGATGGACTTCCAGTGCATTGACCTTTTGCACCAACTATCCTAATGACCACTAGGGGCATTGGGAGTACAGATAGTGAGTAAGGGTCTTCCTAGCTGTTCTACCTATCTCTACTCTATGACTCCTGATTAGATGCCTCAGGTATTTCCTGTGAGAGTCAGAGAGTCCCTTCCTTTCCTCTTAGAGAGCAGATGGAAACATCTCTCCCTCCCTCCCTATTCAGTATGTAGTTCTGTAGATTAGGATTAGGCCTTTTCTTTCCAAAGTGTAAGGTAAAAGGGAAAGTGTGCCATCAAGTCAATTTTGACTCCTGGCTCTCACAGAGTCCTGTGGTTTTCTTTGGTAGAATACAGGAGGTGTTTACCATTGCCTCCTCCCTCACAGTTAGTCAAGCATTTCCCCGCTGCACCACTTAAGCATTGGTGCTTACCTATAAAGCCCCAAATTGCGTGGGCCCAGGGTATTTATAAAAGCACCTTCTCCTTCAGGACCCCCACCTCTTATTAAGATCTTTGGGAGAGGTCCTCCAGTGGTTGCCCCCAGCTCGTCTGGTGGTGACTCAAGGTCAGGCCTTTCTATTGGTGTACTTCACCAATAAATACTTAGTGTTTAATTCTACAAGAATCTCCATGTGCTTTCTCTAAACAGCTGCAACAACTAAAGTCTGCATTCTATTCTGTAACTGGAGTGGGTATTTTCTTTAGTAGTTTCTTTAGTGCTCTGCTAATTAACTGGGGGTAAAAATTACAAACCCTAACAGTTCTCCCTATATAAATACAAGTGAGCCACCACTTTAGGAGGTGCCTCTTTCTTATAGCAGGCAATTATTTCTCTCCCCTCTTCTGCACAGACACAAGTCTGGAATTTGCCACAGTACATTTCTGGGCCATAGTTACCTCAGCCATTAACTCTGAGATAACACTAGATTTGCAGGTTCTTCCTGAGACAAAAGATTAAAAGAATGTCAAGGAATGTTTTATTTTTTTATTTTTTTTAATTGAATTGATTTCTAGACTGCCCTTACAGAATAGCTCAGGGTGGTTTACAAATACCACAAAACAGTTATAATCAATCAATGATCAAAAACAGAAACTTTAAAAATACAGTAAGACAGCTAAAAAATAAACAATTCAAAACCTTATTAGAAACCCAATACATCAAGAACCCTTTAAAACAATTAAAAAACCCTGGAAGGCCAGGCCAAAAAGACAGGTAAGTAAGTAAAACTTTATTTCGGTCGTAGACCAGCAATACAACAATATAAAATAAATAAGAAAATAATAATAATATAAAATCAGACTACATTTATGGGCATTTGGCATATTATATAACAATATTTGGCCACAATATGAATAACATCCAAATTAGGATTAGTGAGCAAATAATTTAAATAAAAATCATCTCCACGACTCAGAAAATTAATCAAAAGTGGGGCAATTAGTTGGAATCTCCCATGGAGCACAGCTGTTGGGAGAGCATTTACACAGGCAAGTGTTAGAGCTCGTCTAAACTTTGGAATTAGGATACTACTTAAATATGTAGCAGGCTTGAGCTCGGTGCTCTGACTTCCTATGTAAATGTTACTCGATAGCTTTGCATGTTCCATCTGTAGCTCCATGTAATGGATACGTTGCACAATTGTTCTTCTAGCCTGGTCGAAACCTAATCTAATAAGAAAATCTTGAGAGAATCCATATAATAGTAATTTTTTTGTAATTGCCAATTTCCATTTGGATTTAAAAGAGTCTTCTAAAATTAAATGTACTAAGCCGACTTTTGTGAATACCAATTTTAACCAGTAAACTATAATAGATCTCATGATCTCATGATAACATGATTCGAATCTAACCAGACCCATCTCCCTTTTAATAACAGTATTTGGGACACAGCATGGCAGCTGTAATATAGTTCTTATGAACTTAGTTTGAAGTGTTTCCAACGGAGCAAAATTACTAAATGGGCCCAATTGTGCACCATACGTAATCTGAGGATACACTTTGGCCAATAGCAGTTTTATTGCAACAGGGATGTACGAAGCTCCCCATGAGAAATGAAAAGATTTGATTAGATTTATTGATAATTGGGCGCTCTGAATAATATGTTTTGATGTGCAATATGAGAGCCAGATGAATGGAATACAACGCCTAAGTATTTATAAGATTGAACTTGTTCAACTGTATTCCCGTTCATGCGCCAAGTATATCTCTTCGGCCGTTTAGCAAACACCAATACTTTTGTCTTTTGGTGCTTTACCTCTATCATCTCTCTCAAACAGACAGGTCTTTAGGGCTCTCCTAAATACCAATAAAGAATTCAAATTACAGATTTCTGCAGGGAGCACATTACACAGTCCAGGAGTGCTACAGAGAAGGCCCACCTCTGAGTCGCCACCAGACAAACTGGTGGCAACTAGGGATGTGCATGGAGATCTTCGGCCCCGGCGGGGGTAGCGCTTTAAGGGTGGAGGAGGGTGTACTCACCCCTCCTGCTGCATTTCCCCCGCCGGTGCACTGTCAGTTTTAAGCCCCTCGGGGCAGCAGCGTTCCTCCCTGCCGCCCCATTTCCGCCATCGGCCGGAAGTGGCCGGAAGTCGCGAGTGCGCGTGTGCCCGTCGTGCGCATGCACGCACGGCAGAGGGGCGCATGCGCACACACAACGGGTGCATGTGCACTCGCGACTTCCGGCCACTTCCAACCGATGGCAGAAACGGGGCGGCAGGGAGGAACGCTGCTGCCCCGAGGGGCTTAAAACTGACAGCGCGCCGGCGGGGGAAATGCGGCAGGAGGGGTGAGTATACCCTCCCCCGCCCTTAAAGCACTACCCCCGCAAACGCCGAAACGGCCCCAAATCCGAAACGTTTCGGAGGCCTTTACAATGGCCTCCAAAACATTTCGGGCACATGCCTAGTGGCAACTCAAGCCAGACCTCTCCAGATGATCTTAGTGTGCAGTGGGGATCAGACCAAAGAAGGCACTCTCTAAGGTAACTTGGACCTAAGTTGTTCAGGACTTTAAAGGTAATAACCAGCACTTTGAATTTTGCTCAGAAACATATTGGCAGCCAGTGCAGCTGTTTCAAAAAAGGCATAATATGGTGTCTCCGGGTTGCCCCGGAGACCAGCCTTGCTGCCGCATTTTGAACTAACTGAAGTCTCCGAACTACGTACAAATGCAGCCCCACATAGAGCACATTGCAGCAGTCAAGCCTGGTGGTTACCAGCTGGTGCACCACTGTTCTGAGGTCATCCTCCTCTAGGAATGGACACAGCTGCTGAATCAGCCTAAGCTGATTAAAAGCACTCCTGGCCATGCCCTCCGCCTGAGATACCAGGGTGAGGTCTGGATCCAGGAGAACCTCCAAGCTGTGTACCTGTTCCTTCCAGGGGAGTGTGACTCCATCCAGCACAGGGAAATCCCTCAGATTCTGAGCCCCTACAATGAGCACCTCCATCTTGCTTGGATTCAGCTTTAATTTGTTATCCCTCATCCAGCCCATTGCTGCCTGTAGTAGGCAGGCATTTAGGGAATGAATGCCATCTCCTGATAATGAAGATAAAAGAGAGATGTAGGTTTGGGTGTCAGCAGCATACTAATAACAACCAGCACCAAATATCCTGATGACCTCACCCAGCGATTTCATGTAGATACTGAAAAGCATTGGTGACAGAATTACCCAGTCAGGTTCCTCACATTCCTAAACTGAAGACTCCTATGACATTTCACCTTGAATTATAATAAGTGCTTAATAATAGTTAGCTTGACTCAATTACATAATAAATATTAGTTTCTGCAGATGAAATGTCAGCCTCAGAGACTGTAAGCTTTCAATAAAAACACTCAGATCGCACTCAGTGGCTGACATTCTAATGAAGTGAGCATACTTTGAGCCTCCACATGCTTCAAGCCTTTGTCATCTACACAACTGCCCCAGTCCTCTAGCATGGGTGCTGTTGTGCCAGAACAACACTGGAATAACATCACTGACCACTGCCACAGTGCTAAGAAGCATTAGGACTCTGCTGCAACCGTGCAGGTGCTAAGGTCTGGGAAATTTACGCAAAGGCTCCCACTGCATGTCCACAGGGGATTTATGCATACATGCTTCATTAGTCAGGCTGTCAGCCAGTAATTGTTTTTATTTATTATTTATTATTTTTATTCATCATATTTTTATTCCACCTGATAAGTACATCCCTAGATGGTGTACAAAATGTAAAGCAATATAAAAAGTCACAGATAAAAATCCACTAAATGCAATAAAATGATTGCATAAAACAGTTATTAAAACAAATTATTAAAATTATTTATAATTAATTTCTCACCTGCAAGAACAGGTGAGTCTTGAGGGTCTTCCTGAAAACAAACAGAGAAGATGTTCCTATTTCAGAGGGGAGCATATTCCAAATTTTGGGGGCAGCCACAGAGAAAGCCCGGTCTTGGGTTGCCACCAGACGAGCCAGTGGCAACTGTAACCGGATATCTCTAGAAGATCATAACAGGTGGCAGGGTTCATGACAAAGAAAGCATTCTCTTAAAAACCCTGGGCCCAAGCCATTAAGGGCATTGTAGGTAATAACCAACACTTTGTATTTCACTTGGAAACTTATCGGCAGCCCGTGCAGTTCTTTTAAAACCAGTGTTGTGTGGACCCTTCGTGTTGTGCTGGAGACTGATCTGGGAAGATTTGTGTCTTTATGAAACAAAGACACAAATCAAAACTGCCCCCAATCCAGGAAGCAAAGCATGTACAGGGAAGACAGACTGCTACACATATTTCCTGCTGGATTGGCCACTGTACGCTTTGACTGCATAACACAATATAAGTATTTGGATGCGCAGCAGGGAAATGCTTGACTAACAAGCAGAAGGTTGCCGGTTCACATCCCCGCTGGTACTATATCGGGCAGCAGCGAAATAGGAAGATGCTGAAAGGCATCATCTCATACTACACTGGAGGAAACAATGGTAAACCCCTCCTGTATTCTACCAAAGGTGCCAGGAGTCGAAATCGACTTGATGGCACACTTTACCTTTACCCTAAGAAAGCTAGTCATGACTGATCACCACTAAAACTAATGAGACAGTTTAATTGTGACTAAGTTAAGTCTCATTAATTTCAATGGGACTCAGGAATTCTAATTCAACGCATTGGTGGGTCTTTTTAAAAAAAAAACATTGTTGCTTCTACGACACCAACTTATACATTTTTAACAGAGAGGAAGGGTATATTTTTAAAAAATAGATTTCTATGACAGAATGGACTTAGAAAGGGCTACAAAACACTGCTTCTATATCATATGAGCTTTATATTAACATATGACTTCTACTGAGTCCGATCATTGGTCCATTTAGCTCAGTATTGTCTACAAGGGATGTGCATGAACCAGTTTGGCAGACCTTTCTGGATCTCTGAACCAGTTCAGAGGTCTGGAGTTTGGGCTGGTTTGGCAGAAGGGGGTGCTTACCTTTAAGGAGCAGGGAGGGTGATATTACCCTTGTTGCATTTCCCCCGCCGGTGCAGTCTCCAAAACTGCTGATGTGGGGCAGCAGCATACCTCCTCACCACCCTGGTCAGCATTGGACCAGAAGTGGCTGCACATACACACATCACATATGTGTACACATACCAGCCACTTCTGGTCTGATGCTGACCGGGGCAGCAAGGAAGTATGCTGCTGCCCCACACCAGCTGTTTTGGAGACAGTGCTGGTGGGGGAAACGGGATGGGGGGAGGAGATGAGTACCCTCCCAGCTGCTTAAAGGTAAGCCTCCCCACCACTGAACCAGCCAAGTACGGGTTCATGCACATCCCTATTGTCTACACCTGTGCTGCTCAACTTCGTCCCTCCTGCAGATGTTGGCCTACAACTCCCATAATCCCTGGCCATTTGCCTGTGTAGCTGGGGATTATAGAAGTTGTAGTCCAAAAAGAGCCGGGGGGGTGGCATAGTTGAGCAGACCTGGTCTACACTGACTGCCAGCAGCTCTCCAGGTTTTCTTTCCCAGTTGCACCAGGAGATGCCTGGGATTGAACCCGGAACTTTCTGTGTGAGGAGGAGCACACTGAACTACAGTGGTACAGCCTCATAAATACACAATGTGATATATTGCTTGACTCCATGAGTTTCTAATATACTAGACTCTGAAATCAGTCTCTAAAATCAAATAATGAATATTGCAGTGCCAAGGCTTTTTCTTCCATGTTGATTTAAACAAAGACATTAATCTATCTATATCTGAATTTAGAGCTCCCAATTACAGCAGCAGGGGAAAGGAATAAACATAACAGAGAAAGGCCCAAATTGGTTGACTTCCATATTTATCTCGCATGCCTCACTTCTCTACCAAAAGGAGCAAACGTTTTAATTAAATGTTTAATTACAATGAGACAAAAAGCTAATTGGAGCTGGAAAATAAAAATTTCAGAATAGAATTAGAATGCCATGTAAAATAATTGGCTAATTAAAGTAGAGCTGATTAATTTGTGTCTGCTTCTGATTTGTAGTGACACAAAGTTGTTATCTAAAAGGATCTTATAGCCTTGATCCCATTGTTTCGTTAACAGCTTGCAGCTACATAGCAGACAAAATTCTAATTGACAGTAATGGTGATCCTAGCAAATAATTTAGGTCAAGAACGAAGTCCTTTCTACAGAAGTTGTTTCCATATGTCAAATGCTGTGATGGTTGAAGGTTTTTGCTTTGAAGTCTGCTTTGCTACTCACCATCTCCCTACTAATTAACTTTTGTTGTTTGCCATTTGGGGACACAATTCACCAGGGCCTGCCAGGTGAGATGACACATTGGCCAAAAGAGCAGATGTGCTAGTCTTGTAACGTCCAAGATTCAAATGGTTTGTTTCAGAGGGAGTACTCATGAGTAACTTAATCTGGATGTGAGCCAGTGATTGGAGTAGCCTGTCTCAGTGCTGTACCGTGTGTGTGTGTGTGTGTGTGTGTGTGTGTGTGTGTGTGTGTGTACAATTACATACCTGGCCCTTCTCAGAGCCAGGTGGGGGACCCTGGCTCTGTGAAGGGGCAGCAGTGGAGGCACGGTGAGATGGTTAAAAGACCCTCTTCAATCCGAGTTCACTGCCTATGCCATCACTCGCCCTCCTCAGTGCAGCCCATAATGAAAGCATTCACGCTCGCTCCTGCCTCTTTTACCAAGCCACTTGCTCGGTGGCTTAGTTCTGGCCTCTTTGCCTGTGTGGACATTGGAACCAAGCTGTTGCTAAGCAGGTGGCCTGGTAAAAGAGGCAGGAGCATACGTGCTTTTGTTATGACAACGATGCTTGGAAGTAATAGGGCTTTTTAACTGTCTCTCTCGCCATGCCCCCACACCTTCCTCTTCAAAAAGCCAGAGTCCCCCATCCCTATACTGGTAAAGGGGAATCCTCACCAGATTCCCCTTTACAAGTATTGCTGCCGAATCACCAAACTGGTTTGATTGAACAGACCAGACTGGCTGATCAGTTCTACTGAACCAGTTCAGCCCAACAGAGTTCGGTTCAAATTGATTCAAATTGGAACCGAACCACATTGTTTTGGTTTGTGCACTCCCCTACACAAATGTTCTCAGAACATTCAACTTCTGAATCTTACGATTAATCTTTCCTCTTTTCCACCAAGTGAAATGGGACTGGGGGTGAGGCAGTTAGTGTGAATGGATCAGGTGCTGGCACAGATGTTCTACCAATAGAAAGGTCTTCCACTCAGTATTTCTTTTTAAATAGGCTTTCAAAGTTGCTTACAACCAAATGAAACAGCATCAGACACCACATAAATCCTTTCAATCAAAACATTTCATTAAAGATAATTTCTGGGTTATCTTAGAGAGCTCCTTCTTCTACATGATCCCCACCACACACTAACGTAATCCGAGGAGGTCCGTCTCTTACCACCAGTTTGTCCTTGGCACCCTCTGTGAACTACACCACCACTTGCTATGGGCCACCGCTTTCCCCCCGACATGAACCTATACATTTGCTGGAATCCTCATTATTCCCTATGAGGAATTCAAAAATACTTTTATTTTTATTTTATTTTTTTTCCAAATTCAATTTTTATTAATTTTTAACAATAATAACCATTAACAATCATAATAATCCTCATTATTCCCTATGAGGAATTCAAAAATACTTTTAAAATTCACCAATAATCAGAGGATGTCCAATTGCCTTGGGGTTTGGTGGGTGGTAGGCACTGAAGGGTGCCTACCACCCACCCCACCTTTGTGCCCCTAGGTGCTCCACAATAGGGGATAATGGGCTGGTTCGAGTCCCATTATACCCTATGAGAAAAATAATTTAAAATATTTGAAATATTCATAAAAAATCGTAGGAGTGTCTGATTGCTTTGGTGTTTGGGTGGTAGTTGGCACCCATGGGTGCTCCACAATAGGGAATAATGGGCTGGTTTGAGTCCCATTATACCCTGTGAGAAAAACATTTTTTTCAAAAAATCATAAAAAATCATATGAGTGTTCGATTGCTTAGGGGGTTGGGTGGCAGGCACCCATGGGTGCCAGCTACCACCCCACCCACTTTTGGCATTTTGAACCTGTTTGAATCGGAACCCCCCCCCCCCAGTTTGGGTCAAATTCAAACCTGCAGCTCAAACCTGATGGCTGGTTAGATTCAAATTTGAAGCATTGGACCAAACTGGTTCGAATTTTAACCGGTTCATATTTGAACTGGTTTGCACTTCCCTAGCCTGAGTTAGGCAGAAATCGATACAGGATGAATGAAAATTCTGGCTAGTATGGGCTAAAAGGGTAATAAGAAATGGCTGTCACAGACATCTACATCAGTGTTACATCATGTTCTAAACATCTAAACATCCTATTCTAAACATCCTGTGTATTCTAAACATCCACAGATCAGAATGCTAAGCACACATCCATTAACTTCAGAACAGTCTAGTTATAATGTAAAATACTGCTCATTACTCTGGTTTACTCAACAAGGATTAATTGAAAGACAACTCAGGGCTAGTACTTCCACTTTGGCACATCTATTTAAAAGGAAATGATTAGATGCAAATATTTAAATGGAAGTGTATTTGGTTCCCTGAAAATAAAGTAACTATAGAATTTTCTAAAATTATTCTCTTGTCCTAAATATATGTTAAGTATTCTAAACATCTATTCTGACCCCACTCCCCAATTTGGCAGGCTATCTAGAGAGTCTGTATTCTAGAGAGCGCAATACCTAAACAAGGTCGTCAAAATTAAGCACCATTGACATCAAGGTGATAATTTTAATCCCATAAATTTTGGTGGACTGTGCATCCCTCAGGTTCATATTCCTGGACTTCAAAAAGTGCTACTGGAGGGAGGAGAGAGCAGCAAAAATCACTCCCACTCCCACTGCTCAGCAACACACTGACTGAGCTCTGAAGGAACCTCTGCAAAGCTGCAGCTCCTGCTCCACCCAGCCCATGGTAATTATTCTAAGAAAAGGTTCATCATTTATTTGCAGATAATGGAAATTAGTTTGGTGATGGTGGTGCTAGCAGTGGTAGTGAAACAGTATAGATGGGATGAAATGTTGGGGCAACTTCACACAGGTGCTCTTGCATAGGGAAAAACTTACTGTGGGCCTGTATGGATAATACTTGGTCTGCTGGCATGATTCCATGGGGCTAGGACATGTGCATGTGAAATATTTGGGCTATGTGAAGAAGAGATGAATCCCCCCAACACAATTAATGAATAGTGTTCCTGCACACTAGGAGGAGAAGAGTGGGTGTACATTCAGGCATATCCTGTGCAAGCAAAATACCATCCATACCATCCCACAGTCACTTCACCCTATGCAAGAGCAGCTGTGGTGCCTCCTCAACCACATGTATGCCAAGGTTGCCTGAAGGAATGCACATTATACAGCCAATGACAAATTTCTGAAATGTGGCAACTCTTTCGCTAGCCACTACCATCATAATTGTATCAATGTGCAGCTTATTTCAATTGTTTGCCCATAAAAACCTAGCTATATACGGAGCTAAGGAGGGATTACAACTGCTTGCATAAGGGCAGGGCTGGACTGGGGTCACTGAGAGGGTGGTGGAATGTATGTGGGGAGAGCGCCGAGTTTTGAACAGAATGGGTACTTAAGGGTGGGAGTATTCACTGCTGCCAAGTGTGGTAGGGCATAAGGGCCCCCCACAGGTGGGGCGCACCAGGAATATGCCCTGTTGCCCTGTGGGCCAGTCTGAGCCTGTAAAAGGGAACCAACTGTGAATCAGACCTAGGAAGTAGAGAAAAGAGATATTCCACTGCATCAATTCTTTTTTTCAGTGCCTTTGCTTCAAGTGTAAGCTTTCCCCAGAAGAGAACAATGTTTCCCTATTTACATGTTATTGGCAGATGTAATTGCATAGATCACTCCTCTCTTCCTTGTTCTTGTAAAATTGTTGTCAGTAAAAATGTTATTCCATGCCCTTTGGAAATTCTATAACAGGTTTTCACACACATTTATTCTTTTCCTGTTTTCAGTATAACACTAGATGTTCCAAAATGGAGAAGATTGGCCCTTTTGCTGAGTAGTGAAAAGGGGATAAAGTATGATTGTATGCTCTCTTTCCAGAATTCAGAGGGTCTTATATTGTTTATGTTTTTAATGTCTGTGCCAAATTTTGCAGCTAAAAAGACCCAATGTGACCACAAAAAAGCATATTAAAAACAGTTAATGCAAAGCAACAATCTGAATAGCAACAAATCTGAAAAGATCTTAAGATATCAATTGACCCTAAAAGTGTGGTAAAATAACCCTGTGAGGAGGGCAGAAGAGATAGAGCTATACTCCTGAGGAGAGAATTCTAGGGTCTGGACACTACAACAGAGAAGAACTTGCACCATGTGCTCTCCAACCAAACCTCAGAAGGCATTAGCAGCACACACAACAGAAGACCTTAATGAGAATCACGTGGGAAGGGTCCTTAAGATAACCTGGGCCAAAACTATTTAAGACTTTAAAGGTAATGGCTAGCAGTTTGAATTGTATTATTAATTCGATTTACAGTTTTTAACCTTCTGTTAAATTTTAAATTATTTTAATGTTTTCACGTTTTAATTTTGTTTTAATTTGTATTTTATTGTAAACTGCCCAGAGACGTACGTTTTGGGCCGTACAAAACATGTTAATAAATAAAAATCAATAAATTGTAGCAGAAAAGAAAAGGGAAGCATACGAAGGCTAAACAAAATGGGAGTAACATGCTCTGCACATGAGGACCCTTACAAGGGGATTAGTATCTGGCCCCACTCCCTTGAACCAGAATTTGGAGTCATCAGTTACCCGCTGTGATGTGTTTAAAGAGTTTTTCGCAGATAAAATCTCTCAGATTCGGGCCGACCTAGTTGGAGACTCTACAATTAATTTGATGTCTGAGCTGGAGGTGCCCAACGACTCCTCTTATGTGATTCGACTGGATCGTTTTCAGTTTGTGACTCCTGAGGATGTGGACAAGCTGCTTGGATCGGTGAGGCCTACCATTTGTTCTCTTGACCCTTGTCCAACATGATTTGTTCGATCTAGCAGGGAGGTTGTTGTAAACAGCCTGGTGGATATCATAAATGCTTCTCTGAGGGAGGGCAGGATGCCTTCTTGTCATAAGGAGCCAATCATTAAACCTCTTCTAAAGAAGCCTGCATTAGATCCCTCAGAGCTGAGCAATTATAGGCCTGTTTCCAACCTCCCATGGCTGGGCAAAGTAATTGAGAGGGTGGTGGCCTCTCAGCTCCAGGAGGTCTTTGAGGAAACTGATTATTTGGATCCATTTCAAACTGGTTTTCTGGCGGCCTATGGGGTGGAGACTGCCTTGGTCAGCTTGATGGATGATCTCCAATTGGGAATTGACAGAGGAAGTGTGACTCTTTTGGTCCTTTTGGATCTCTCGGCAGCTTTCGATACTATTGACCATGGTATCCTTCTGGAACGTCTGAGGGTGTTGGGGGTGGGAGGCACTGTTTTACAGTGGATCCACTCCCACCTCTCGGATAGATTCCAGATGGTGTCAATTGGAGATTGTTGCTCTTCGAAATCTGAGCTTAAGTATGGTGTCCCTCAAGGCTCCATACTTTCTCCAATGCTTTTTAACATCTACATGAAACCGCTGGGAGAGATCATCAGGGGATTTGGAGCTGGGTGTTACCAGTATGCTGACGACACCCAGATCTACTACTCCATGTCAAATTCTTCAGGAGCTGGCATATCGTCCCTAAATGCCTGCCTGGAAGCAGTAATGGGCTGGATGAGGGAGAATAAACTGAAGCTGAATCCAGATAAGACGGAGGTATTTATTATGCGGGGTCAGAACTCTAGAGACAATTTTGATCTGCCTGTTCTAGATGGGGTCACACTTCCCCAAAAGGAACAGGTCCGCAGTCTGGGAGTACTTCTGGATTCACACCTCTCCCTGGTTTCTCAAGTTGAGGCGGTGGCCAGGGGTGCTTTCTATCAGCTCTGGCTGATATGCCAGCTGTGCCCGCTTCTCGAGATCAATGACCTCAAAACAGTTGTACATCTGTTGGTGACCTCCAGACTTGACTTCTGTAATGCGCTCTACATGGGGCTGCCTTTGTACATAGTCCGGAAACTTCAGTTGGTTCAGAACGCGGCAGTCAGGTTGGTCTCTGGGTCATCTCGGAGAGACCACATCACTCCTCTTTTGATAGAGTTACACTGGCTGCCAATAGGTTTCCGGACAAAATACAAATGCTAGTTATAACTTACAAAGCCCTAAACTGCGTGGGCCCTGGGTACATAAGAGAGCGTCTTCTTCGTTATGAGCCCCACCGCCCATTGAGGCCATCTGAGGAGGTCCGTCTCCAGTTACCGCCAACTCGTTTGGTGGCTACACAGAGACCGGCCTTCTCGGTTGCTGCCCCGAGATTGTGGAATGTGCTCCCTGCTGAGATACAATCCTCCCCATCTCTGGCAATTTTCAAAAAACACCCGAAAACCCTTCTTTTTGTTCGGGTTTTAATTTCCGGGTTATTTTAAAATTCAAAACCTGATTTTGGGGGTTTTAATCACTGTAATTGTTTAATTGTTGTTTTAAAATGTTTTTAAATTGTAAATTGTTATATTGTTTTTTAATTTGTTTTAGCTCTTTACTGTTTTAGTGGTGTGTTTTAATTGTAAACTGCCCTGAGCCATTTTGGAAGGGCGGTATACAAATCAAATCAAATCAAATCAATCAATCAATCAATCAATCAATCAATACAACCGTCTGGCTGCAACATTTTGAACCAGTTGCAGGTTCCAAATGCTTTTCATAGGCAGCCCAATGGAGAGTGCATTGCAATATTCTAATCAGGATAGCTTGAAATATAACCACCAGGCACAGGTAATAGTGGCAAACATGCTTTAGCAGAAAGGCCTCAGTATTCAGGGTGTCTAACTTGGACTGGATCTAATCTGAACTGGAAGATAGTTTTAATGAATTATCATTTATTCTAGCATTCAATACACTTATTCCACATATTAATTTGTTCTGTTTCTGGCTTTCTTCAATTCAGTGGACAAAAAAGGCACATTAATGAGTTGCACTTTTATTTTTTCATCCCATGCCATTTCTCTCACTCTCGGTAATAGAGATTAAGTCCACATTTGATATTGTCTAAGATATGGAATCATGATTATGATATTCACTACATTTAGGGGGTGATGTGATATAGGAAATCTAATGAAGGAAGCAGCATTATTGTAGGTAGCCTGTAGCAGCTTGAGCAATGAATGTTGAGAGAATGGAGGACTAGCAACAGTGCACAGTGGAGTCAGGGGCATAGTGGTAAGAGTGCTGGACTAGGACCAGGGAAACCCGAGTTCAAATCCCCATTCAGCCATGAGACTTGCTGGGTGACTCTGGGCCAGTCATTTTTCTCTCAGCCTAACCTACTTCACAGGGTTGTTGTGAATAGAAAAGTATGTAGTACACTGCTCTGGGCTCCTTGGAGGCAGAGCAGGATATAAATGTAAATAAATAATAAATTTTCCCATTACCCAGGGTCAGACTGAATGCATGAGTAGGGCTACAGACTACCCAGGGCCGATAGCAGAAGGGTTTCCCAAATATCTATACTTATGTGCCATGATCAGTGTCCATCAACAAAATAAGCTCAGATGTCTTCCATTTGCTTTACATTGTACTGTACCCATGAAGGAGTGAACGCATATTACATATATAAGATCCTAAGTAACAACTCCAGCATCTACAGTTAAAGGAACTTAAGTTGCAGGAATACAAATGAGCTCAGACCTTGAAGAAATAAAGGTAAAGGTGTGCCGTTGAGTCGGTGTTGACTCCTGGTGACCACAGCCATGTGGTTTTCTTTGGTGGAATACAATAGTTTATCATTGCCATCTCCCATGCAGTATGAGATTATGCCTTTCAGCATCTTCCTATATTGCTGCTGCCCAATATAGGTGGATCCCATAGTCTGGGTAACATACAAGTGGGAATTTGAACCACCAACCTCTAGATCCCTAGGCAAGCTAGATGGGCCAGATGAATTAGGCAACTTCATCTGTCTATATGTTCCTAAATGCACATTTGCTGGGACATGCGGATGTAAAATATTATTATTATTATTATTATTATTATTATTATTATTATTATTATTATGTTGCTGTTGTTATAGATATCATATAATAATGATGATGATGATGATGGATTAGTAGAGGAAAAGCAGGACTCTTCCTACACCCACTGCTAATACTCACTTGCAAGCCCAAATAGAGTGTATTTCCAGTCTTTGAACTCAGCTGGTGAGCAAATTAATACAAATGCAAGTGAGCAATTTAGGGAGCAGAATTAGTGCATGGGGGTGGGCATGGGGGTAGGAGTTGATTATTGCAAAAAAGAACCCCAAGTAGAAACTCTCAATTAAAATATATAAATAGCTTCGCTCAACGGATACCACAATTTAATCAAATATAGGTGTAAAAGAATACCATTTCATTAATATCAAAATATTGATCCCAACTACTAAAAGAACTATCAAATATTCACACTTTAAAAACATACATTAGAAGCATGCATGGATACATAAACATAGTCTCTAAAAGGTCCAAAGGTTATATTTTTGGGTGTGGCCCAATCCATGTAGTTGAAATCCACAAATGGACTTTACTCAAGTTCCATAAACATATCTAACGCTTCCATTAGAAAATAACAAATGCTAGGAGGTGTTTCCAATGATATAATTGGACTAATCCATATGAAAGCAATAGCTGTTCTGGAGAGATGTATCCAATAGTTCTTAGAACTGCACAAGACACGTTAAACATGTTTATGGTATTTGAGTTCCATAAGATGCATTTGTTCATCCAGGCTTTTAATGAAATATTGTTTTAATAGTTTTAACATTGTTTTAAAATATGGTTTTAAAAATTTTAAATTGTTGTAATGTTTTCACTTCTTTATTATCATTTATTCTGTTTTAACTAATGTTTTAATTTTTCTGTTGTCATTTATTTTGTTATAACTAATGTTTTAACTTTTTCTGTTTGTTTTGCTTTGTTGAAAAATGCCCAGAGATGGAGGTTTGGGGCAGTATAATTTTTTTTGTTAAATAATAAATAAATAATTTGGTTCAAATTGGTTAGACAGTCCACAAGTTAGCCCACTTGCACTCAAATGTTCACGTGTCCGCCATCTTGAATTGGGGTAGATGACAACAGCAGAAACCTTGTCATTGAGGTGAACCTGTGTGTCACTCACTACAACTGTATCTAGTTTGGTTCCAATCTGTAGCAAATTTGATTCAAATCGGTTAAACAGTCCACAAGTTAGACCACTTGTGCCTCAAACATTCTCACATCCAACATCTTGGAGTGGGGTAGATGACATCATCACAGACTACACCATTGGGGCATACCTATCTGTCTGTACAGCTGCAGACAATTTGATTCAAATTGGTTAGGAAGTTCACAAGTTAGCCCACTTGCACCTCAGATCCGTACACATCTGACATCTTGAATTGGGGTGGATGACACCAGCACAAACTATGCCATGGAGGTGTCCCTGTGTGTCACTCACTACAAATGTTTCAAATCTGGTTCAAATTGGTTAGACAGTCCACACATTAGCCCACTTGTGCCTCAAATGTTCACATGTCCTCCAACTTGGATTGGGGCGGATGACATCTTCATAAACTATGCCATTGGGGCATCCCTATCTGTCCCTACTGCTGTAGCAAATTTGGTTCAAATCAGTTAGGTGGTTCACAAGTTAGCCCACTTTCACCTCAAAAGTTTACATGTCTGCCATCTTGAATTGGGTTGGGTGATATTATCACAAACTGTGCTTTTGAGGTGTCGCTCTATGTCCCTACAACTGTAGCCAATTTGGTTCACATTGGTCCAGGCGTTGCAAAGTTGATGAGGGGGACAGACAGACAGACAGACAGACAGACACACACACACACACACACACACACACACACACACACACACACACAATGTCAGGTGATCGCATAAGCCTGCTGGAAAGTAGGCTAAATGGGAAGGTAAGTTTGTTAGTAGGGTCAAACTGACAGTAAATCTAAAATTCATTTACAGTAAATGTTTTCATAAAACTCTTTACTCGGTTGTACTCTTTTGATAAAACAAGAGAGAACTGTAGCTCAAAAGCCTCCTTGAATTGCTGTACTAGTTAATAACCACTTATTATTAAAACAACTTCATTGTTGCAATGCTGTTTACACCAAACAAACAATCTGTGTACTCAGAGGATCAATTTGTACCCATTTACCTAATTGCAGCTGCAGGTATTGCCATTTGTGTGAGTTCCCTGAAGAACACATAAGGGATATATACCAATTAACAAATTACGGTGATACGGCATAACCTTAATTGATGTTTAAAGAATAAACATTTTAATTCATGCCTATAGTGAAGATAGGAATGTTTGAAGCAAGTCATAGCAAAATACATATGCAAATCTATTTTGCATTGCTCAAACATGATTTCAGTATGTTATATTACCACACCATTATTTTATAAGTGTCAGTCTCATGTAGATAGTGCTTTTGTTTGGAGGTAAAGCATAAAACCAGTTCCCTCATTCCCAATACTATTCCCTTCCTCCCCCATGGCTACTATTTACAGGCAGGAAAAAAGTACAGGAAGGAGCCAGCAGCATTATCTACATCCCATTTAGTTTTGCACTTTGTGAGCAATGGGTAGCACATTTTTATCTTCTTAAGTGGAAGGGCTAGACATTTTTTTAAGAGGTTGAAAATTCAGGGAGGGGCCTGGAATATTCCTGAGGAGATAGCCTGCTATAGTGGAATAACCAACTACAGCCCTGCCTCCACTCCTTCACCATACTGAAGGTTGGCCACACACTGGCTGCCTTCAGACATAACACAGAACTGTGAGTCCCATGGACTGGTGGTTCTGCTCTGCCTTACTGAAGGCCAGCCTCAGCCGCCAATAGAGCTGGAGTGAGGGAAGAGCTTACTCCCTCAACTCCAGTTGCAAAGCAACCAGACTGCGGTGCCCGCATTCGAACGTAATGCTGACAATGCAGAACCATAGTCCAGGAGGTGGACCTCACTAAAAACTGAAGGTACAATTCACAGTTCGGGGGGGACGGGGGACTATGGATCCATTTTTAAAATGAAACTGCGGTTGCCCGCATTCAGACATACAGTTCTCGAAGCAGGAGGTCCCTTCACATCTGGTTTCATGTTATGTGCGAATGTGGCCACTGTATCTAAACAAATCAAAGCTGATTCAACACAGAAAAGTAAAAGACTTAAGTACATTCTATTTTGGATTGTGGCCACTGTGGAAGATCAGATAAATGTTCATGTATGATTTCACAATCAGCTGTTTTTATTGTCCCAGCCTATCAGCCAAATAGCATGGCGTAGCCCAAGCAATAACTAAGCAATAACAATATATGCCAGTGAGGGCTGTGCTGATGAACTGATTTGACACCTCTCTAGTCTCTTTTTCTTGGGTATTTTTGTTGTTTTCAGTTTGATCTGATGCAGTCTTCCACCTCCACATCTAACCTAGCAGTGCAAGCTTTGCTGGTTGCCTAAGGAACAAATGACACAAAAGATTCATTTCTTCTAGTGCATACTCATTGGCATTGAATGAAGCTGATTTTTGCCTTCACTGTACTGTGCTGTAATTTAAGACAAATTAAATTGATAGATGCAAGGGATTCTTGATATTTTGAAAAGGCTTTCCAAATTATTAGATTGTTATAACTTATCCAGTGCAGAAAGTGTGTGGGGCTTAGGGAAAATTGTCAACAGGCAGCATCTTCATACAAGGAGATGGATGAGTGGGCAGCTGCAGAGGTGGGCCCAATTAGCTAGTGAGTTAATTGCTTGTCAGTTGGGCCAGACCTTCAGTGGTGTGGGTGTGGAATTGCTCAATTTGGTGTCCTGATCACCCTGTTCAGAAATGAGGCCATGAAGTCTCAGAACCAGGAACATTTGAGGCACTCATGAACCACAATGTCATTGGATCCTGTAGAGACATACTTGTCTTTTATTATTTTGAATTGTCCACATTAGAGATTTTTATAAAAACTGTGCCTGTCCTCAAAATCCACATGTATGATTGTCCTACCCTTATTTCCTTGGCCTGGGGGCATTGTGGCTGGAGAGCTAAAAGATGTTACAATATTTTAACTAGGAACACATTAGCTTACATTTTTTTGAATTCTAGGTGATTTACATTCTGGTCCCGTGAGTTTTCACAATGGCATATCAATGTTTAGTATCAAACACAGACTTGCTATGCTGACATCCACTGTTCTTGTGCTTGTGCGCTGAGCTGATCCAGAATATCATCATAATCCAACAATATAATCCAACAGTTCCAGCAGGTCTGTACAGCAGAACTGTGTGAGTGTCTATAAGCCAGAGTCATGTTTGAATTTAAAAACTGCCCAAAGGGGTTGTTTGTTTGTTTTGGTAATTGTCCCATAAAGAAGGGCTTTTTACCTCAAAATGTGTTGCGATATTGAATACTTACCGGATAGTCCAATGAATATTTTGATTTCTCTCTGTAATGGCACATCACCCTCTTTTGGCCTTATGCACATTTTAAGAACCACCACCTGGTGACTAAGTATGGATAGAAGGGCAGGTCCTAGTATTTATTTTAATTAAATAAACTGGCCTTCTGCTCTTGATCTGCTGCATTTCCATTTCTGTCTCCAGACTTCCTCCTGGAGAACTGAGAAGGTTCATTATGCCTGCCCTTTCATTTTTGTACATTCCTTTCTACCCAAAGAGCACTTTGAGGCCTGGGAATGTACATTCCATGAGAGCTCACCAGGCTAGGTCCCAGCCCAAGGTCAGGGAGATCCTGGTTCATTCCTCAGGGCCTCTAACAATGAGTAGACATCTTCTCCACGAATGTATCTAATTCCTTTTCAAAGCCATCATAGCTAGTGAGCTATTAGCCATCATCACATCCCACTGCAGCAACCTCCATATATGAATTACAAGTGAATTTTAGCCCGTTGAAAAACGGGCGCTAGTAATGCTTTCGGTCCCCACCACCGAACCGCCCTCCCAGCTGCCCGATCCCACCATTTGTAGAGGAAAGAGGAGCTCGCTAGCAGAGCTTCTCTCTCTGCAAAGGCTCTTTTCAAACTGGCGCTTTGAGTGGAAAGGGCGTCCTTTCCGCTCAAAGTGCCAGTTTGAGAAGAGCCTTTGCAGAAAGAGGAGCTCTGCTAGCGAGCTCCTCTTTCCTGTACAAATGGTGGGATCGGGCAGCTGGGAGGGCGGTTTGGTGGCGGCGTCCGCGGCAGCATTTTTCAGGGCCAATTTGGCCCTTAGTAATTTGGGGGGGGGACAGGAATGGTGGGATCGGGCCCCAAGGTTTCCCCCCCGCCCGGCTTTACTGGCGGCGCCAGGCCTCGGCGGCGGCTCTGCCGCCGCCTCTTCCCCCGGCGCCTCTCTCCTTTATTTGCGGTGGCCGCTTCTGGCCCCGCAGCCGCCTCACCCGCACTCCCGCCGCCAGTTGCCCCGCCGCGGCCACCGCCACATCTGGCCGTGGCCGCGGCTGTGCCGCCGCCGCCGCCTCACCCGCACTCTCCTCCCGGCGTGGGCGGCAGCCACTTCTCTTTCCCCGGCCCCAACATGGCTGCCGGGTCTTGCTGTTCGTGCCTCTCTTGCTCTGTTCTGGGCATGCGCTGTGCGCATGCCCAGAACAGGCCAGGCACGAACACACGCTTGGTGTCCGTCCACGGACGGACACCAAGCGTTTTATTAGAGAGGATATGTTGTGCAAGTGGATTTTCTACCATCTATCCTGAATCTCCTGTTAATCAATTTCATTAGATGACCCTGAATTTTAGTATTATTAGACTGGGAGAAGAACCTCTCACTGTCCACTTGCTCCACCCAACACAATGAGTAGAAAAATAAAATAATAATAATAACAACAACAACAAATTCAGCCATCCCAGGTCCTTGGGAAGGACTCAATGTCTGTATAAAACAAACCAGTCAATAACACCTGTCTGACTGTGTAAACAAGAAATAATAATAAAATAGAGCAAGGCTGAGAATCCCATTGGGGCTGAGAAGGAGCCATTATATAGAGTACATTTATATTTGCAGGAATACAAAAAAAATTGTCTGTATCTGACTGTCAGTACACAAGTTACAAAGAGCCGCTGTATTTTGAGTGGCTTCTATCTTGAAATATGATGGTAGATCTGCAAAAAGATATCCCTAGAACCCCTTCCTAGGTGCTGTGAATTTGGTTTCTATTGCACTATCAGTGCAAGTGTTATTAGGGGAGATAGATACACAGAAAAACACAGAGACACAGTGATCTCATAACTTTTTTTTCTCTTTGGCAAATAGCCCCCAAACCCAGATTCTTTCCAAATGTTGCAACCATTCTCCCACCTTTCCAGTTGGAGAAGGAGCAATGGCAAATACAGTAAGGTTCAACAATGTTAATGAAACAGGAAACCAGTTTCATTTATAGCGACAGCTGCAGCTGTTGTCTCATCAGTCTCCTTCCATAATTCCTACATTCAAAAATTGGTTCCCAGCAAGCGGCATCATATCTTATCCCACTGTATTGCAATGCTATATTATCAGTGCTTTGCCCTAATACATATGTCTCCCAAGGGACTTTTCAGTGGCAAGACCTAGCATGTGGGAAATCTTGCAGCTAGAGGTTTTCTTGTTCCAGTGATTTTCAGTTTTGTGGATTATGCTTCGTTGTTCTGACTCCCGTCCACCCCCGCTTAATGTGCTACTCTTGAAATGTGTTGTTGTGTCTTATGTTTTATTTTAGCCACTTAGGATGCCTCTGCAGGAGGGAGAAATCAGGATGTGGTTTTTTAAATCAATAAATCTGGATCACTACACAATGACAGTGTGAGACTATATGGGCCACGGTGAGATGGCCTTTGGGGTGGCCGTCTGCAAAAGAAGGCAGATTTCTTGTGCATTTTAATGGCATCCATTTTACTGTCATTGGCCCACAGAAAGAAGAGTGGCTTGAAAAATTTAAGCTAGGCAAACCAGAATGTGACTAATTAATTTACTAATTATGGCTGCAAACCTAAACAGATTTTATTATTATTGTTGTTGTTGTTGTTGTTGTTGTTGTTGTTGTTAGTCCACTGAAGTTTACTTCTGAATAATGATGCTTCAGATTGCACTGCATATGTATCCCTCATGTCTGGACTGTTGGTTTATCTCTGTTGCATTTTACCAGATGCAATTCAAAATGCATTGACAAATTTTCACAAGTATCTCCCAAATTGTCTTAAGAGTAAGACATTATGCTGGTGTAGGAATGGTCACCCAAAGTATCTTCTTTTACCCCTTTCTTAATGGAATTTAGTATTTTAATTATTGCACACTGATTACTCCCCCATACTCCATCATTTAAGTCTCCCTTTCCTGGAGCTGTGCCTAGAGCACTTAAAAAAGGACCATTGGCTTTGCCTTCCCACATGATGCACTCATGCTGAGCTGTGAAATCGTCCAGCAGAGATTTATGGGCTCGCCAGCTTCCAGAGAGCTAAAGAGGAAACATTAAAGAGATTCTCTAACCTTATGGCTATAGCATGCTTCAGCTTTCTGGCTGTAAAAAGGTAGCAACAAAAGGCAAAAACCTAAATCACGGCTTTAATCTGCCTCCATAAAGGGTATAGTGGAACGGACACTGTGTGTCTCCTGCACTTTAAGTCCCTCTGAAACCCTTCATGTTTTAAGGAAAGTGTTTTAAGGACAAAGGCCTGTGCCTGCAGTTTTGGATAAGGTTGCTGCCAGAATCAAGTTGATTCTTATTGCTTTCTAGAGTAAATTAGCCACTCCTCTGTCTCATGCAGAGGGAGGCCCCTTTGCTTCACCCCATTGTAAGAGGGCATGATGCGGAAGGGCCATTGATTGCAGATATGTTGGGGGGGGCATGGTTGGAACAGCTGTTTTGGCATCTTGCCCCCTCCCTGGCTCATTCAAAGTTGGAAAGACTTTTGCTCTCCTCCTCCCTCCCCCCCCCCCGCTGCAGAATGGGCTACGTTGGTTGTCCTTTTAGGGGCTAAATAGGACTTTTTGGTTTCATGGCACATTGGCCAAGCAGGAGAAGTTTTCTCTCTCTCTCCTGTCTACTCCATTCTGTTTCCCATTTAGTTAGCTCTTACTTAACTGGGCAGAGGCAGTGCAGGATGAGTTATAGGAATAGTGATGAATGTCTTGGTGAGCACCCTTGGGCTGGTTTAAATGGGCAAAGGAGTAGCGAATCCCCTTGCTAACTGAGCAAAGAGGCACTTTTTATAAAGTGGTGAATTTATTTTTGAGCAGGGGGAGAGCAACTGACCCTATCCATCCCCAGCACAGCATCTCTCCAGTGGCTGTTGCTAGTATCTATCTTATGTTTCTTTTTAAGATTGTGAGCCCTCTGGGGACAGGGAGAGATCCATTTTTATTTATTTTTAATCTCTCTATGTAAACTGCTTTGGAAACTTTTGTTGAAAAGTGGTATGTAAATATTCGTAGCAGTAGTCATAGTAATCAGGTCCTAGAGACTCAGTGACTCATGGGCTTGACCAACTCTCCTCCCTGCTCCAGGGGCTTCACATACCTTAAAGGCTGAATGGCGTGAAGGAATTAAACCCTGGGAAAGGGCCCTGACCAATATGGGTTGGCTAAGAGGGGTGGTAATCAGCATTGTGCTGATTGTGGTCTCTGAGCTAGGAGAGGGTAGTTAGGCTAGGGGTGGGACATGTGTCTCTGATTCCCAGCATAAGGTAGGCCTGCACTGCATGGGGGTGGACTATTTTATTTATTTTTTTATTTAGTTAGATTTATATGTCGCCCTACCCCCATAGGACTCAGGGTGGCTTACAAGCAATAGCATACACAGCAACACAATTCCATAAACATATATCTTACATAACCTCATAAACCACAACCCCATACAATACTCATTCCACATGACATAATAACCATGGATTACAAGATCACTCTACGACCAGCTGTCTCAGCGACCGAACACCCGGTGGAACATTTCAGTCATACATGCCTTACGAAAGGCCAACAGATCATGGAGAGCTCTGATATTATCCAGGAGACCGTTCCATGGGGCCACCACTGAGAAAGCTCTGGCTCTTGTTGATTGCAGTTCAATACCCCTAGGGCCCGGGATCACCAAGGCATTACTTGTGGCTGATCTCAGGACCTGGCGAGGGACATAACGAACAAGGTGGTCTTGGAGGTATGGAGGGCCCATACCATGTAGGGCTTTAAATGTTATGGTTAATACCTTAAACTTAACCTGGGACTCAACCAGAAACCAGTGCAACTGAATGAGCAAAGGTTTCACATGTGCTCGCCAAGGCGCCTTAGTAAGGACCTTGGCTGCTGCATTCTGCACCAGTTGCAATCTCAATGTTAGGCACAGTGGCAGACCCACAAAGAGCAAGTTGCAATAATGGAAGTGACCGGGTGGCCAAATCCGGAGGGGACAGATAGGGGGCAGATAGCTATGTTATCCAGTTCATTAAATTGTTCAATAACGATGTGGCTTTTTACTCAATACCTGATACCTCATTTATTGTTTGCATGTGCCTTTGATTGTGGGGGCAATGATCTCCTCCTCCTTTGAACTCTTGGAGCTAGAGATGGGAGATAAAGCCCAATAAGAAAATGTTCCCACTAAAACAAAAACAGGTAGAAGTCCCATATTTTTATCTAATCCAAATCAAACAGTAATCTATGTTGCCTCTATCTTTGGCATTATCTAACATTTGATTAGGAAAGTCTTCAACATTTTCAGACCTAAAACCCACCTTTAACATCAAACTACAGATGGGACTCAAGTTTAATGTTTCCCCTATTTTGATTTGATTAGTTAGTCCTCTATCCCTTACATATACAGAACAAGAAAATAGTGGTTGTTACCCATGTTTTACCAAACTGTGACCCAGTTGTGGTTCCTGACCCATCAGCTGAAGTTGGTATTATTACAGTATTATTAATACCTAATATATATAATACCTAATAAAGTATTATTAGGCTGAGAAAGATGTTGAATATTTTTGTGTGCATAATTGTTTTTTCAAGTCTGTTCAGGAGTGTTCCTCTGTTCTCTCTTAACTTTAAGGTATCTGACAAGGTTCAAGAAGGGTGATGAATAATATTCTGGAGCATGAGAGCATGCAGCAATACTTATATTTCAGAGATGAAAGCTACTGCATGTGAAAACTGGCATAGATTCTCAATGGGAATTTTCAATCAATAATGTATAATAGGAAGGCATCCTAATCGTTCTTTCTATTGGCATATCAATGTCAGAGTATTGGGTTGGGGGAATTAATGACTTCCGTTCTTTCTGCCTTATTGTCGCTGGGCAATACTTTATTATTTTGCATGACTGAGTCTATGCATGAAATCAGATTATTAAACTGATGATGTATACACCAGAAATCCTAGATCATTTTTTTAAATGAACATGCTTAACCTGAATACATAGATGTTTCTCCCAAAGGAAAGGAAAGAATGAAGCTCACACTGAAGCTCACACAGGCGAGCCCGGTGGTTTGTAAGTGGGTAACCCACTGAATTGCCCCTGCCCTTAAACTGGGTTTGCAGAGCGAGTGCTCTGCAAACCTGGTTTTTAAAATCGTGTGTTGCTGTGGCATGGCTCTGCGCTGCAGCAACTCACGAGTAGTCCCCCAACTGGGAGGTTATAAAGCAGCCTCCCAGCTCAGGCGTCTCTCCAGCATGCCCTGCACACTCCCACAGGGCATGCTAGAACTTCTGGAGGCCGCGCTGCCCCCGAACTCCCAAGCCCCCACCTGCTCCATAACACTGCTGGCAGTCATTTGGGCGGTGGAAGCCACCACCTAGGGAGGGCTTACTGATTGTCTGTGGGGAGAGCGGGCTTAGCCCTCTCTCCCCACAAACCCGATTTGGCTCTTCTCACTTGATTGTGAGAAGAGCCTCTTTGTGTGAGTTGCTGATAGGATGTTGTTTTGTTTCCCCAAATGATCACAATAAATTGTTACTGTCTTTAAACCAAAAGACTGATCTTTAAACCAGGGTCTTTAAACCAAAAGACTGATTGATGTGCACAAAAGTTTAACTGAGGCAATACCACATTTACCTGAATCAAAGGTGATTCTGAATTTAAGACAACTCCCTCAAAAAGTAGAGGTTAAATACAGGTTATACCTGCATTTACTAAAAAGGACTATGACTCTGAATTTAAGACAACTTCCCAATTTCTAATATCAAACACCTAGTCTTGAATTCAAGTGCATACTGTATTACCCCTAAAGAGTAGCTGGAACCATTCTACAAATATTTCCTAGGCTCAAAACATAAGTTCCAATCTACCAAGAACTATGAGTGGACTGGAGTCTCTACAATCCAGTCTGGATTCTGAAAAGGCCTCCATGCAAGCATAGAGGACATCCTCAGGGCTTGTTAGATCATACAGGCACAAAGGCCTCTGTCACAGTCTTGTCCTGAATACAATTTCTGTGCCACACTCAGAACCCAATATAAATATGGGTCTCAGGACTGGGCAGGACTGAGTTCCATTTCAAATGGAAATGGTGGGTGTGTCCCCAAGGATGGAATTGAATGGTATTTCTAATGGAAGTGTGACATATTAGAAATATTGTGACACATTTGGGACACTGACTGACATCCAGACTAAGTTACTCATAGTACTACAATTTCAATAGGACTTCTCGTAATTTAATCAGGATGTCAGCCATTGACAGCTAATAATATGGAGACTTCCCATCATTGCATTTATGTTAAGGTCTACATTCAGCTGTGCAGATCTCCTTATGATAGAATCCTGAATAATCCCAGCAACTGATTCCCTGTTGATGTTTCTTTGGCAGTCAGTTACGGCATGATGAATATTTAATATATTTGCTGATTGGCACATGCAAACAAACTGAAGAAGTTGAGGTTCACAACTTTAAGTCACCACCAATGGAAACATTAATTTTCTTGCTACAATTATCTGCAACAAAAAGTTGTTCAGTGAGGTGACGTCTCTTTTTTCTATAGCTAAATGTGAGAAAAGTCAGAACAGATTTGCTATACAGCGACAATTCTATAAACATTCATGCAGACTTAAATCCCATTGATATCAATGGGCCTTAAGCATGCATGATGTTGTATTGGATCATAGCCCTAGGGTGCAATTTTGTTATTACACAGATGAACATAAGTACTATTCAGTTCAGCAGAGTTTGTGACAAGTAATTGTGTACAATATTGCCATTCAAAATAAGTAAATCCCAAAATGAAATTGAAAATCTTGTGTCTTAATTAACTATACAGTATACCAGTGTTGCAATCCTGCATACAGTTAGCCTGTTTATATCCCAAGGCTCAGTGATATAGGACATGCTTTCTATGGAAAGATTATATGTGAAGTTTGCTGCTCAGATCATTTTTAAACCTAGCCAGTGCTTGAAACTCCACCGCCCCACCCGTCTTGTGGGTAAATAATTGGAACAACTCTAATATTGGGAGAGGGGGAAGGAGGTACAGGTTTACCAAAAAAAGGTAATTATAGCAATATAATACAATTGTGAATTATTTTGTGTATTTATTTATTTATTTATTTATTTATTTATTTATTTAACATATTTTTATACTGCCCAAAACTTACGTCTCTGGGCAGTTTACAACAAAATAAAAACAGAAAGTAAAACATTAGTTAAAACAAAAATGGAAAGTTTAAAACATTCCAATTTAAAAATGTTAAAATAATATTTTAAAACAGCATTAAAACCATTAAAACAATATTAATTAAAAGCCTGGTTGAACAGATGCATCTTTAAAGACTTTTAAAAAGCTGTCAGTGATGGGGAGGCTCTTATTTCACTAGGGAGCACATTCCAAAGCCTCGGGGCAGCAGTGGAGAAGGCCTGTCCCTGAGTGGTTACCAGACGAGCTGATGGCAAATGCAGACGGACCTCTCCTGGTGATCTCAATGGGCAGTGGGGTTCATTATGAAGAAGCCGTTCTCCTAAAAACCCAGGGCCCAAGCTGTTTAGAGCTTTATAGGTTATGACCAACACCTTGTATTTTGCCTGGAAACATATTGACAGCCAGTGTAACTCCTTCAATAAGGGAGTAATATGGTCTCTCCTAGATGACCCAGAGACCAGCCTGGCTGCCGCATTCTGGACCAACTGTAGTTTACGGACTACGTACAAGGGCAGCCCCACATAGAGCGCATTGCAGTAATCCAGTCTGGAGGTTACCAGCAGATGTACCACTGTTTTGAGGTTGTCTAACTCAAGAAATGGATGCAGCTGGCGTATCAACCGAAGCTGATAGAAGGCATTTCTGGCCACTGTCTCAACCTGGGACACCAAGGAGAGACTTGGATCCAGAAGCACTCCTAGACTGCTACCTGTTCCTTCTGGGGAAGTGTGACCCCATCCAGAACAGGCAGATCAAACCCGTCTCTCGAGTTCTAACCCCGCATAATGAGTACCTCCGTCTTATCTGGATTCAGTCTCAGTTTGTTATCCCTCATCCAGCCCATTACCGACTCCAGGCAGGCATTTAGGGAGGTTATGCCCTCTCCCGATGATGCTGACATGGAGAAATAGATTTGGGTGTCATCAGCATACAGATAGCACCCTGCACCAAATCTCCTGATGATCTCTCCCAGCGGTTTCATGGAGATGTTAAACAACATCAGAGACAATATGGAGCCCTGAGGAACACCATACAAAAATTCAGATTTTGAAAAATAGCAGTCTCCTAAGGACACCATCTGGAACCTACCTGAGAGGTAGGAGTGGAACCACCGCAAAGCAGTGCCTCCAACTCCCACCCCCCTCAGACGCTCCAGAAGGATACTATGGCTGATAGTATCAAAAGCCACTGAGAGGTCCAAAAGGACCAACACAGTTACACTTCCTCTGTGCATTCCCAATTGGAGATCATCCATCAGGCCGACCAAGGCAGTCTCCACCCGATAGCCAGCCCAAAAGTCAGTTTGAAATGGGTCAAGATAATCAGTTTCCTCCAAGATTGTCTGGAGCTGAGAGGCCATCACCCTCTCAATTACCTTGCATAGCCAAAGAAGGTTGGAGACATGCCTGTAGTTGCACAACTCTGAGGGATCCAGACTTAGGCAAAGGCAGGCTTCTTCAGAAGCAATCTAATAATTGCCTCCTTCAGACAAGGAGGCATCCTAATTAGATACCATATATATCTTACTAGTAAAACAGCTGGCAGTTGGGTAGGCTATTAATGTCTTATGTCACTCTGACTCTAGTCTTTTCCTAGCTTTATGAGATCTCATGACCCATGCTGTCCAATGGCAAAGTTTTCCCGCATTTTCTGGAGCAATAATGGCTTTGGGTCTTTTTCATCATCTGGGCAATGTCTGGAATTTACCTGCGAAAACATCATGTTTCTATATTTTGTGGTTTGGTCTGGCAGTTTCATGTCAGTGAGAGTTTGGAGTTTACAAGCAGCTTAACTTCTTACCTTGGTGTGACTCTAGTATCTTCCTAGCTCTATAAGGTTTCATTCCACATGCTTTCCAATGGGAGAGTTTTTCCAGATTTTCCAGGAAAGTAATGATGTTTTCTGGGGGGTTGGATTTTTTTGCGCGGTCTGGGCAAGGTCTAGAACATACCTGCAACAATGGCATTTTCTCTCTTTTTGTGGTTTGGTCTGGGAGTTTTATGTCAGTGAGTGAGTGAGAGAGGTAGGGAGGCCCAAGCAGCTTTATATTATAGCTACATTTTGTGGTCTTGTTAATTGTAATGAAGCAATCATACTGCAGTGGAACATATCCTGAAACACCTTTTGAAATGTCCACATTTCACTAATTTTTAGACTAATTATTGAATTAGCCAAAATTTAGCTGGACTAAAAATGTAAAGAAGGCCTCTGATACAATATCTTTAGTCCATCTCAAATGACAGAAACTATTTCTTCCAATAGCATTGTTTTTACAATTGTTTTTGACATTGTAAAGCTATGTAGATATTGAAAGTATACCCTTTTCACCCTTTTGTCATCACCACCCAGCAACATGGACTATAATTATATCTTTTGATATTGCAGATCTTCAAGAAACTTTGCAAATAAACAAAATCAAGTCCATTGGCAGCACTGGAAGGGGACAGCTTAACATGTCCACATTTTCACCTATAAACAATAAAACAATCTAAAACAGTTGCCTTCAACTCTTCTTTTGCAGTGGCAAGTTTTATGTGAAATGCTACACATATCAACCAGTTACAGGGCAAGATCAAGCATGCTGATACATGCTCCAGTGCACACTGATTCTGTACTCACCTAACTTTGCCTAATTACATGCCAAATTAGGCCAGCAGTCCTCTCCTGCCCTCAGATTTTCCATGCCAAATCAGTAGCAGGGTTCAGTAGGTTTTACGCTGCCATCTCAGAAAGAAAGAAAGAAAGAAAGAAAGAAAGAAAGAAAGAAAGAAAGAAAGAAAGAAAGAATACTGAAACATTCCTGGAAAGAGCTCATCTTATGGAATGTCCTTTCCATATGGGATGAACCTTAGCATAAGTAGCAGCACATACCCTTTCAATAGGGATCCATGTTCCCTCTAACAGAAAATCCCAGATGTTCTTAACTACAACTCCCAGCATCCTCAGCCAAAGCCCACCACAGCTAGGGATTCTGGGAACTATAGTGAACAACATCTGGGATTCTCTTTTACAGGGAACAATGGTAGGGATGAGCACGAAACAGATTTTGTGTTTAGTTTTGAGTTCAAAACAAAAGACAAATGGCCAAAACATTTCATCAAAACAAAGGTTGAACTGGTGGTTTCAAAGGAACAAAATTGTTTCTATGTGTTTTAGCCATAGGAAACAATGAGGAAATTCAAAACATCTATTTGTTCCCCTTGGGTATCTTCTAGTGATTCCAAAGTGGGTTAGCTGGTAGGGCATGATGGGTGCTACCTACCAACCAACTCATCCATCCACAAAAGAAATAAACAAGTGGGTGATTTTAAACAAATTTTTAACTCCCCCCCCCAAATCAAAAGAGGATACTATGGGGGTTTGGGGAAAAGGTTAAAAATTTGTTTAAAATCGCCCACTTGCCTATTTCTTTTGTGGGATGGGTGGTAGGTAGCACCTGTTATGTCCTATCACATAATCGACTTCGTTGTCCTTAGGACCTACCCATGTGAAACAATGGGGTATTTTGAGGTTCCCCATTGTTCCCTATGGCCTGAACAAGCTGTACTCACCTAGTGCACACATTTTGCATTGCAATTTGCAATGCATTTTGCAACCCTGCCTTGAAAAACACTGTACAGGCACACAGTAAATGGGAATCTGTCCCTCCCAACACAGAACCCACATTTCAAACACAGACCAAAAATGGCCAAAAAAGAATAATTGACCCAGAATCCACTGCCACAGTGCCTGCATTGCAGTAACATCATTGGCACAAGTTGCTCTCTCACACACAATTATGACTCTTTCCGTTCCTTCCTTTTTGCAACAGCAAAAGCTGCCACAGCAGCATCCTTACTTAGCAGCAAGCAGCATAGTCATAAGCTCAACTAGAGCAACTTCAGCCACATTTTGACTGAGTCCACCTTGCAATGCATATTGCAGAGCAGACCAAAGCAGTGAGTGAAGCACAAGTTAATCTCAACTCAAGGCCAGACATGAAGCTCATTGCACACACCACACACAGCTGCTATTGTCCATTTCTCGACACAGCACTCTCTTACCTTTACAAACCGGGTCTCACTGATCGTGAGACCTGGCTCATTGACTTGAAACACATCAAACACATGAAATCACAACACACGCACACACAAAATACAGTACAAAACAATTTAAAAACTTTAAAATGTCAGTTTTAAAAATCAAATTTAAAAGGCCTAAGTGAACAGAAAGCTCCTTATCTGGCATCTATATCAAAGTGATGATGCCAGGCAAATCTTACTGGGGAGGATGTTCCATAAATGGAGTGCAACCACAAAAAATGCCCTTTCCCTAGTGCCACCTGCCTTACCTCATTTGGCAGCAGCACTCAGAGCAGGGCCTCCAAAGAAGATCTTAAGGTCCAAGTCAAGACATATGGGGCAAAGCAGTCTCTCAGGCAACCCAGTCTCAAGCCATTTAGGGCTTTAAAGGTTAGAACCAGAACTTGTAATTGGGTCCAGAAACAGACTGGGAACCAATGCAGCTGACAAAGCACTGGCGTGATATGATCTAAACACCCAGTCCCAGTTAATAATCTTGCAGCACTATTTTGTAACAACTGCAGTTTCTGGTCCAATTTCAAAGTCAGCTGAACGTACAATGCATTGCAGTGATCTTAGTGAGAGGTTACCAGAGCATAAGTAACTGTGGCCAAGCTATCTCTATCCAGATATGGTAGCAGTTGGCATATCAGCCGAATTTGATAAAAGGCTCTCTAGGTGGCCACTTGACCTTTTAGCTACAGTGCTGGATTGATGAGCTACCCCAGACTGTGAATCTGGCCTTTCAGAGGGAGTGCAACCCCATCTAGAACAGGCTGAACATCATTCACCCAGGCAGAGGAACCACTGACCAGCAGTACTTCTGTCTTGTCTGGATTGAGTCTCAACTTGTTCACCCTCATCCAGTCCATTACTGCATCCAGGCAATGAGTCAGGACAGTCACCGCCTCAGTTGCATCTGATTTAACGGAGAGATACAAACTGAATGTCATCCACATACTCATGCCACCTCAGGCCAAATCTCTGGATGGCCTCTCCCAGTGGTTTCATGTAGATGTTAAACAGCATAGGGGGAAATAATGGAACCCTGTGGAACCCCAACTGATAAGGGGTTGAGCAGTAATCCCCAGCACCACCTTTTGGAAATGGGCCTCGAGGTAGGAGTGGTACCACCTCCAAGCAGTGCCTCCCACACCCAACTCAGTCAGCCTATTGAAAAAGATACTCTGCACAAGACTGTTTATTCTAGAAATCCACTACCACTACCACTAAACAGCTGAGATCTTCATTTGTTAAACTTGAATGAATTTTGTACATGGTAGCCCAGAGCAGGGTTTTTTGAGAGGTGGTGCCACAGTTTTGCAATGCCCAACCAGGTAAATGAAATATATTGTTGAATATATAAAAGCCTGGTGAAGCGTACTTGTTTCAAAAGATGGTTGGTTAATGCTATTTGATATAGTATCATTTTAACAAATGGATTTCGTTCCTATTGATTTTTTTAAACAATATTTTTGTGGGTTTTTAAAATTAGAACTGTTTTATTGGTTGACATCCAGTGCAGCATTAGGAGGGTGGAACTGGAGTTGTGCTCTTGCAACAACAATTGCCTTGAGCTCAGTTGAAAGCTAGTAGAGCAGCAGAACATGTGTGTGTGCAGGGAATGGTGGGAGCACTTTTTGCTGCTCTCCCTTAACTCCAAAAGTAATCTGGGGCTTCCAGGAATATATCCCTGTAGGTTGCATGACACTCAAGGACATATTCCTTGTAGTCAAAGAGAACTTTTTGAAGGAGGTAAGAGTAGTGAAATTCACTCCCCCCTACCACATGCACATTCTGTTGCTCAACAACTTTTTGGCTGACCTCGGAGTAGCCCTCATTGCTTGGGCACAGCTCCTGCTGTATCCTCCTAACACTAGACCTGTTCAGTAGGGATGTGAAAACAGGTTCGTCATCAAACCTGGAATGACCCAGGCCACGCAGAGGCCCATTGCGCAGGCACGGCAGCCTCCAAAATGGCTCGATGTCAGCCATTGTTTTTACAGGGTCAAGCAAGGCTTAGTGATTGTGAAGTTTTAGAGATTTAGTTCATGCTATTATTTGGTGCATTTCTTTTTAATCACATTGTAGACCACTTCAGGCACTCATGTAATTAAAAGACAAAGGCAACTGACAAATTTTGGAAATAAATAAATAAAAGGGAAATAAAAGACCCAAAGAAGTAGGAGACAAGTAGCTTTCCAAACAGGTGGCAAATGGCTCCTCTGGTAACCATCACCAGTTGCAAGCTGAATGAGATTAATATGTCTTCCCTCACATAATTACACCACTTAATATAAATAAAGTTTTATAGCTCGGGTCATAATACGTTATCATGCTCATTTGAATCACTGAAATTACCAATATGAGCAACTCTGCCAGTCATCAGGATGTTACAACCTGTTGGTGCTAATCCTGAGAAGCCCTTCATAAACAGACCTGTTTCCTGTTCACTGTCATGAAGTGCTGAACGAGGGCTTGTTTCAGTTGATTAAAACTAATGAGGAGGCATCAGCTCTGTCCTAAAGATGACAATCTGGAAGATAATCTCAACTACACATGTCTTATTTCTCTCTCACATATATATCCTGCCTTTCTTCCATGATGGAACGCAAGTCAGCATAGATCGGGTTCCCTGGCAGTCTCTCATGTCAGTCCAGTCCAGTCCACATCTGCTTGGGCTCAAGAAAGTGGATGCAATGTGCTCTCAGACTGTACCTCAGGACCAACAACATGCAGATCAGGCTAACCTGAATGTAAGGCGGGGAGGAATCTAATGGCTAACGTCCTAACAAAGGACTGCATGTAAAGAGGCTCTGTGGGGGTGCACCGGGAATTCCCAGTGACTACTCTGGTGAAACAAGTAGGACTGAGGGAGTTGCACGTCAGTTCCCAGCATATCACTGCAGAACCTCCTTATATACTTGTTTTGTTAGTCTGGATGTTAGTCACTGATTTTACTCCTGTTTACTAAAAGCCTGACCAACCTTTTCCAGTTCCGTTATTTTAGAGAAGCTGGAGGGTGGGGGCAAACGATATGCTTTTTCCTTGATGTTCTTTTGTCTTCCAAGTAATGCTGGTTAGCAATGTCCTTTTCTAGATAAAATTTTATTGCTGTAATAGGTGATGCAGAAATCTGTCTTAGACAGCTCAGCAAGAGTATTGATTTACTCCTCCATTAAAGAGTAAGACTAGACAATGGGCAAGAAAGGAAATAATTCTCAAGGGTGCAAAGTGTATGCTGTGGAAATGTATTTAAGTTTAACCTTAATACACATAGCAGGCAAAAAAATATTACTGCTTTTGAGGCTTTTTGTTGTTGTTCTATTGTTATATTTTTCCTGGTTTGTTTGCTCCTGCATACCAAAAGAAAATACAAGGATGAATCTGAGTGGGAGGGGGGACAAACCAACAGAAGAATGTCTTTTTACAGAGCACATCTAACCAAAGCTTCACAGGAATGCCTCCTCCTACACGTTCTCCTCCAGAGTTTGAAATCATCAGGAGAAGCCTTCTCTTGAGTAGCCTCTTCACCTTCTGAGGTGACAAAAGTTAGGGATTTGCAGAACTGGTTCATCATGAACCATTCCACTGTGAACTGGGCCAGTTTGAGCAGTTTGATCAAGAACCATTTCAAACCAATTCTAGCTGGTTCATCAAACTAACTGGCCTTAGACATTTGGTTCGACCAGACTGGCTGACAGACCCGCGGTTCAGTCTGAATTTGGACCAAACTGTGGCAAATGGTAAATGTACCCCAACCAACACAGATGCCTATAAGCAACAGGACTATCTCAGAGACAGTCCTGTTCATCCTTTGAGAACATTTTGCCTAGAGAGTCCACCCCCATTCATTTGCCACCTTGTATAGGCTGACTAAGACCTTCCTGTCTAGATTGTTGTGTTTTTTTAAATTAACCATCATGGCTGTATTTAGGTTCATCTTGGCTATTTGACTGTAATGTTCTAATGGTTTAAAATAATTTTTATCTGGCTGGATGTTTCTTTTGTATTTTAATTGCACTGTATGCCAGTAGTAGGGCTGGTAATTTTACTACATCTGTAAATTTAGAATGGATAGTACCATGAACAATATGAAGACATTTATTGGAAAATTACTCCAAACACTTGCACAAAGGAAATGGCAAGCCAGCAAACCAGTGTTGTGCTTGGATCTAGAGGCTGACATGTGCGTGAGCCACACCTCAGCTGTGGTCTTTCTACAGAGAACAACATTCTTGTCTGGTGGCTATGCAGGGAAGGCCCTTCTATCTGTTGCTGGCCCAAGACTCTGGAATGCGTTCCCTGCTGAAATAAGAGCTTCACCATCTCTACAACTTTTAAAAATGTCTCCCAAAATACATTTATTCACCCAAGGTTTTTAACCAGACTTTGGTTTAAA